>NC_135235.1:614216968-614538396 GCF_051348905.1 Ranitomeya variabilis
CGTGCGGTGAATTTAACTTTTACTAGTTGACACAGGGACTTGAGGTGACCAGACCTGTTGGAGCTCTGCTGCTGTGGAAGAGGGGCTTGCTTTGGATTTTCTAACCAACAAACATTCCTCCTGAGCAGTTGTCTTGCGGGGTCTGCCGGACATGGGCTAGTCAAACACATCTCCAGTCTCTTCAAATCTTTTTTTAAATTCTTTGTACTTGACGCTGAGACACATTAAAGGTGCCCGCCACCTCTGCAGTGGATCTGGTCTTCAGCCTCTTGATAATCCAGGCTTTGGTCGCAGGGTGGATTTTTGGCATGTTGTCAAGAGCTCAAGTTGCAGTTCAAATGAAGGTCTGGGGTGCTGGGTTTCTTTTTATACACACACACTAAATAACCGATCATTTACTGAGCACAGGTGAGGATGTAAACTACGATTCGGTGCATTATATGACCAGGCGACAAAACTTTTGTCTTGCTAAAATCTGACCATTCTGTGTCCATTAACTGATCAATATTTCTGCATTAATGTCAATTTATTTTCTTAACCTAAACCACATTTTGAAAGGTTTCAGCTTTCAAAAGAATAATTTATACAACCAATGGATGAATTTAACATCAGGTTATAAGCTTTTATTTACAAAACATGGATAAGCGACATTACTTCTGTCAGGGAGTGTACAACTTTTACTACTAGTATACTACAATACTGATCATTAATTTTAAAAAAGCACAACACTAAGTGCCATTGTATACAGGAACTCTGTATTTACGGTCAGTGTAAAGATACTACAGTGATCACTGGTGACATTATACACAGGAGATCTGTATAAGGTGTCAGTGTACAGGTAATACAGTGATCACCAGTGACATTATACACAGGAGCTTTGTATATAGTATACAGTGTATTGTGTCAGTGTACAGGTAATACACTGACTCACTAGTGATGTCTCTAGCTGAAGTCCTTCATCTTTGCTTTTCATTTTCATCCAGCACAGACTGCCATCACTTCTTCCAGCCAGGACTCGTCTCTGCATAAAATAACACAGTTACCTAGAGCACGGCTTCCAGACCACATTCCCCACTTTTTCCCTTTCTTCTACACCATGTTCCAAATTATTATGCAAATTATATTTTTCTCGGATTTTCCTAAATGGTTGGTGCAAATGACAGTCAGTCTAATAAAAGTCATCACCCGTTAGAGTATACATCGAGTTTTATTAGAGAAACCTCCCAATGATAACAGTATAACCTCCAAAATGAATAAAAACTCAAAATGCACTGTTCCAAATTATTAGGCACAGTAGAATTTCTAAACATTTGATCTGTTTTAAAGTACTGAAAATGCTCATTTGTGGAATTTGCAGCATTAGGAGGTCACATTCACTGAACAAAAAAGCTATTTAACTCCAAAACATCCTAACAGGCCAAGTCACATGTTACCATAGGAACCCTTCTTTGTTATCACCTTCATAATTCTCGCCTCCATTGAACTTGTGAGTATTTGGAGAGTTTCTGCTTGTATTTCTTTGCATGAAGTCAGAATCGCCTCCCAGAGCTGCTGTTTTGATGTGAACTGCCTCCCACCCTCATAGATATTTTGCTTGATGATACTCCAAAGGTTCTGTATAGGGTTGAGGTCAGGGGAAGATGGTGGCCACACCATGAGATTATCTCCTTTTATGCCCATAGCAGCCAATGACTCAGAGATATTCTTTGCAGCATGAGATGGTGCATTGACATGCATGAAGATGATTTTGCTCCTGAAGGCACAATTCTGATTTTTATACCATGGAAGAAAGTTGTCAGTCAGAAACTCTATTCACTTTGCCGAGGTAGTTTTCACACCTTCAGGAACCTTAAAGGGCACTTCCAGCTGTTTCCCCATGATTCCAGCCCAAAACATTACTCCTCCATCTCCTTGCTGACGTTGCAGCCTTGTTGGGACATGGTGGCCATCCACCAACCATCCACTACTCCATCCATCTGGACCACCCAGGGTTGCTCGACACTCATCAGTAAACAAGACTGTTTGGAAATCAGTCTTCATGTGTGTCTGGGCCCACTGCAACCGTTTCTGCTTGTGAACACTGTTTAGGGGTGGCCGAATAGTAGGTTTATGCACCACAGCAAGCCTTTGAAGGATCCTACACCTTGAGGTTTGAGGGACTCCAGAGGCACCAGCAGCTTCAAATAACTGTTTGCTGCTTTGTAATGGTATTTTGGCAGCTGCTCTCTTTATCCAATGAATTTGGCAGAAACCTTCCTCATTATGCCTTTGTCTGCATGAACTCTGTCTGTGCTCTGTTTCAGTCACAAATCTCTTCACAGTATGATGATCACTCTTAAGTTTTCGTGAAATATCTAATGTTTTCATACTTTGACCAAGGCATTGCACTATTTAATGCTTTTCAGCAGCAGAGAGATCCTTTTTATTTCCCATATTGCTTGAAACCTGTGGTCTGCTTTATAATGTGGAACATCATTTTTAAGTAGTTTTTCTTTAATTAGAATCACCTGGAAAACTAATGATCACATGTGTTTAAGATTGATTTCAGTGATCCATTGAGCCCTGAGACACAATACCATCCACGAGTTTATTTGAAAAACAAAACAATTAAATCTTTATGACACTTAAATCCAATTTGCATAATAATTTGGAACATGGTGTACACTAGACATCTGAATACAGAGGTGCACCCACAAACAATATATAATTGGTTATTATGCAACCTCATAGATTGTAAGCTTGCGAGCAGGGCCCTCATTCCTTTTGGTATCTGTTGATCTATGTGTTTATTGTTATGCTTAATGTCCATTGTCTGTACAAGTCCCCTCTAAAATGTAAAGTGTTGGCACTATAGAAATAAAATTATCATAATTATTATTATTAACCGACAATTCCAAATATAAATTATAATCCACCACTGTGCACCCACTAACTATAAATAGCCACTTTCCCCATTTAATATATAAATTAATTAGCACCTGTACCCTTTCCCCCAATTCATTACCAGTCACTTCATCCTCAACGCCCCCCAATATGTACCTACCACTCCAACCCTAACCCCGATTCATTATAGTTACATGCCCCTCCCACCCCAATTCATTGTCATGTCTTTCTCTCACCCTCTATTCATTATCAACTGCTGTACCCCACATTCAATACATCATTTACTCCCCCACCCTTAAAATTCATAATTTGTTCTTCCCCTAGATCATCATTTGCTCTCTCCACCCCCTCTTCAATTGATCATTTGCTCTCCCCACCCCCACCTTCAATTAAATTGCTGTCCCCTGTCCCTCACACTGAATTTATCATTTTGCAGTCCCCCCACTTTAATTTGAAGTCCCCTTACTTCATTCATTGCAGTCCCCTATCACCCCCTCACTTCATCTGCAGTGCCCCTTCATCATTTGCAGCCCCCTATCCCCCTTCCATTTCATTATGAGCAGTCCCACATCAGACACACTTCATCATGTGCAGTCCTGCAGTCCCCTTCTCCTACGTTATCATGTGCAGTTCCCTTACCCCCCCACTTCATCATGTGCAGTCCCCTTACCCCCCACTTCATCATGTGCAGTCACCCTTACCCCCCACTTCATGTGCAGTCAATCTTACACTCCACTTTATCATGTGCAGTCCCCATTACCCACCACTTCATGTGCAGATCACCTTACCCCCCACTTCATCATGTGCAGTCCCCTTTAACCCCCAATTCATTATGTGCAATCCCCCTTACCCCCCACTTCATGTGCAGCCCCACTCCCCCTTCATCATGCGCAATCCCCCTTACCCCCACATCATCATGCGCTGCCCCATTCCATCATGTACAGCCCCACTCTCCCCACTTCATCATGTGCAGTCTCCTTTATCCACTAAACTATCATGTGCAGCCCCACTCCCCCTTCATCGTGTGCAGCCCCACTCCATCATGTGCAGCCCCACTCAACCTTCATCATGTGCAGCCCCACTTACCCCCTCTCTCCATCATGTGCAGTCTCCTTTAACCCCCAAATTCCATCATGTGTAGCCTCCTTACACCCCCCACTTCATAACTTGCAGTTACACACCATAAAATTTATTTTATAAAGAAAACAAAAAAGTTCTTCATACTTACCTCACCAGTCGCTCCCCTGCAGTGCCTCTCTGCTTCTAGCATCCGGGTCATGTCGGCCTGTGCGTGAGGACGCCATCGCGCATGCCCAACACCTAACCTGGAAGTATAGAGAACATGAAGGGAGCAGTAGCTGCGCAGCCGTCAAGGTGACAGCCAAGCATAGCTCCTGGCCCCAGTGCAGACGTGTGTGCTAACTGTGATGCGGCTGTGTCTGCTGCCAACCGCGTCACAGTACAGCAGACATGGCTGCGCACAATTTGATGTGTGGCTGTAGCCACCACCAGGCAGCCAGCCCTGAACAGCTGCTGGGGGAGCAGCCCAGGGGGCATTTGCCTCTTTGCCACCTGGGCCAGTCAGCCCCTGACTGCTATATAAACAGATGAGAAATCAGGGATTTTGTAAAAAATGCACCAACCAGTAAGTGATATATCATTGGAATTGTGGTCTCTGCCCCTACTGTCATGGTTTGGACAGGGTTAATGCCCTGTCCTCTCAGGGTTAATTGTTGTGGCCTCCTTTTGGATCTGGGAGGGATATTTATACCCGTGCTGGACTAGGATTCTCTGTCAGTTATACTTTCGTTTTGTCTGTGTGCCTGACCCTCTGGTGTGCTTGTGCATACTGTGTTACTTGTTTGCTCTCTGTGCTTGATCTGGTATGTTAGATCCACTTGGCTTTCTGACCTTCGGCTTCCACCTGACTATCCTTCTCTCTCACCCTCCAGTACCTCGCTTGTCCCCTGGTTATTGACCTCGGCACGTTTGATTACTCTCCAGTGCTGTTCGCCTCCTTTGCACCCTGACGCCTGGCTCCACCCCTGGCCACTCCCTCTGTTACATGGTTCAGGTCCTGCTTGCTACCCGGTGAGTTCTCCGCCGTTCTGCTGTGGGCTCCCTTACTGCAGCGAGTAGCATCCCGGCAGTAGGGACGATTTCAACTGCCTCTATGATAAAGTGCTTTGATGCATACATAATCAGTGTCAGCAAATCTGCAATAAAATCACCGAAGGTAATATTGCAAATGTATCAGCACAATTTTTCCATTCTCTCCAATGATTGCATTAAGAAGAATGGTTCTCACATTGAAGTTCTGCCAATTTTCAAATCTGTGTGCATCATGTTGAAAAATGAATTGCTCCTCTCAATCTTTCTTACTTTCTCATACCTCAAATATATTTTAGAGAATTGTATAATGTCCCCATACCTGCAGTTGAGGGGTTACCAGATACTGAATTGAGTAGAGCCACAGTTTGGTAACATTGTAAAGGGCACATTCTAAATCACCCCTTTTATAAATAATCCACATTTCTGAGAGTATAAAAATGAAATAAAAATAAAAATGCATGGAATCCATAATAGTAAAGTGCTGATTAATGTCAGACGTTTTCCCTTTCACTAGGCTATAGGATTCAGCGCATACAGCCGGAGCTGTGAAGGTAGCAGTGTGGGCTAATGGCTGATTTTCTATGCTGTAAATCAAGTTACTCGGCTGTGATGAATATTTTGCCCAGCAAGAGATATAAGTGTATTGTGGAAACCTGCCGCCGCATAAATATCATCTTGTAAAAGCAAAAAAAAAAAGTTCTTTCTGAATGCTCTGCATACTACGGACAACAGCAGTGGGAGTCTGTTTTATGTTGTACAAAATTTTGCTTTCAACCTCCTGCTGAAATAATGTAACTTTCCCTCATAATAATCACAAATGTCGAAATGTGGGCTTGAAGTGGAGCCAAATCACGCGAATTGTATGTGCAGATGAGAAGCAAGATTTGAAGGGGTTTTTACTTTTTACGGTAAAATGGTCAACAACTTTGAAGAAATTAATAGTACAAGTGAATATACAGTGAGGAGCAAAAGGGTAACGATGTTTTGAACTTTTGACTTTCAGGCTTTATATCTCACCATCCACTTCTGCTTCGAACGTGAGGCTACCATCATTTTATAGACAATCATCTTGGATATCTCATAGATAAATTTGACTTGCAACTATTTAGCATATCATAGTTATGCAGATTCTTGTCATGTACTGTAACTGCTTTGTTATTGTATTGCTCCTAAAAATCTAAATTTTATTTTTTTAATTTTGTTAGTATTTTATAAATCTAAAAGTGCTTCCTAATACAAATCATTGGTGCAATACTAAAAGGAAGACAGTTAATCAATTAGTATAAAGTATACTGTGCATCCATAGAACCTGCATTGTACCAAAATATAGGTGCTGTGTTAGTATACAAACAGTGCCAAAGACATAACCATATCGACCACTCTTACCCATGATTACCCCTGTGCGACACCTAGCCTGCAGCCCCAACGCGTGTTTCGCGTGAGCTTCCTTGGGGGGCTCCGTGTTTATAGTTTTATATTCCATGTATTTGGAGTGTGTAGTTGTTATATTCTATAAATAGTATATAGTCAGCAGTGGGGACCACAGGAATCTGTGCTAGGACCGATTCTTTTTAATCTATTAATGACCTTGTGGATGGGATTGAGAGTAAAGTGTCAGCCTTTGTTAACAACACCAAACTATGTAGGATATTAAAATCTGTATTTGACATTACAATATTACAAAACAATCTGAATAAGATGACCGAATGTGCAAACACTTGGCAAATGTAAAGGAATGGGTCTAGGACGGAGTAATCCTATTGCTTCATATACATTAAATTGGACAATACTCAGGACCACAGAACAGGAGAACGACTTGGGTATTCTGGTTACAAGTAAGCTGAGCAGCAGTACTCCATGTCAAGCAGCAGCCACAAAAGCAAACAAGATTTTAGGATGTATAAAAAGGGAGATAAAATCTCATGATCCCAGCATATTGTTACCCCTTTATAAATCACTGGTGAGGCCACATCTAGAATATGGGATCCAGTTTTGGGCTCCACATGTTAAAATGGATTTTCAGAAGTTAGATTCAGATCAAAGATGGGCAACTAGAAGGGATGGAAGGCCTCTCATATGAGGAGAGGTTGGAAAAGTTGGGCTTGTTTAGCTTAGAAAAAAGACGCCTCAGAGAGGATCTCATTTACATGTATAAATATATGTGTTGTCAGTACAAAGGACTGGCACGTGATTTATTCCTTCCAAGGACCAGGGGGCACTCATTTACGGGTGGAAGAAAGGAGATTCCGGCAGCTAAATAGGAAAGGGTTCTTTACAGTTAGAGCAGTCAGACTGTGGAATGCCGACCACAAGAGGTAGTAATGGCAGACACTATGACAGATTTAAGAAAAGGGCCGGACGATTCCCTCAATACACATAACATTGCGGGTTATAGCTAGACGAGTGATGAAATGTACAATTGGTGGAGAAAGGTTAAGCTTGATGAACCGTGGTCTTTTTTCAACCTATGTAACGTTATGTTGTCTGTTCTGATAATATTATTCCAAGAGAAATACTACATGCTGCGTTTTTTCATCTGGCTCAGTCAGAACAACTGATGCTCCTGATGTTGGGAACAATCCCCCCAAAACTCTGATAATACCATTTCTGTCATCAGCTAGGAAGGGGTGGTGGTTAGAGTAGAGCAAAGCGATTCTTAGAACCCTTTGAACGTTATACCATCTGTGAGCATCCTGGGCCATGAGGTCATGCCACCAGGTGCCCGGGCCACACGGTCTGTGTGCAGTAATGAAGAGAAGTCATTAAATATCCTTCCAATAAAATTCCGTAATGACTATATTAATTATTTCACACAGATTAAGTAAGACCTAAAAACAAAAATGTGACGCGTTTCTGCTCGCTTATGCTCCTTCTTTCTAGCATGGTTTATATAAATGGCAGCAGCTATTCTTTGACCAGAATTGCCTTCTCTTTGGTCTTATCCCTGTATTTTCTGTCTCACAGGTTATGCTGGCTGCTTCCTACTGGTCCCTCCTGGCCCCTGCAATAGAGATGTCCAGCCAGTATGGGAGCTTTGCTTTCCTTCCAGCTGCTGTTGGCTTTTCTTTCGGTGCCGGCTTTGTATATTTTGCCGATAAGCTTCTGCCGGCTCTGGTGAGTACCACTTATCACTGAAAGGGTTTTCTTCTCACATGTTACCTTAATCTTAACCTTTGTATGATGCAGAGTACACAATGCTGTAAATAGTAGAAGCCGGCCGTTTGCTTAAGGGTCGTCACTATTCTTGTAATCCAAAATACCGTCACCCCAATGGATCCTTTTAACATCACTGCGGTCAATCAGTGAAAATTTGGATGTGACCATGTTTATTGGCTGAGAAGGGAGAATATGATCCCTTTAACTTAAGTTTTTCATGGAATGTAATAATAATGCAGCGCTTCAGTGTAGGACGTGATTATATTCGCAATCCGTCATCTGTATACGTATTGATGCTTATTACTATTGCTATTATTAATGGTGACAACATCAAATTTTGCTACAGATAAAGAATGCTTTGTTTAACGAGATGACAGGTTATTTTTACCATCTTTTCCCATCCCGCTGTGTATTATTAAAGCATCTTCTAAATTGTTTCCTGCCTGGCACCAAGCT
Organism: Ranitomeya variabilis; assembly: GCF_051348905.1. NCBI lineage: Eukaryota > Metazoa > Chordata > Amphibia > Anura > Dendrobatidae > Ranitomeya > Ranitomeya variabilis. The sequence continues at coordinate 614,225,576 of NC_135235.1, forward strand.
GCAGCACTCAAGATAACTCGCTGGCAACCATTTTAGCAATAGCAAGCCATGCAGAAATGAATACCTACAGGTCTTAAGACAGCACAATGCCAGGCAGGTGCTCAAGAGAGGGCATGGCTGCTGTTACAATTATTATGTGCTATTAATGGGGTGATGGAGCAATTAATCACACCCGCGTCACACAAAAGGTCAAACTCCAGGCTGCCTCATAGACCATTATCTTGTCGTTACCAGGCAGTGAGGGCTGGTAATTATGGACTGCGACCCTCATGCATGCTGTTGACACTTGATGAGGGCAGAATGGGCACGTGAAACGGTAAAGGGGTCGCAACAAGGTATGTTGCTCTGTAACCAGGGTAGAGAGGTAGCAGGGTCTTTATCCAAGAATGGCCTGCACTAATGCTGAATGACAAGTTCTAAGACCCTGAAGCATCGATTAACACTTCACATTGCTGCGAGCTCTGTGTTCACAGATGTGCTCAGCAGACTCTTCCTGTGTATATCCAGTGTCTGCTACATAAACCTGTGATGCTGCTGGATGAATCCAGATTACCCTATTCTCCTTGTATTTTGAAATATCAACCATTAACCTCCCCCCTCTGTCCTTCTTACTGTCCTGTACCTGTCTGAAAGACAACTGTTAGCAGCAGGATCATCTCCCATCGCCCCTCTGTCTTCTTCCTGAGGCTATGTGCACACTTTGCGGATTTTGCTGCTGATCCGCAGCAGTTTCCCATGAGTTTACAGTACAATGTAAACCTATGGGAAACAAAAAACGCTGTGCACATGCTGCGGAAAAAACCACGCGGATTACATTCCGCAGCATGTCACTTCTTTTCTGCGGATTTTCACCTGCTCCAATAGGAAACTGCAGATGAAAATCCGCAGAAGAAACCGCAGTAAAAACCGCGATAAATCCGCAGTAAAAACCGCAACAGGTTTTCACTGCGGATTTTGGAATTCCGCTGCGGAAAATTCCGCAGTGGAATCCGCAAAGTGTGCACATAGCCTTACTGTCCCAGTGTCTGGCTGTAAGACAGTTGCTTGCAGCAGGAACCTTTCACAGTTCTCCTCCTTCTGTCCTATGTCTGCCTTTAAGATGTCTAGTTGCAGCAGGATCCTCTCCCCTCTCTCCTCCTCCTTACAGTCCTTTGCCTGGCTGTAAGATAACTGGTTGCAGCATGATCCTCCCCTCTCTCCTCCTCCTTACTGACTGTATGGCTGTAGGACAACTGGCTGCAGGAGGATCTTTCCCCTTTTTCCTACTCCTTACTGTTGTATGACTAGCTGTATGACAACTTCTTGCAGCAGGATCCTCCCCATTTTCGTCTCCTTACTGTCTTATTAATAATCACATAATAAAACACTGACAATTTTAAAAACAGAAAATTACCTCCAATGTGAGGAACACAAATAATACGGACTATCAAATAAAACACTCGTTTTTAATCATAAGCAATAAACACACTACAATTTAAGCTTTTAGCAAAAGGCAACGCACCAATTCTTTGCCAGGAAATCTAATTAAAGTGCCATAGTGCTGGGTTGTTTAACAACAAAATATCCAATGCTATGTAACCATATGCAATCAGTAGGTAAATATCCCATATACATAAAGGCACCAATTAGCCAAAGCTCCTGTCTGTATATTGAAAATAGCTTACATAGTGTATGATGTCCGTGAACTCGTTCCTACACACCGACGCACGTTTCGTCCACACTTCCTCAGGGGGCGTGTCGGGGTAGAGGGACGCCGGACTTATATATATATATATATATATATATATATATATATATATATATATATATATATATATATATATATATATATATATATATATATATATATATATATATATACCATCCACCAATTAACCGCTGTGGAGCAATCACGTGTTTGCTGCCATGAAGATATGCGGCGCACTGTCTACTTCCGCCGCGTACCGGAAGTGACTCATCACCGGAACGTGGACCGCAAACACCCAGGCGCTCAGATACGAGCGCAGTGCGTGTCAGCAAAGTCACTATCGCCGGAAATGAGTGAAGTCCATATGCGGTCGGACTGGAACAGTGCGCACCCTTCAGGCTGCAACTGGGATAAATACCCAAGCGATTGCCAATACCAACAGATATTCAGCTGCCATACCGTATAATACCTTACTGTACCGTAATTCTTTCTGTCTTATGCCTGGCTGTAAGACAACTAGTTGCAGTAGGATCCTGCCCCTCTCTTTTCCTCCCTACTGTTGTATTCATGGCTGTATGACAACTGGTTGCTGCAGGATCCTCCCATGTTTCTCTTCCTTAGTGTCCATTATCTGGCTGTAAGATGTGTTATTGCTGCAGGATCCTCTCTGCTCCTCCTTACTGTTGTATTCCTTGCTGTAAGATAACTAGTTGCAGCAGGATCCTCCCCCTCTCGCCTCCTTCTTACTTTCTTACAACTTACTGCTGTATGACAACTGGTTGCCGCAGGATCCTCCTATGTCTCTCTTCCTTACTGTCCTATATCTGGCTGCAAGATGTCTGGTTGCTGCAGGATTCTCTCCCCTATCTCTTCCTTAATTCTGTTGTGTACCTGGCTGTATGACAAATGTTTGAAACAGCAACCTCCCCCTCTCTCCTACTCCTTACTGCCCTGTGCATGGCTATAAGACTACTTGTTGCAGCAGGATCCTCCCCCTCTCTCCTACTCCTTACTGTCTTATGCTTGGATGGAAGACATCTGGTGTGTCCCACACTTGATTAAAGGGAGTCTGTCTGCACAGAATGTTCAAATCAAGTACAGGCGCTCGATACACAGTGACGTGGCCAAATATTTAAGTGCACTTTCCCACCACCTTGTTGTTCCAACTATATCTGCCCTTTTCTAGCTCTATGAAGCCAGGACTCTCAATCAAAGAACAGTGGCTGGGGTGTAGATGAAAAAGAAAACAAGCAGATGGGAAGGTGCACATAAATGTTTGGCCACGCCTAGGATGCACCGAGTGCCTGTATTTGCACTGAACAGTCATTCTGTGGTGACAAAGTCCCTTTAAGGCCGGGGACACACAGGTGTATATTCTCTTATGCGAGAGAATAGGGCCGATTATGCTAATGACACTCGGCTCAAACCTGGTCAAAGTTTGATCCGAGTGTCATGTCAGTGTGATCTCATTCTCTCGCATGAAAGAATCGCTGCTCAGGTACGGAGAAGATGGAGAAATTAATTTCTCCCAACTTCTCCATTGTCCTTGTGCACGTACATTGGACAGCAGTTGGATGATATCCAAGTGCAGTTCGATGTTTCACACACATCCATAGACTAAAAACTAAAACATCAGATAGCAGTCGGTCGTGCAGTATGAGTGAGCCCGTGTGTTCCCACTGATTGTGCAAGTGCCTCTCACAAAATTAGAATGTCATCAAAAGTTAATTTATTTCAGTTCTTCAATACAAAAAGTGAAACTCATATAGTCATTACAAACAGAGTGATCTATTTCAAGTGTTTATTTCTGGTAATTTTGATGATTATGGCTTACAGCCAATGAAAACCCAAAAGTAATTATCTCAGTAAATTTGAATAATTGACAAAAAACACCTGCAAAGGCTTCCTAAGCGTTTAAAATGGTCCCATAGTCTGTTTCAGCAGCTCCACAATCATGGGGAAGACTGCTGACTTTACAGATGTCCAGAAGGCAGTCATCCAAGCATATTAATGGAAAGTTGAGTGGAAGGAAAAAGTGTGGTAGAAAAAGGTGCACAAGCAGCTGGGATAACCGCAGCCTTGAAAGAATCGTTAAGAAAAGGCCATTCAAAAATTTGGTGGGTATTCACAAGGAGTGGACTGCTGCTGGAGTCATTGCTTCAAGAGCCACCACACACAGACGTATCCAGGACATTGGCTACAAGTATCGTATTCCTTGTGTCAAGCCACTCATGACCAATAGACAACGCCAGATGCGTCTTACCTGGGCCAAGGAGAAAAAGAACTGGACTGTTGCTCAGTGGTCCAAGGAGTTGTTTTCAGATGAAAGTACATTTTGCATTTCATTTGGAAATCAAGGTCCCAGAGTCTGGAGGAAGAGTGGAGAGGCCACAATCCAAGCTGCTTGAGGTCTAGTGTGAAGTTTCCACAATCAGTGATGGTTTGGGGAGCCATGTCATCTGCTGGTGTAGAAACAAAAGAAAGTCAAAACCGCATCCTTTTATATATAGATTGAAGGTCTCAGCGGACACAAGGGCGCACGTCCAAAACCAGGGAGCCCATCCCGGACAGTATCAAGACCACAAAAAACAAAGAGACAGCGCCACAATGGATGGTGAAAAAATAGGAGCTTACATTTATTCTGCCTCCTGTAGCGACGTTTCGGTCAGCAGACCTTGATAAGACCTTTTGGTCTTGGTCAAGGTCTGCTGACCGAAACGTCGCTACAGGAGGCAGAACAAATGTAAGCTCCTATTTTTTCACCATCCATTGTGGCGCTGTCTCTTTGTTTTTTGTGATCTGCTGGTGTAGGTCCACTGTGTTTTATCAAGACGAAAGTCAGCACAGCCGTCTACCAGTAAATTTTAGAGCACTTCATGCTTCCCTCTGCCAACAGGCTTTTTGGAGATGGAAATTTTATTTTCCAGTAGGACATGGCACCAGTCCGCACTGCCAAAAGTACCAATACCTGATTTACAAACAACAGTATCACTGTGCTTGATTGGCCAGCAAACTCGCCTAACCTTAACCCCATAGAGAATCTACAGGGTACTGTCAAGAGCAAGATGAGACCTAACAATGCAGACGAGCTGAAGGCTGCTATCAAAGCAACCTGGGCTTCCATAACACCTCAGCAGTGCCACATGTTGATCGTCTCCATGCCATGCCGCATTGATGCAGTAATTGATGCTAAATCAACCCCAACCAAGTAAAATTAGCCCCAACCAAGTATTGAGTGCATATACTGAACATACATTTCAGAAGGCCAACATATCGGATTTTTAAAATCAAGCCGAGGCACCTACTTTTGCCACGGAAAACAGGGTAAGCTTATTGACTTGAGTATAAGCCGAGTATGCATTGTCCTCTCATCCCTGTCCTGCTATGCATGGCTCCCCCTTCCCTGTCCTGGTGTGAATGCCTCCCCATCCCTGTCTGCATGCCTCCCCTGTCCCTGTCATTGTATGCATGCCTCCCCCATTCCGTCCCTGTATGCATGCCTCCCAGTTCTATCCCTGTATGCTTGCTTCCTTTTTCCCTATCCCTGGGTGCATGTTTCCTATTGAAAAAAAACACAAAAAAAAACTCACCTATCTGCGTGCCCTGAGTGCTGGCACTGCATCTCGTTCTGGCCGCCGGTGCCTGCCTGCAGCTCTTCTTGTGCTCAGCGGTCATGTTGTACTGCTCATTAAGGTGATGAATATGCGCTCCACCCCTATGGGACTGGAGGTGCGTCTATATTCATCACCTTAATTAGCGGTACCACGTGACTGCTGAGCACAGGAAGAGCTGCAGGCAGTCGCCGTCAGCTGGAATGAGATGCAGTGCCAGCACCCAGGGCGCAAAGGTAGGTGAGTATGATGTGTGCACCGGCTCCTGGCACCCGCTGCTCCGCCACCCCCCTCCCCTGTCGGCTTTCTGTACCGTGACTCGTGTATAAGCCGAGGGGGGCGTTTTCAGCACAAAAAAAGTGCTGAAATACTCGGCTTATACACAAGTGTATACGGTATTCTAATTTACTGAGATAATGACTTCATTGGCTGTAAGCCATAATCATCAACATAAACAGAGATAAACACATGAAATAGATCACTCTGTTTGTAATGACTCTATATAATATATAAGTTTCACTTTTTGTATAGAAGAACTGAAATAAATAACTTTGTTATGATATTCTAATTTAGCGGGAAGCACCTGTATGTTCTGCTGATTTTCCATCCAGATTTCCCAAATGGAGTAATGGAGCAGCAAAGATGTGGATGAGAATTTACAAAATTTTACTAACATTTTGCTAAAAAAAAAAAAAAAAAAATCTCTGATATGTTGAATATGTTACTTTATTGCTCTTTATTACAGTGTTGTCCCACCAGATCAGTGTGGCATAATGCAAAAGTTACCGAAGAAATTGTGTTAACCAGCCATCATTGTTTCCCTGCCTTGAGTGAAACTTGCTATCCGTCTCTTTAGCTGGAGGATCAATGTAGGAACGGCGCCGTCACTCACTTCTTTTAGAGACGGGTGAGGACATCAGGCAGCTTTGGAACTTCTGTGTTTGTTTTTCCTCCTTCCCCTGAGCCTTGCGCCTTTGCCGTCTTTTCACTCTCATTTGTAACTCAGACCTTTGGCAGTCAGTTGTTCAATTAAGGGTTAAGTGCTGTGTCTTACTAATTGACAGGAGTGGAGCTGCCACCGTTATAAAGTGATCCATCATGTGGCGAGAGCTGGTGAAAGATTGCAGGGACATTTGGAAGGGGTGCGGGTTGGAGAATGACAGATGATGTGTGGTTTTTATTGGGAACACTATCTCAATTGGCAGCAATCGAGGGGCCATGTGGTCCTCTTAAAGGAAACCTGTAATGTTTGAACACACTGTCCTTTTCGGCAGACAGGCTCTTATTTAGCGCGAGGAGCTGAACCGAAAAGATTCTCTTTCTGGGCTTAGGAGTCCTGTAGGCAGTTCTATTCAGTGCAGCTGATCTCTACATCCCAACTGAGCTTTATTTAGACACATTTCCATCATTAAAACAGAAGTCCTGCTGCTTTTAATATTTAATCATTCTATTTTAGCAAATCATTCTGAATTTGCAAAGTTGCAGTATAAAAAAATAGGGCAAAGGTGGAGTAGTCACTGATGATAAAGAAAGTAGATTTGAATTTGATCCCACTTCTATTAGATAATATAGTGAAGAATAACACTAAGGCTATGTGCACACGTTGCGGATATGGCTACGTTCACATTTGCTTTGTTGGGCGCAGCGTCGTCGACGCATGCGTCATGCGCCCCAATCTTTAACATGGGGGGCGCATGGACATGCGCCGGTATGCGTTGTACTGCGTTTTACGACGCATGCGTCATATAGACGCACAGGCCAGGGCGCATGGGACGCTACTTGTAGCATTTTCCCTGCGCCGAAAGTCCCGATCTGTAGGATCTTATGACAACGCATGCGTCGCAAAACGCTGCATTGTGTACATGCGTTGTTGGTTGCGTCGCGTCGCCGACGCTGCGCCCAACAACGCAAATGTGAACGTAGCCTTTGGCTGCGAATCCGCTGCGGAGTCGCAGCAGTTTTCCATGTGGTTTACAGTACCATGTAAACCTATGGAAAACCAAATCCGCTGTGCCCATGGTGCGGAAAATACCACGCGGAAATGCTGCGTCAATTTTCCGCAGCATGTCAATTCTTTGTGCGGATTTCTCAGCGTTTTACACCTGCTCCTCAATAGGAATCCGCAGGTGTAAAAGCGCAGGTGAAATCCGTACAAAGAAACGCAGTAAATCAGCAGGTAAAACGCAGTGTGTTTTACCTGCGGATTTTTCAAAAACGGTGAGGAAAAATCCGCACACGAATCCGCAACGTGGGCACATAGCCTAAATCTGCCCATACAACAGAACGTTGGCTATTCCTTTCGACCACCATACACATACGCAGAGTGTACATGTGTTCTTAAAGTGCCACCACATGTGATCAACCCGCACCTCGCCACCCCTCCTGCCGTTACTATCACATCAACGAGATCACATGGTATGGTTTCCTCACTTGCACCAACATACCATTCCACACTCCCTGTGGATACGTAAAGTCAGCTTACAAAAAGGAAGGGTATGGAGGGAATCGCTATATGAAGCTAAAAGGGGTTCTCCATTGGCAAATATAGGAACATAGCAAAAAAAGAGAAAATAATGCCCATAGAATTGGGAACATCCAAGCTGAATAAAATGTGTTTTTATTTCAATATCAAACACTGATTGCACATAGGACACAACAGTGATTAAAAGCATTTAAAACAAGATGTTATCTGCTCTATAGTCATGTTGTATGGTATAAGCAATGACAAAGCCTGAACTAGTGTCTCTGACTCAATGCTATAAACACATATGTTTGGACAAGTTAGAAAAAGGACATGTATATATGTGAACACTACACATGTGTACACATAAGCTGGACCTGAACCCAGTCAAGATGGTTTGGGGTGAGCTGGACCGCAGAGTGAAGGCAAAAGGGCCAACAAGTGCTAAGCATCTCTGGGGACTCCTTCAAGATTGTTGGAAGACCATTTCTGGTGACTACCTCTTGAAGCTCATCAAGAGAATGCCAAGAGTGTGCACAGCAGTCATCAAAGCAAAAGGTGGCTACTTTGAAGAACCTAGAATATAAGACATATTTTCAGTTGTTTCACACTTTTTTGTTAAATATATAATTCCACATGTGTTAATTCATAGTTTTGATGCCTTCAGTGTGAATTTACAATTTTCATAGTCATGAAAATACAAAAAAAAATCTTTAAATGAGAAGGTGTGTCCAAACTTTTCGTCTGTACTGTATATGCAAATAAACCCAGTAGCATGAAAAATAAACCAAGCCACTGGGTAATGGCACATAGAAAATCATGAACAAAGCTTCAAGAGTCCATACAATTCTAAGACCCTAAGAAGAGCATACAAAAGACAGGGCCTGTGTCCACAGAATGGCATGAAAAGGAGGACCAGAACTCAAACCCAGCGATAAGGGAGAGGATGTGTCCAATGAGGAGCCATGTGGGCTGAGAAAGATAGGAGCAGGTGGGCACCTCATGTGTATCGCCACAAAAGTTGTGGCTTCTTCAGGGGAAAAAAAGGGTCAGCTTGGCACAGTTTTACACAGACACCCACTGTACACAAGGGCCCAGGAAGGCACAGGGAGTGAGAGGAGGTGGCCCACACAATCACTGATGTGGACCACACTCGCCCAGAACAGGCTGAGCGGCCCCTTTCACTAGCCCCAGTGAAGAGAACCTTATCAACCTGGTAGAACTGACACCAGTTTCTCTTTCGATATAAGCCTGGTTGTTAACAGTATTATATTGAGCCAGAAACCCGCCCCGGTAGCATGGAAAATTAAACCGACAAGCAGACAAGTGGATTTGTGGACCGAGATAAAAGAACAGCCCATGGTTAAATTATATATTTAATCGCCTTAAGGGCACACTAGACAATACACTACATGTACAATGGTTATACATTTATAATGGTCAGATATGCAAATGCAGGGTATAGTACAAGAGATATAAGGAGAATATATTGGTCAATTACCAGTAGATGAAAGGCTTTGCTGGGGGGGAGGGGCTGCCACATAAGAGGCATATGTGGTTCCCTCTGCTCCTTGACTTCTCCCCACAATACTGTATCTCATTGCGACCTCCCCTGTGAAAAAGCTAGGCCAAGCTCTGCAATAGAATTTAATCCCTTAGTTGGTCACACCCTTTTCCACCCACAGGATGGTCCCCTGGAGGTTTGAAGCTAAATCGCCAAAACCTATGAAAGATCATAACTCCTTTCCTGAAAATGCTAGGGTGGCTGTTCTGGCTCCATCAGATCCAGGCTGGCTCCTGCTACACGATAAGATCAAATATAGCTTTACTACCTGGCTACTAGTAGCTGTTATATGTATCTCCATACCCCTAGGTGCTAGAATGGATCGAGACCCTGTAAGGTTTTCAGTCCGATCCAGAGATCTCAGAAATGTACACAGTGTATGACTAGGATGTATAGTATCTCCATAACTCCTTATGGAATCATAGCTGACTTAACAAAGCCACATGGCCTCAACATGGCATCAAGCCTTTTGTTCTGCTCTGAGCTGGTCAAGATGTGGGTTCTGTCACTCACAGCCTTTTGACTCTTGACCCCTGCTGCTGCTTGGTGTTCTGTTACAACTGCACACTAAAGGGGTTTTTATAATCACATGCCAAATAGGATACAAATAATCTGACCACCATCTACTCACCTTCTCATCCTTGTCCTCCTCACCCGCCCCCTATGTCCAGCCACTAGCACATCCTCGCGCACCTAGACATTCACAGACTCTCAGACTCTCTTCTACCTCTGTCCTGCATATCTTCACTCCATGACACGGATAGTGCCACCGCTTTCTATAACGCTACCCTCACATCAGCCATTGACTCAGTTGCCCCTTTCATGCATGGCAAAGTGTGACAAATCAATAGGCAACCCTGGCACAACAATCTCACCAAAAAACTTCGACAAGCATCCAGGATCGCGGAGCGGTGTTGGAAGAAAACACGCCTGCCAGACAAATTCACCTCTTTCAAACAAGCTACACTTGCCTTCAAATTAGCCCTCACCTCTGCTAAACAGACCTATTTCACAAACCTTGTATCTTCATTATCCTACAACCCAAAACAACTGTTCAGCACATTCAACTCTCTCCTCCGCCCACCACTGTCTCCTCCAACTCCCCTAATCTCTGCTGAGGATTTTGCCACCTATTTCAAAAATAAGATCGACCAAACAAGGCAAACCTTTACTGTTCCACCACCCCAGCCACTCCATATGCCAGACCTCTGCACTTCCTTAGTAACCTCCCTCTCCAACATCACTGAAGGAGAGCTTACTCACCTCCTTTTCAAATCACACCACACCATCTGTGCACTTGACCCCATCCCTTCCCTAACATCACTAACACACTCATTCCAGCCCTAACCCATCTCTGCAACCTATCGCTATCTTCTGGTACCTTCCCCTCTGCCTTCAAGCATGCCACCATCACACCCATCCTCAAAAAACCTAACCTTGACCCAACTGCTATGTCCAGCTATCGCCCCATATCACTGCTCCCGTTTGTTTCCAAACTCCTTGAGCAGCATGTCCATGCTCAACTTTCCTCCCACCTCTCATCCAACTCTCTCCTTGACAACCTCCAATCTTGCTTCCGCCCCCACCACTCCACCGAAACTGCCCTCACCAAAATTACCAATGACTTACTCGCAGCCAAAGCTAACAGACAGTTCTCCATCCTCCTCCTTCTCGACCTGTCCTCTGCCTTCGACACAATCCACCACTGCCTACTGCTACAGATTCTTTCTTCCCTTGGCATCAAAGACCTTGCCCTGTCCTGGATTGCCTCATACCTTTCCGACCGCATGTTTAGCGTTTCCCACTCCCAAACTACCTCCTCATCCCGCCCTCTCTCAGTTGGAGTCCCTCAAGGCTCTGTCCTGGGGCCCCTACTCTTTTCATTCTATACCCTTGGCCTAGGACAACTCAAAGTCCCATGGCTTCCAGTCCCACCTGTAAGCGGTGTAAGCGGTTGACACTCAGATCTACCTCTCCGGCCCAGATGTCACCTCTCTGCTGTCCAGAATCCTGGCATATCTATCAGCCATATCCTCCTTCTTCACCTCTCGCTTCCTGATACTCAATGTAGACAAAACCAAACTCATCATCTTTCCTCCATCTTGTGTATCTCCCCTACCCGACCTATCTGTTATGGTAAACGGCATCACACTCTCTCCTGCACCTGAAATCCGCTGCCTCGGAGTAGCTCTCAACTCTGCCCTGTTTGTCAAACCGCACGTCAAACTCTTGCCACCTCCTGTTGCCTCCAACTCAAAAATATTTCCAGAATCCATCCCTTCCTCAGCCCTCAATCTACTAAAACTCTTGTGCATGTCCTCATCATCTCCCGCCTTGATTACTGCAACACACTCCTCTGTGGCCTCCCTGCTAATTCTCTTGCACCACTCCAGTCTGTCCTCAACTCTGCTGCCCAACTAATCCACCTCTCTCCGTTCTACTCCCCTGTTTCTCCCCTCTGCAAATCCCTCCATTGGCTCCTAATTCCCCAACGAATCCAGATCAAACTACTAACACTGACCTACAAAGTCATCCACAACCTGTCGCCTCCCTATATCTCTGAATTAACCTCCCAATATCTTCCTTCACGTAATCTTCGATCCTCCCAAGACCTTCTACTGTCCTCCACACTTATTTGTTCCTCACACAACCGCCTCCAAGATTTCTTCCTAATATCCCCCATCCTCTGGAATTCCACGCCTCAACACGTCCGATTATCCACCACCCTCTGATCCTTCAGACGCAACCTGAAAACCCATCTCTTCAGGAAATTTTACAGCCTGCAATAACCATTCTACCGTCTCGCCACCACCTGAGATGCCGCCTCACCACCACCAGAGGTGTTGCACCCCGACCTTCTGCCTCTTCCCCATTATCCCCTAGAATGTAAATCTGCAAGGACAGGGTCCTCTCCCCTCTGTACCAGTCTGTCATCGTAAATTTGTTTACTGTAAACGATATCTATAACTTTGTATGTAACCCCTTCTCATGTACAGCACCATGGAGTTAATTTTGCTATATACCGTAAATAAATAATAATAATAATAATTGACATGGAATTATATCTCCAATATTATTAATATTATTACTACATCTGGGCAAGAAAAATTAAAATTACATCTACAGAATGGGAGGAATAGCACCACATTTTAAAAATGACATTGAAAACTGGAGCAAGTTCAGAGAAGAGCTACCAGGATGGTGAGTGGATTGCAAAGTATGTCCTGCTAGGGACGGCTAAAGGATCTGGGAATGTTTAACTTGCAAAAAAGAAGGCTAACTTGCAAAAAAGAAGGCTAAGAGGAGACTTAATAGCTGTCTGCGAATATATGAAGGGATGTCACTGTGTAACGTGATAATCTTTATTCTCATTTGCACATGGAAATACGAGAAGCAATGAAATTGAAAGGGAGAAGATACAGATTAGATATTAGAAAAAACTTTTTGACAGTGAGGATGATCAATGAGTGGAACAGGCTTCCAAGAGAAGTGGTGATTTCTGGAAGTCTATAAAAACAAAGGCTGGACAGCAGAGGACAGACATCTGTTTGAGATGATTTGGTGAATCCTGCGTTGAGCAGGGGGTTGGACATGATGACCCTGGAGGTCCCTTCCAACATTTTGTGATCCCATTTTATTCTGCAATAATTACCCATATCATCTAAAGCTGCTCTTCTCTTTTGAGGTAATGCAGTAGGACTGCCTGCAGTCACCTCTTCTGCACACTTACAGAACACATCTTCATTTTGCATGTTTCTACTGTTGAAAGATGTTCTGTTGCTTTGTCATTAATATAGATGAGTGAATATTTCAATGTTCGGTTCGGATTACGACCGCCGAATTTGCAATATTCGCCGAACATAGCCAAATCAAGTCAATGGGTGGAAAAAACAAATACATGCACAACACCTTCTTATGGCCCCAAAAGCTGCCAAAACACATCAATTGAGGGTCAGACACCAGAAAAGTGGCCTCAATTCACCCACAGTTCAAATTGTAACATGGCATTGCAACAATCAGCCATCCATGAGGTATTGTGGTCTGGGCCAGCATTTACAGCTTTCAGTTGAAGGTCAAAGTAATATGAGGTGGGTGAGGGATCGGTGTAGACCTGCTGTGTTGAGAACCTTGACACCACATACAACAGCTCAACCTGCTTTCATGCTGAGCCACACTCAGGTGTCATAAATATCAGTTTTGTAGACTACCATTGTCATAAAACTCCAAGGATAGTAGTAACACGGGTAGATGACTCCAGTGAAGTGAAGGCATGACGGTCTTGGAGGCCTCCTCCTTCAGCCAACACACATGAAGGAAATCCAACCAGGAGTCTACACATTTTCAAAAATGAATGGCAGACATCATCAAAGTGGCACCAATTTCACGAGAGTAGAAATAGTATAATTAAAACTGACCGGTCTTCCACTACGCCCAATTCAGCAGATGGACACCCAACCAGGATTGTTCACAGTTGCAAAAATAATTGACATATACTGCCAAAGTGGCATCAATTTCACCACAGTATAAATAGTATAATAGGGACCGACAAGTCTTCCAATACACCCAATCCAGCAGATGGACACCCAACCAGGAGTTTTCACATTTAAAAAATGAGGGCCTGACACCACAGAAGTGGCATCAATTTCACGAAAGTAGAAATAGTATAATGGGGTCCGACAGGTCTTCCACTATGCCCAATCCAACAGATGGACACCCAACCAGGAGTTTTCACATTTAAAAAAATGATTGGCAGACACTACTAAAGTGGCATCAATTTCACCACAGTAGACCTAGTATAATAGGGACCTACAGGTCTTCCATTTCACCCAACCCAGAAGATGAACACCCAACCAGGATTGTTCACATTTCCAAAAATTATTGGCAGACACCACTAAAGTGTCATCAATTTCACCACAGTATAAATAGTATAATAGGGACCGACAGGTTTTCCACTACACCCAACCCAGCAGATGGACACCCAAACAGGAGTGTTCACATTTCCAAAAATTATTGGCAGACACCACTAAACTGGCATTAATATCACCACAGTGGAAATAGTATAATAGGGACTGATATGTCTTCCACTTTACCCAATGCAGTAGATGGACACCCAATCAGGAATTTTCAAATTTAAAAAATGAGGGCTTGACAGCACAGAAGTGGCTTCAATTTCACAAGAGTAGAAATAATATAATAGTGAACGACAGGTCTTCCATTACACCCAACCCAGCAGATGGACACCCAACCAGGAGTTTTCAAATTTAAAGAAATGAGGGCTTGACAGCACTGACGTGGCTTCAATTTCACAAGAGTAGAAACAGTATAATAGGGACCCACAGGTCTTCCACTATGCCCAATCCAACAGATGGACACCGAACTAGGAGTATTCACATTTCCAAAAATTATTGGCAGACACTACCAAAGTGGCATCAATTTCACCACAGTAGAAATGGTATAATAGGGACCTACAGGTCTTCCACTATACCCAACCCAGCAGATGGACACCCAACCAGGATTGTTCACATTTCCAAAAATTATTGGCAGACACCACTAAACTGGCATTAATACCACCACAGTAGAAATAGTATAATAGAGACTGATATGTCTTCCACTTTGCCCAATGCAGCAGATGGACACCCAACCAGGAGTTTTCAAATTTTAAAAAATCAGGGCTTGACAGCACAGAAGTGGCTTCAAATTCACAAGAGTAGAAATAGTATAATTGGGACCAACACGTTTTCCACTAGAGCCAAGCCTGAAGATGTAGACCAATCATGACTGTTCACCTTTCCTCAAATGTGTGTTAACATCAGTAGCCGCAGCAGGCAACAGAGGCTAAATATATCACAGATTGCAGTTATGTGACATTAATGCAGCATATTAAAAAATGCAATATCACCTAGTCTGTACAGTCTGCGATTTGGATGCAAAAGTCCTTTGAGATCCATCACTTGTTCATCTTGATGAAAGTTAGGCGGTCTACACTTTTAGGGGACAGCCGGCTGCGCTTATCCTTCAGGATACCACCATCAGCACTGAAGACACGTTCTGAAAGAACGCTGGCTGCCAGGCACAATAAAACCTCCAAGGCATGTGACGCAAGCTCAAGCCACTCATCCATTTTAGAAGACCAAAATGTGAAAAGGTCCAAACCCTCCCTGACGATTTTGATATTCCGTCTTAAATACTCCTGCCCCATCCTCTCCATTCGCTCACCACGTGTAAGACTTGGATTCTGTTGTTCTGATGCATGAGCTGGTCTAAAAAAAAGGTCTCAAGTAGTAACTGGCCTTTTTGACCTCTTGCAACATACCATGTGCAATAAAGCGCGGTTACATTTTAGGCTGGCAGACACAGTGGTATAGTCTACTTCACAGTTGTATCTGACAAAAAAGATAGATACTGGTGGGACGAAAGTCCGGATTTCATATTGAAAACTCCTATTTGCCCTAATGCTGCTTTTCACGCCCATCTGAAACTATTTTTTGACAATTGAGTCTTAAGAACTCAGAAGGAGTACTGAGCGTGGATTTAAATTTGGTTGGAACCCAGTGTTATGGGTTGTATTATTTCTCAAGACAGGAGGTGCTGGAGCACAAATAATGTTATGAGCTGCACCAACGTCCTCTTAATGACCCAAAAATCAACATTTTGTGCATGGCTATACGAAGACGGATTGTAGGTCCAATATTCTTTGCTGAAAATGTGAACACAGGTGTGTACATGGAAGTCTTCCTTTAAATTTGTTCAGTGTTTCAGCAAGCAAACAGTTTATTATTCAGTAGCTCATTCTTATAAATCTGGTTCACCAGGCTTAAGAAAGGCACCTGCATGGGTCAAAACCATTTACATAGTTTGAGGTGCAAGGTGGATTCCTGGTCATGCAGTTTTGTGTGTAGCGCATGTCCACTAAAGCATGGGCTACAGATTTTACTCTACCTAAGTTGGAACCCATGGATGTTAGATCCGTAATATCAACACTACACTGCATCCATATTGTGTCAAAAATGGGCCTAGAATAGAAGAGCATAACCCTTCATTAAGGGCATCTTATTGTCCACCTTCTCAATCTTCCGTAATTTCTTTTTTCATGGTTTCAATGCATCTAAAATTTAAAATATGATATTTTATCAGAAGCTCTTAATTAAAAATGTGTGGACCCCTACTGTTTTAAGTCTACATCTCTTTGCAGGTTATGCATCTGCTGCATGATCTAATCTTAGTCAAATTTTTCCATCTGGTACTTACTTGATGCCAGCGTTAGTGATGAGCGAAAATACTCATTACTCAAGATTTCTCGAGCATGCTGGGGGGTCCCCCGAGTATTGTTTAGTGCTTGGAGATTTAGTTTTCCTTGCCGCAGCTGAATGATTTACATCTGTTAGCCAGCATAAGTACATGTGGGGGTTGCCTGGTTGCTAGGGAATCCCCACATGTACTTATGCTGGCTAACAGATGTAAATCATTCAGCTGCGGCAAGGAAAACGAAATCTCCGAGCACTAAAAAATACTCGGAGGACCCCCCAGCATGCTCGAGAAATCTCGAGTAACGAATATATTCACTCATCACTAGCCAGCATGCATTCACAAAGAAAAGGACTGTCTCTCTAGTGCCCATAGTAGGTATTTACCCACCAAGTCAACATTCTACCCATTAGGCCTCGTTTAGACATCAGTGTTTTTCACATACGCAAAAATATTGTATCTGAATGAGGCCATAAAGAACATTTAAACATGACTAGCAGTAGAGGCCAAATAGGAGACACCATCTGTTATCTTTGCTCCTTGTCAGTGCGGAGAAGGATACTGGATACTTGGTTAAGATGTCTTTGACAGCGCTCTTGACATGGATGCTGGTTTTGCTAACTTTTTCCTAGGAAGCATTACCACAAAGACTTTACACCAGCTGGAACCAGTACCCCTCCAGAACCCAAGGGTGAAGAATATGAAACACCGTTGACTTACCTTTTTTTTTCTTAACATTGACAGCTTTGCCTAAGAAAGATCACCTTTGTTTCATGGAAGCCCCTGAGTAACTTGAAACTTAATGGTGTCAAATATTCTTGCCGTTGACATTGTGGGGCTCTACTTAGCATCTAGTCACATAGGTGCTTCTTTTTTGTTTGTTTCTTCCCATACTGTAACTTCATTTGTTTGTAGCTTTGTAATTTATTTGGATGTTCTCTCTGTCGAGATAGAGCTGAGTAATGTGACAACATCACAGATTTGTGATAAGCAGCGGTGGATGCTCATAAATAAGAGAAATAGGTTCAATTTCTCATATGCAAGTGAAATTGAATGGTACATCCCTCACTGAGGTCATGCTGCAAACACAATATGTCTTCTATTGTCTGTGTACCAGAGATGGCAGCCCCCAGTCTGTTACTGGAATACTACACTTTTCAAGTGGTTGTTGATTTTGGGAAGCCTTGAATGTGTGTGCCAGCATTTGTGTATGACGCAGTAGTTTACTACTGAAATATCAGAAATGGATGGAAAAGTAAATGGAGAGATCCATGCAGGGCAACCATATCTCCAGTCACAGCTGCAGCACCACAAGGTATTGATGAACTTCTCTGACCAGGTTCTGACACATACAGAAGAGGGCACCTTTTACAAGAACAGCATATGGGCCCTTTGCTGCCTAATAATTCATCATAACAAACCCATTTACATGTCTGTGACAGAACCTGGTTGGAGGTAGACCCCCTTAGCTGTTATTCTCCTGTGCTGCTGCACAGGTTGCAACAATGGTGTGTTCACCCCTGGCGCTGACCTATTGAGACATGGACTCCACGAGGCCCCTGATGTTGTCTTTCTATGTCTGGCACCAGGACGTTAGCAGCAAATCGTTCAAGTCCAACAAGTTGTGAGGTGGGAAAACCACTGATGAGACTTTTTTTCGGCAGTACATCAAACCTTGATCAAACCTTGCTATATAGTCAAGTTTTGAGGCTCTATAGTCAAGTTTTGATGCACCCTTGCTCTTTGCAGTCTGTATTCAACAGAATTGGAGGTGATATGTAATACCTGGCAGTGGGTGCTACATACTGGATAAAGCTGCAGATTGCACAGCTCCTGTTGTCTTGAATAGGAACTGTTCTGCATTACCCAGCAGTGGGCGTTACGTATAATATGAAGCTGCACATTGCGCAGCTTCTATTCTATTGAATACGAGCTGATCTACAGTACCCAGCAGTGGGTGCTACACATTAAGTGCAGCTATGAAATGCAGCTCAATTGAATGAGTTTACATTTAGCTGCCAGCCAGAGATTATATTAGCTGATCATTGTTTTGCCGGGTGTCAGACTGCCACCAATATAATCAGGAGCTGGCTGGCAATTTTCAGCCTGGGGGGCAATCACAAGGCAGTGGCCCTCGAGTTGCGGTGGCCCTCCTTTTCCCTGCTTATATCTGGCCACTTCATTAAAGTAGCAGAGATAACAGGCTTTAAAAACAGGCTGGTACACAGTTATGGAAACTGAACGGAGCTTGCTGCATAGATATGGGAGCAGAATCGAGCTTACTCCAGAGATATGGGAACAGAACGGAGCTTACTATAGAGATATGTGAGCAGAACAGAGCTTACTACAGAGATATGGGAGCAGAACAGAGCTTATTATAGAGATATGGGAGCAGAACCAAACTTACTAGATTCAGAGATATGGGAGCCGAACCGAGCTTACTACAGAGATATGGGAGCAGAACCGAGCTAACAGCAAGGATATGGGAGCAGAACCAAGCTTACTGCAGAGATATGGGAGCAGAACGGGGCTTACTACAGAGATATGGCAGCAGAAACGAGCTTACTACAGAGATAAGGAAGCAGAACCAAGCTTACTACAGAGATAGGGGAACAGAACCGAGCTTACTACAGAGATATGGGAGCAGAAACGAGCTTACTACAGAGATAAGGAAGCAGAAACGAGCTTACTACAGAGGTATGGGAACAGAACCGAGCTTACTACAGAGATATGGACGCAGAACCGAGCTTACTGCAAAGATATGGGAGCAGAACCAAGCTTACTACAGAGATATGGGCGCAGAACCGAGCTTAGTGCAGAGAAATGGGAGCAGAACCGAGCTTACTGCAGAGATATGGGAACAGAATCGACGTTACTACAGAGATATGGGAGCAGAACCAAACTTACTACAGAGATATGGGAGCAGAACCTAGCATACTACAGAGATAAGGGAGCAGAACCGAGCTTACTACAGAGATATGGGAGCAGAACCAAGCTTACTACAGAGATATGGGAGCAGAACCGAGCTTACTGCAGAGATATGGGAGCAGAACCGAGCTTACTACAGAGATAAGGGAGCAGAACCGAGCTTAATAAGTCTACTACATGGAACCAAGTCTGCTACATAGAAACTGGAGCAGAACTGAGATTACGACATACATACAGTACCATAATCTAGATTACTACATTGATAGAGTACCAGAACCAAGCTTACTGCTTAGATATGGTGCCATAACGGAGCTTACTTACAAACATACACACAACAATACAGCTACACAGTGCCTAGTACTATCACCACTACACAGAGAATACATAATATTATAATATCACCATTACCTCTACATGAAACTACATTCTATACAAAGACCAATGATGCCACCATACACTCCCTGACAGAAGTTATGTCGCTTATCCATGTTATGTAAATAAAAGCTTATAACCTGATGTTAAATTTATCCATTGGTTGTATAAGTTATTCTTTTGAAAGCTGGAACCCTCCAAAATGTGATTTAGGTTAAGAAAATAAATTGTTATCAAAGCAGAAATATTGATCAGTTAATGGACACAGAATGGTCAGATTTTGGCAAGACAACATTTTTGTTGCCCACAGACAAATAATTAACTTAAAATACAAATATATGTTGCATAACATTGGTGAATGAAGTTGTGGTGCTCATCTAGATTCTTTGGTTTTGTCTTCCAAGCTTCCTCTTTCATCCTACCCCAAACATGCTCAATGATGTCCATGTCTGGTGACTGGGCTGGCCAGTCCTTGAGCACCTTGATCTTTTTTGCCTGGAGGAACTTTGTTGTAGAGATGGATGTATGAGATGGAGCACCATCCTACTGCAGAATTTGACCTCTTTTATGATTTGGAATATAAGCGGTAGCTAATACTTCTTGATATTTTAGGCTACTGATATTGCCTTCCACCTTGCAAATGTTTCGCACACCCCCATACTGAATGTAACCCCAGACCATGATCTTTCCACCACCAAATTTAACTGTCTTCTGGGTGTATTTTAGATCCATACTGGCTCCAGTAAGTCTCCTGCAGTGTTTGAGGCAGCTGTGGTGTAATTCTACTGAAGAGAAATCCACCTTCTGCCACTTTTCGAGTGTCCATCTGTTTAGCAGGCTGTGGGAGTTTGCAAATGCCACACGGTTTTTTATTTGCCTTTTGTTTAGTGCTGGCTTTTGGGCACTGATTCGACCATGGAGGCCATTTTGAGACAGAATCCTACAAACTGTTCTAGTTGACACAGGTAAAGGTTTAGGTGTGCACTCAGCCTTAATATGGCGAGGTGCTGGTGTAACGGACCAATGGCCCAGAATAACAGTACAAGTTAAATTCACTGCACTCTCTCTAGGTTTCTTATGCAAAGTCTGGTATAAATTTACTATACATAAACTGGGAGCGTAACAGAATATTACAGCATCTGTGATTTTTTATATACAACGTTTCGGCTCAACCAGAGCCTTTGTCACGTAATCGCTTGTTCCAGCTAAGATAGTGATATACAGAGAAGGCGGAAAGTCCCAGCGGTGCAATATAAGCTCTATTGTAATCTAAATGTCCACCTATGGAAGATCCTGTCCAGTAGTGTGGACCTGCAGTGTGTTATGACAAGCGGCGCTCCCGCGCCTTGCTAATGATCGGCGTGTCACGTGCGGTGAATTTAACTTTTACTAGTTGACACAGGGACTTGAGGTGACCAGGCCTGTTGGAGCTCTGCTGCAGTGGAAGAGGAGCTTGCTTTGGATTTTCTAACCAACAAACATTCCTCCTGAGCAGTTGTCTTGCGGGGTCTGCCGTACCTTGGCTAGTCAAACACATCTCCAGTCTCTTCAAATCTTTTTTTTAATTCTTTGTACTTGACGCTGAGACACATTAAAGGTGCCCGCCACCTCTGCAGTGGATCTGGTCTTCAGCCTCTTGATAATCCAGGCTTTGGTCGCAGGGTGGATTTTTGGCATGTTGTCAAGAGCTCAAGTTGCAGTTCAAATGAAGGTCTGGGGTGCTGGGTTTCTTTTTATACACACACACTAAATAACCAATCATTTACTGAGCAGAGGTGAGGATGTAAACTAGGATTGGGTGCATTATATGACCAGGCGACAAACTTTTGTCTTGCTAAAATCTGACCATTCTGTGTCCATTAACTGATCAATATTTCTGCATTAATGTCAATTTATTTTCTTAACCTAAACCACATTTTGGAAGGTTTCAGCTTTCAAAAGAATAATTTATACAACCAATGGATGAATTTAACATCAGGTTATAAGCTTTTATTTACATAACATGGATAAGCGACATTACTTCTGTCAGGGAGTGTACAACTTTTACTACTAGTATACTACAATACTGATCATTAATTTTAAAAAAGTACAACACTAAGTGCCATTGTATACAGGAACTCTGTATTTACGGTCAGTGTAAAGATACTACAGTGATCACTGGTGACATTATACACAGGAGATCTGTATAAGGTGTCAGTGTACAGGTAATTCAGTGATCATTACTGCCAGTGACATTATACACAGGAGCTTTGTATATAGTATACAGTGTATAGTGTCAGTGTACAGGTAATACACTGACTCACTAGTGATGTCTCTAGCTGAAGTCCTTCATCTTTGCTTTTCATTTTAATCCAGCACAGACTGCCATCACTTCTTCCAGCCAGGGCTCGTCTCTGCATAAAATAACACAGTTACCTAGAGCACAGCTTCCAGACCACATTCCCCACTTTTTCCCTTTCTTCTACACCATGTTCCAAATTATTATGCAAATTATATTTTTCTTGGATTTTCCTAAATGGTCGGTGCAAATGACAGTCAGTCTAATAAAAGTCATCACCCGTTAGAGTATACATCGAATTTTATTGGAGAAACCTCCCAATGATAACAGTATAATCTCCAAAATGAATAAAAACTCACAATGCACTGTTCCAAATTATTATGCACAGTAGAATTTCTAAACATTTGATATGTTGTAAAGAACTGAAAATTCTCATTTGTGGAATTTGCAGCATTAGGAGGTCACATTCACTGAACAAAAAAGCTATTTAACTCCAAAACATCCTAACAGGCCAAGTTACATGTTACCATAGGAACTCTTCTTTGTTATCACCTTCACAATTCTTGCATCCATTGAACTTTTGAGTTGAGTTTTTGGAGAGTTTCTGCTTGTATTTCTTTGCATGAAGTCAGAATCGCCTCCTTGAGCTGCTGTTTTGATGTGATCGGCCTCCCACCCTCATAGATCTTTTGCTTGATGATACTCCAAAGGTTCTCTATAGGGTTGAGGTCAGGGGAAGATGGTGGCCACACCATGAGTTTATCTCCCTTTATGCCCATAGCAGCCAATTACTCAGAGGAATTCTTTGCAGCATGAGATGGTGCATTGTCAGCATGAAGATGATTTTGCTCCTGAAGGCACAATTCTGATTTTTATACCATGGAAGAAAGTTGTCAGTCAGAAACTCTATATACTTTGCCGAGGTCCTTTTCACACCTTCAGGTACCTTAAAGGGCCCTACCAGCTGGTTCCCCATGATTCCAGCCCAAAACATTACTCCTCCATCTCCTTGCTGACGTTGCAGCCTTGTTGGGACATGGTGGCCATCCACCAACCATCCATTACTTCATCCATCTGGACCACCCAGGGTTGCTCGACACTCATCAGTAAACAAGACTGTTTGGAAATCAGTCTTCATGTGTGTCTGGGCCCACTGCAACTGTTTCTGCTTGTGAACACTGTTTAGGGGTGGCCGAATAGTAGGGTTATGCACCACAGCAAGCCTTTGAAGGATCCTACACCTTGAGGTTCGAGGGACTCCAGAGGCACCAGCAGCTTCAAATAGCTGTTTGCTGCTTTGTAATGGTATTTTGGCAGCTGCTCTCTTTATCCAATGAATTTGTCTGGCAGAAACCTTCCTCATTATGCCTTTATCTGCATGAACTCTGTCTGTGCTCTGTTTCAGTCACAAATCTCTTCACAGTATGATGATCACTCTTAAGTTTTCGTTAAATATCTAATGTTTTCATACTTTGACCAAGGCATTGCACTATTTAATGCTTTTCAGCAGCAGAGAGATCCTTTTTATTTCCCATATTGCTTGAAACCTGTGGTCTGCTTTATAATGTGGAACATCATTTTTAAGTAGTTTTTCTTTAATTAGAATCACCTGGAAAACTAATGATCACATGTGTTTAAGATTGATTTCAGTGATCCACTGAGCCCTGAGACACAATACCATCCATGAGTTTATTTGAAAAACAAAACAATTAAATCTTTATTACACTTAAATCCAATTTGCATAATAATTTGGAACATGGTATACACTAGGCATCTGAATACAGAGGCGCACCCACAAACACAAACAATATATAATTGGTTATTATGCAACCTCATAAATTGTAAGCTTGCGAGCAGGGCCCTCATTCCTTTTGGTATCTGTTGATCTATGTGTTTATTGTTATGCTTAATGTCCATTGTCTGTACAAGTCCCCTCTAAAATGTAAAGTGTTGGCACTATAGAAATAAAATTATCATAATTATTATTATTAACCGACCATTCCAAATATAAATTATAATCCACCACTGTGCACCCACTAACTATAAATAGCCACTTTCCCCATTTAATATATAAATTAATTAGCACCTGTACTCTTTCCCCCAATTCATTACCAGTCACTTCATCCTCAATGCCCCCCACTATGTACCTACCACTCTAACCCTAACCCCGATTCATTATAGTTACATGCCCCTCCCACCCCAATTCATTTTCATGTCTTTCTCTCTCACCCTCTATTCATTATCAACTGCTCTACCCCACATTCAATACATCATTTACTTCCCCACCCTTAAAATTCATTATTTGTTCTTCCACTAGATCATCATTTGCTCTCCCCACCCCCTCTTCAATACATCATTTGCTCTCCCCACCTTCAATTAAATTGCTGTCCCCTGTCCCTCACACTGAATTTATCATTTTGCAGTCCCCCCACTTTAATTTGAAGTCCCCTTACTTCATTCATTGCAGTCCCCTATCACCCCCTCACTTCATCTGCAGTGACCCTTCATCATTTGCAGCCCCCTATCCCCCTTCCATTTCATTATGAGCAGTCCCACATCAGACACACTTCATCATGTGCAGTCCTGCAGTCCCCTTCTCCCACTTCATCATATGCAGTCCCCTTACCCCCCACTTCATCATGTGCAGTCCCCTTACCCCCACTTCATCATGTGCAGTCACCCTTACCCCCCACTTCATGTGCAGTCCATCTTACACTACACTTTATCATGTGCAGTCCCCATTACCCCCCACTTCATGTGCAGATCACTTTACCCCCCACTTCATCATGTGCAGTCCCCTTTAACCCCCAATTCATCATGTGCAGTAGCCTTACCCCCACTTAATCATGTGCAGTCCCCCTTACCCCCCACTTCATGTGCAGCCCCACTCCCCCTTCATCATGCACAATCCCCCTTACCCCCACATCATCATGTGCTGCCCCATACCATCATGTACAGCCCCACTCTCCCCACTTCATCATGTGCAGTCTCCTTTATCCACTAAACTATCATGTGCAGCCCCACTCCCCCTTCATCATGTGCAGCCCCACTCCATCATGTACAGCCCCAATCAACCTTCATCATGTGCAGCCCCACTTTACCCCCTCACTCCATCATGTGCAGTCTCCTTTAACCCACAAATTCCATCATGTGCAACCTCCTTACACCCCCCCACTTCATAACTTGCAGTTACCCACCATAAAATTTATTTTATAAAGAAAGCAAAAAAGTTCTTCATACTTACCTCACCAGTCGCTCCCCTGCAGTGCCTCTCTGCTTCTAACATCCGGGTCATGTCGGCGTGTGCGTGAGGACGCCATCGCGCATGCCCAACACCTAACCTGGAAGTATAGAGAACATGAAGGGAGCAGTAGCTGCGCAGCCGTCAAGGTGACAGCCAAGCATAGCTCCTGGCCCCAGTGCAGACGTGTGTGCTAACTGTGATGCGGCTGCGCACAATTTGCTGTGTGGCTGTAGCCACCACCAGGCAGCTGGCCCTGAACAGCTGCTGGTGGAGCGGCCTGGGGGGGCATTTGCCTCTTTGCCACCTGGGCCAGTCAGCCCCTGAATATAATGTTGATTACTTAACCAATGGATAGATTGGATAAACTCTTTAATTTCAAGAACTGACTGCTCACTTGCGGCCCTAGTGCATCCCACCTCCGCCATTGTCACAATACTCAATCACTATTATTCACTTCACTTGACCAGTTCCCCATTTCTTCCAAAGTCAGAGGATAAGCTAATGAGAGAGGACCCAGACCTACTACAGACAAGACATTAGGTAGGCTTGGAGGTGTGCTGGGGGGCTTATTCACAATATTTGGGGTGCTAGAGAAAGGGGTAAGCATGGACAAGCATTCGTACACGAGAGCCGGTTTATCCAGTATTGGTGATCATTGTTAAGTGGGGAAAAAAGTATTTAGTCAGCCACCAATTATGCAAGTTCTCCCACTTAAAAAGATGAGAGAGGCATCATCATAGGTAGACCACAACGATGAGAGTCACAATGAGAAAACAAATCCAGAAAATCACCTTGTCTGATTTGGAAAGATTTATTTGGTGAAGCTCATCATTGGGCTGATAATGGGGTACAAAGTATGGAGGTTCAGTCAGTGGAGGAAAGGTGGATGGATTTTTACACCACTTAAAGGACTGAAGGGGCACTTCTTTTCATACATGTCAGGACATTTTTTACCTTTTGTGCATTACTGCCCTTTTCCAACATGGCGTCTTTGGTCTCAAGTGCACTTGTCTTCCTGCTATAAAACTCCACCCCAGCCTTCAGTCTGTGCTAGATTATTCTGCTTTGCATCCAGCTCCTGATTACTCCCTGGCCTTGCACCTGCACCTGCTCCTGTGAACCTGTGTGGTGATCCTGCTACTCTGCTCTGAGTTCCTGCTGCATACACCAGTGTTCAGTAATCCTCCTTCATCTGCTGCTCATGTTACTTCCATCTGCATTTGCTGGACATGTAAGCTGTTTGCTGCTCTGCAAAACCTGAGACTATTAACCAGGCCTCCCTGGTTGAGCTAAGATATGATTTGAACTGCCTTATAGCATATCTATCTGTGCCTGGACTAAGTCAAGGATCTATTCGTGTCAAGTTTCCTCAAGAATAACTGTGCTTCATAGACTTTCTGTTTGTTTGCATCTACCTCTGAAGTTTCCTATTGACTGCTAAGCTGCATTTATTATTTGCACCAAGTGTTGTGGACTTGAGTTTGTCTCTGCACCTGCTTGAATCACCGTGTGATAATATTAACTTTACCACTTATAAAACTGTGTCCTGTTGTCTTGTTCCACGCAAAGAGTCTCCTGAATTATCCCCTATAATTATTACAGGATAATCTAGCCATAAAAAAAAAAGGAGACTGCTGGAACAATGACTGCAGAGAGCAGATTAGAGCAGGTGTTTTCCATAATTAGATCACTGCAGAAAGATGTGGAAGGTCTGCAAAAGAAATTTGGAAGCTTTGAACACAATCAACAAGTATTTGGACAAACTTTGCAGGACTTAAGCAATCGCATGGCAGCCCAGGAAAACAAACTTGCTGGCATAGAGTCTCAGTATGGACGGGCTTTTCAGGACATAAGCACGCAAATAGCTGCACAAGTGACTTTACCCTCTGGGCAACCGCCACCAGCTAGCCCACCTAAGTTGCCCCCATTCAGATTTAATGGTGATCGCGACAAATTTCGTGGCTTTGTGAATCAATGTATGCTATATTTTGATGTGCATGCTGACCGTTTTCCTACTGATAGATCCAAAATATTGTGTGTAATAATGCTACTGACCTCACGAGCGCTCGCCTGGGCGAATCCGATGATTGATTCTCGTGACCCACGGTTAAATGACTTTGATGATTTCTTGGCCGCTATGGCATTAATGTTTGATGACCCTAATCGCCGTGCAACCGCTGAATCTGCTTTGTTGTCTTTACGCCAGGCTAAACGTTCTGTTATTGAGTATGCCACTTAATTCAGGAGATTAGCTGTAGATACCAATTGGGACAGTTATGCACAATTGCCTATTTTTAAAATGGGTCTGTCTAGTATTATAAAAGATGAACTAGCTCGCTCGGAGTCACCACAAGAACTAGAGACATTTATACAGCATTGTGTGCGCATAGACATTCTCCTTACTGAGCGTAGGCAGGAGAAATTTGCTGCATATAACCGTATTTCTAACTTTTCTCTTCCTTCCAAAGAGCCTGCAGGTAAAACAACTCGGGAAGTGGAGGAGGTGCCCATGCAAATTGATTCCGTTCAGAGACGCAAGATCAATGAGCGCCGGGAGCATCGCCTTCGTGAAAGTCTATGTTTCTACTGCAGCCAGTCTGACCACTTCTTGATCAATTGTCCTAAGTGTCCTAGACGGCCTAACAAGGTGCTAGCAGCAATAGGGGAGTATGACAACTGTGATGATGAATCTGACATCTCTGAATGTAGCCTGCCTTTAAACGCTGTATTTCATTCACTTTCTATGACTTCACCCCACAAGGAGCTGAAGGAAAAGAACTCTCACTGTTCTCTCCCTATTAAGATCCTGTGTTCAGGACAGTGGATTTCCAGTTCTGCTATGATTGACTCTGGTGCAGGTGGCAATTTCATGGATATCGCATTTGCCAAGGAACATGGTATTAAAATTCAGCAAAGAGCCTCTCCAATTACCATGGAAACATTGGATGGGTCACCTTTAATCTCTGGGCCTGTGGATCAGGAGACCGTACCCCTTGAAATTTTGTTGGAGCCCTAATCAACAGGAGCAACTTTCTTTCTTGCTAATTTCTTCTGCTCATTTTCCTGTGATTTTAGGCATTCCTTGGTTGCGTTCTCAGAACCCGATTATCAACTGGGAGACAAAGGAGATTATCTTTCCAACAAGGAGCAACTCAGCGTTAACAGAAGCTGTCCCTGAGTCCACGGCTACGGAACCACATGTACAGGTATTTTCTTTACCTCCAGCATATAAAGAGTTCTCTGACCTCTGTGACAAGAAGAATGCAGATCAGCTTCCTCCACACAGGCATTATGACTGTTCCATTAAGTTGCTTCCTGGGGCAGATATTCCTTTTGGTCACGTATACCCTTTGGCGGCACCTGAGCTTCAAGCCTTAAAGGAGTATATTGATGAAAATCTGGCCAAAGGCTTCATACGTCCTCCTTCCTCACCAGCAGGGGCACCCATTTTTTTTGTAAAGAAGAAGGATGGGACCCTGAGACCCTCTGTTGACTATCGGGAACTCAATAAGGTAACCGTACGAAACCGTTACCCTTTGCCTCTGATTCCCGAATTACTGGAAAGAGTCCGCCATGCTAAGGTGTTCTCTAAGCTGGATCTTCGTGGGGCTTAAAATTTGGTGCTTATTCGTCCAGGGGATGAGTGGAAGATAGCATTCAGATGCCGGTATGGACACTTTGAATCTCTTGTGATGCCCTTCGGGCTTTGTAACGCCCCTGCAGCATTTCAACACCTTGTTAATGACATCTTCAGAGATTTGTTGGACCAGTTTGTGGTGATCTATTTGGACGATATACTAATCTTTTCTGACTCTCTACAGGAACATGAAGAACATGTCAAAACTGTTTTAAGACATCTGAAAGAGAACCAACTGTATATCAAGCCGGAGAAATGCGAGTTCCATCGTTCTGAGATACAGTTCTTGGGTTATATCATCTCTCCCCAGGGGCTGAACGTGGAATCTGGTATCGATTCAGGCTATTCTTGACTGGCCGGCACCCAAGAACGTTAAGGAGGTCCAACGTTTTATTGGTTTTGCAAATTTCTACAGACGCTTCATTCGAAATTTTTCTGATATTGTCCCTCCCATTACTTCCTTGACAAAGAAGGAAAAGCCCTTTAAGTGGTCATCAGAGGCTCAAGAAGCTTTTGTTTGGCTGAAGATCTGTTTCACATCAGCATCGCTGTTGATACACCCTGATCCAACACTTTCTTTCATTGTGGAGGTGGACGCTTCTGATAATGCTTTGGGGGCTATTCTCTCCCAAAGAACTGGAGAGAAGGGTCTGCTACATCCTTGTGCTTTCTTTTCCCGTAGACTAACCTCAGCAGAGAAGAATTACGACGTGGGAGACAAGGAATTGCTGCCTATTGCGGCTTTCAAAGAATGGAGGCATCATCTGCAAGGAGCTGCACAACAGATCATAGTGCTAACTGACCATCGCAATCTAGAGTTCCTTAGATCCGCTAGATGTCTTTCTCCTTGTCAGGCTCGTTGGAACTTATTCTTAAATCAATTTAACTTTGTTATCTCGTACCGTCCAGGTTCTCGTAATGGGAAGGCTGATGCTTTATCCCGAAACCATGCTGCGGATACCATACCTGGAGCCCCGTCCAAGACCATTCTATCTGATGCCAATTTCATCGGAGTTATCCACGATCAGGACTTGTGGAAGGAGTGCAGGGAGGCCTATGAAGGTGATGTATTTCTGGCCAACCCACCTGTGGATATTAATCTTGTCTTTAAGGGTGGCATGTGGTTCAGAGATCGACGTATCTACGTCCCGGAGGTCATCCGTCTGCAGATCCTCAAGTTGGTACATGACTCCAGGTTGGCTGGTCACGGGGGGTACAGAAGACACAAGAGTTCCTGAGCCGATTCTTCTGGTGGCCAACTTGCCTGAAGGATACCAAGGACTATGTTCCCTCTTGCAAGGTATGTGCCCGTTACAAGACTCCTCATGTGGCACCTACGGGTCTTCTACAACCATTACCTGTTCTATCCCGCCCTTGGGGGTCTATATCAATGGACTTTATTGTGGAGCTGCCTACATCGGGGGGCATGAATACAATCATGGTGGTAGTTGATCGCTTGACTAAAGCTGCTCATTTTGTTCCGTGCACCGGCCTCCCCTCTGCTAAAGATACAGTGAACTTGGTTACACAGAATGTCTTTCGGTTGCATGGGGTGCCGGATGAGATCATCTCTGTCCGTGGAGTACAGTTCACTTCAAGATTCTGGAAGGGGTTTTGCTCTGCACTCAATATTAATGTCTGTCTCTCTTCTGCTTACCATCCCCAGACAAATGGTCAGACTGAGCGTACCAACCAGACATTGGAACAATATCTAAGATGCTATGTCAGCCATCTCCAGGATGATTGGTTGGAGTTGCTGCCGTTAGCCGAATTTTCATATAATAATTCTCAGAGCGCCTCCAATAAATTTACACCTTTCTTTGCCAATCTGGGTTATCATCCGTGTATTTTACCTAGGTCTCCAATTAATTCTCCGGTTCCAGCAGTGGAGGAAAGGCTGACTGCGATGAGACAAAATCTGGAGGTTCTGAAGGAATCCCTGACCACGGCTCAAGAACGTTATAAGAGATCGGCTGATAGATTCCGTAAACCTGCACCCATGTTCAAGGTAGGAGATTCCGTGTGGTTAGCAACGAAGAATCTGAAATTAAACGTTCCTTCACAAAAACTTGGACAGAAATTCATTGGCCCTTTCAAGATCAACGGTATTGTGAGCTCTGTGGCCTGCCGGCTGAAGCTACCTAGGACAATGAAGGTACACCCAGTTTTTCATGTATCTTTACTAAAGCCTGTATCTCCTAATACCTTCCAGGGACGTGTTGTGCCACCTCCACAGCCTGTGTTGATTGATGGGCAAGAACAATTTGTGGTGGAGGAAATTATTGATTCCAGGATTCGCAGGAATCGGCTCCAATATCTGATAAGATGGCAGGGATATCCCCCTGAGGAAGACTCTTGGGAACCTGTGGAAAACATCAATGCTCAACAGAAGATTTCTCGTTTTCATCAGAGATTCCCTGAGAAACCAGGTCCAGGATCGTCCTGAGGCCGCTTCTAAGGAGGGAGTAATGTCAGGACTCTGAACATTTTTTACCTTTTGTGCATTACTGCCCTTTTCCAACATGGCGTCTTTGGTCTCTTGTGCTCTTGTCTTCCTGCTATAAAACTCCACCGCAGCCTTCAGTCTGTGCTAGATTATTCTGCTTTTCATCCAGCTCCTGATTACTCCCTGGCCTTGCACCTGCACCTGCTCCTGTGAACCTGTGTGGTGATCCTGCTACTCTGCTTTGAGTTCCTGCTGCATACACAAGTGTTCAGTAATTCTCCTTCATCTGCTGCTCGTGTTACTTCCATCTGCATTGCTGGACATGTAAGCTGTTTGCTGCTCTGCAAAACCTGAGACTATTAACCAGGCCTCCCTGGTTGAGCTAAGATATGATTTGAACTGCCTTATAGCATATCTATCTGTGCCTGGACTAAGTCAAGGATCTATTCGTGTCAAGTTTCTTCAAGAATAACTGTGCTTCATAGACTTTGTTTGCATCTACCTCTGAAGTTTCCTATTGACTGCTAAGCTGCGTTTATTATTTGCACCAAGTGTTGTGGACTTGAGTTTCTCTCTGCACCTGTTTGAATCACCGTGTGATAATATAAACTTTACCACTTATAAAACTGTGTCCTGTTGTCTTGTTCCACGCAAAGAGTCTCCTGAATTATCCCCTATAATTATTACAATACAGTCCTTTCATTTTTGTTGCTTCCCAACGTAATTTAGCGATTTATAAATAAAATTTAAATTCTACTCTTGTATTTTTTGGGTTGGTAACAGATAAACATATGAAGTACGTGATACCAGTTCTCGATCTTGTTGCCGGGAGAACCCCAAGGGAAAAGTATACTTTCAGACTGTGGGACCTTCAGGCCAAGCGTGGAAATATTTAGGCTTCATCTGTCTGTTTAGATGTGCAAAAACGCTTAGCCTGAGAAAAATCTCAGTCTCTCGGTAGCGATGCCCAATACTTTCTCCTGCTCCAGTCTCTGCATTGAAATGTGAAAGTAACCATGGAAACCAACAAAATGTCCTTGGAATGTGGGAGAAAAGAAGATAGCCGCTATAAACATGCAAAACCACCCAATAACCAATCAGTACTCTTATTAGTCTTGTGTTTGGGTCGAGAAACTTTCTTTCATAGGGTTTTTTAACCTCTTTTGAGTACTTTGTTTTAAGGGTTTTTCTCATTTTGGTGCCCCTGTCCATTGACGTCATGAGCATTGGTCTTGGCTTCCCTCTTTACAAACAATAAGTTGCTCTGTAACTGTAAGAGATTGTCCTACTCTGACTAATCCGACCTGCAAGTCCAAAGGATAGTTGATAATTTGTTGATCGGCCAGCAGCTTGGGGAATCGCCGATAGAATGGAGCGACTTTGCACATGCTCGTCCACTTCTTCACTCATTCATTTCCTATGTGGCTGCTATCTCTGGCACCCCAATAGAGAGTGGAGTGGTGAATGGGTGTCTGACTTTAAGTGCCATTTTGTATCTGGCACAAAAAAGTTCCCCAATCTGCAGATTGCTATGGTTCCCAGCCATTGAACCACTAACAATCACAAGTTATCATCTATCCTGTGGCTATGTGATAACTTGTTTTTCTGAACAACCCCTTTATCTTATAATAACACAATGACTATCAGTGCATCCTATCAGCTAGGTTAATTAATTTGTGGATGCCATCAATAGCTGCTTTACTTGATTACCAGGTTGTCTGTCCTCAGTGGCAAACTTAAAGTTTCTTCCACTTGGTCTCAGTCTATCTTGCCATTCTAGTTTTCTTGGCTTCTTTTGTTTGGTACAGGTCTGTCTGGTCTTCTTTCTCAGTCTCGGACCTACCTAGTCCTTTCTACTAGCATTCCTGGTTCTTCTTAGATGCCATTTTTGACTGGCAGTTTTTCTTCCTTGATGTCATGGTCATGGTCATCTTTATTAGGGTGCCAACCTGCCTGAGTCACATCATCTCATCATCTGGCCACTGTGTCTGACATTAGACGGCATCCGGAGAACTGATCTCGGATGAGATTCGTCCCAATGTAAACATGTTTGTAATCACCCAACAAACAAGCAAACGCTTCTTCAGATAGTTTATGATGGCATAAAAGTCACTGTAGTCAGCAGCACATCACCTGATACAAACAGAAGTGCTGCCGAGAACATGATGCTGTATGGGGGCAGAACCATTATTTTAATGATTGTTCTTATCCCATGAGTCATCATCCGCCTGTGAACAAGCTCCTATCATCTGGCATATGGTCGATCAGCACTCGGATGAGCCCGAAAGTGGCCTGTGAAATTGGTCTTCAGTTGATCGGAGAGTGACAAAACCAACTTTGCTTTGAGTAATGGCATTGACTTAGGAAGGGGAGCAGTAAAAAAAAAAAAAAATCGGTCAGCATTAAGTGCAGCACTTAGAGGAAAAAAAATAAAACATAGGACGAGCTTTAGACATTGATTTTTTTTTTTATGTTTCGTAATCTTGTGGAGAGTTAAGAATCTGAACGTCTTTCAAGAATTTGAGTCCATCTCTTCAGTAATATAATAATTACTCCTTTCACTTCTGTTGATGTTGGGTGATTGATGTCTCAATTATTTCCTTCTCGATAACAAAAAAAGCCTTATAGCTGCTCCTTTATTCCATACAATAAAATAATTTGTGTGAGTGAAACATATTACAGCGCATATTATTGCCCTGTCGGATATCCCAGCGGGTTACGCAAAACAATAGACTTGGCAAAATAATTAAAAGGTTTCTCAAGAAGCAAAAAAAAAATTCTCACAAATGGGTTGGCAACCTTTTACTCTACGACATTACTCCCCCGCCCCTAAATCATATATATGCTCATGTTTATTTCATTGGTACCTTTATATTTTTTGTCTTCCATTGCCTGAATCTTGATAATTTTTTATACAAATTACTTGCTGGCGCTTCACTTTGTCTGTTAATCTATGGCCTACTTTGCCTCTGACATCTGGTGCCGGACAGGAAATTGTGGTCTCCTTGCTTCTGCCCAGTACCTTTCCCTTCCGGAGGTGGGTGCGCTTTTCTACTGCACTTGTGCTGCGCAACAATGCATACACAACGGTGATTTTGGAGGGTCAAACTTAAATCAAAAGGAGGTGGAAGCAAATTGTCCCATTTTAGGGGAAAAATGTTTCACTGTCAGTAAATATGTCTCTGGATTAACTTTTCATCTACAGTATTTAGTATCCAAAAAAGTTATTTAGGCCCTTGTCGAACTTGCTGCTCATGAAAACAGGCAGCCCATGAGAAAGGGGCAGCCTTACTTCATCACAGTGCCAATCACATTAGTGGTCAGATGACCCTAAGGGACAGACCTTTCTTGGTTAGGCTACGTTCCCACAATGAGCTTTTTGGTACATTTTTTTCATAGAATCATAGAATGTTAGAGTTGGAAGGGACCTCCTGGGTCATCTGGTCCAACCCCCTGCTCAGAGCAGGATTCACTAAATCATCCCAGACAGATGTTTGTCCAGCCTCTCTTTAAAGACTTCTATTGAAGGAGAACTCACCACCTCTCGTGGCAGCCTGTTCCACTCATTGATCACCCTGACTGTCAAAAATATCTAATCTGTGTCTCCTCCCATTCAGTTTCATCCCATTACTTCTAGTCTTTCCTTGTGAAAATGAGAATAAAGATGATCCTTCTACAATGTGACAGCCCTTGAGATATTTGTAGACAGCTGTTAAGTTTCCTCTCAGTCTTCTCCTTTACAAGCTAAACATTCCCAAATCCTGTAACCGTTCCTCATAGGACATGGTTTGCTGACCAGTCGCTGTTCTGGTCGCTCTTCCGAACTTGCTCCAGTTTGTTGATGTCTTTTTTTAAAATGTGGTGCCGATTTTCTGCACCATTTCTGCATCTATTAAGTAAATTAGGTTATTTAAATAAAAATTATTACGTTTTTGAGTGCAGTTTCTTTACATGCATTTTTAGCGCATTTTTGATGTTTTTTGTCTTTTTCTGGTATAATGTGTTTTAAGTAAAGCTGATTTGTTTTTGATAATTCCTGCTATTTGGTTAAAACTTTATGTGCAGATTACGTGCTTTTTCAGTGGGTTTACATTCAAAGAAAATGTAGAACTGTGGATTTTTGGGGTTTTTTTTAGTGCATTTTTCTCTTCTTTTGGCAGCTGTGTAAGGGGAACAACAGAGAGCAACATAGAAGGTTCCTCCTATGTACAAGAGCAAAGAAGGTATTTCATGTTGTGGTGTGACGGGAGTCATATTCTTTCTTAGCTTTTGCTTTGGCATTGGTTACTGCACCCTTTTTGTTAATATTAGGATTTATTGGAAATGCCCTTTAAGTGCTCTTCTCGTAGAGGCCAAGATATCCTCGTGACAGTTTTGTAGATATTTTTGGTTCCGAGATCTTTTTTTTTTTTCTTTCTCTAAGCACTTGTATTTAAAACAAAAAGAAAAGGGGTAATCATGAGTTCCTAAGCCTAGGAATTCTATGGGGAAGCGTGTCTTGCCTATTGCGGTCCGTGCACCCCTTGGACTAATCCTCCTTACACAGAATTAGATGTGTCTGTTTGCAGATCTCTTCAATTCAGGCGGGAATAGCGTTTTGTTGCGGAAAGAGACTATTTAATCTCATGTTTACATCTAGACGCCAGTAGTCCTGCTCGGTTTTTAGAAGGAGAGGGCTGACAATTTTTGTCATCTACGTCCCTACGGGAAAGATTTGTTAATTAGCCGTTTTGCTGCCGCCTCCGTCCTACTGTAGATGAAGACATTTGCCCCAATAAAACATTTTTTATGCTAAGTTATATAAGCTCCCTTCGGGAGGGCAGTCTCATTAAGTGGCACCTTCCTTGGCTTATTTAGATGTAAATGGCTAATTAGACTGCGAAGGAGATATTTGCACTGCGCTGTTCTCATTCCTTTTCATTGTGGAGGGAAAGAAGCCAGTAGTTTTATAGAGTGAATGCTAGCTCTCTATGTGACTCTTCACGGAATTAACGTTTAGGTTTAATCATCACGTTTTCAAGGTCTTCGAGGAAATGTTAGACATTGCTTCTGTAAATCGCGGTGTGCCACTGTGGAACTACAGCACGGCAAGGTCTTATAAAGGTAACTCTTCATAGTGAGGCCTTAAAGGCTGCCTGTGAGTAGAATCGATCCTTCTAAGACGTCTATATGGGCATGCAGTTTATACAAAACTTAATAAACTAATACCTTGATACCTGAGAGTCAACATATTATTCCAGAGAAGTCCACGTTTTTTTTACATGTAAACTAGCTGTTAAGATCTATGGGCGGGGCACATATCTCGGTGAGAATTTGCCTCCAGAGATTATTTTAAATGAAAATGGACATTACCAGTGTGAGACATGTAATAACTGACAGTCTGCTCTCCTGATCTATATGTCTCACACTGGTAACATCCCCTTTTATTTAAAATAATCTCAGGGAGATCGTTTTTTCCGGCGTATAAGATGACTTTTTAACCCCTAAAAATTGTCCCAAAAGTCGGGGGTCGTCTTATTTGCCAGGTACGGCATGTGCAGGGAGCGATCCTGGATGTTCCCAGGGTCTGAAGGAGAGGAAACTCTCCTTCAGGCCCTGGGATCCATATTCATGTAAAAAATAAAGAATAAAAATAAAAAATATGTATATACTCACCCCTCCGAGAAGCCTGGCTGTCACCGCTGCAAGCGTCTGCCTCCGTTCCTAAGAATTGCAGAGCGTGAAGGACCTTCGATGACGTCACGGTCAGGTGACCGGTCACATGAGCGGTCACGGACCAATCACAGGACTGCGACGTCATCGAGGGTCCTTCATGCTCTGCAATTCTTAGGAACGGAGGCAGACGCTTGCAGCAGTGACAGCCAGGCTTCTCGGAGGGGTGAGTATATACATATTTTTTATTCTTATTCTTTATTTTAAACATGAATATGGATCCCAGGGCCTGAAGGAGAGTCTCCTCTCCTTCAGACCCTGGGAACCACACGCCGTATAAGATGACTGGGCGTATAAGATGATCCCCGTCTTATACAGCGGGCATATCTCAAATTCCATATTTTATATGGAAAAGTTGGGGGTCGTCTTATACGCCCAGTCGTCTTATACACCAGAAAATACGGTATGTCCGGAACAGATATTGAGAACTCATTCAGAAAAACGTGGATTTCTCTGTAATAAGACATCGGATCACAGATATCAAGGTATCACTTTATTCAACTTCCTGTGACCTACATGCCCATATAGACTGCTAAGGAGGGTAGATCTTATTGACAAATGCACTTTAAAGGGAATCTGTCACTAGGTACGTGCTATGTAATCTGTTAGTAGCATGATGTAGGGGCAGACGTCAGACTTTCTGGTTGCAAGTCACATGCAACACACTTGCCATAGGCTTCAATGCAAGACGCACGCAACATAAGACTTTTCTGTAACTTAGCAAATTCAGAAATCTAAAGTAGTCAAGTCGCA
The DNA here is from genome assembly GCF_051348905.1 of Ranitomeya variabilis. Taxonomy (NCBI): domain Eukaryota; kingdom Metazoa; phylum Chordata; class Amphibia; order Anura; family Dendrobatidae; genus Ranitomeya; species Ranitomeya variabilis. The sequence goes on from NC_135235.1 coordinate 614,263,514, forward strand.
GACAGGTTACATGAATGTTTTTGTCTTGTGGATTTTTGGAAAATTGGTGTCACACAACACATGTCGCGACGTGGCCCTAGCCTTTTTTTTGCCTATGTCCCATACTGCATAGTTGTTTCCTTTCTTAATCTTCCCATTTCCTCAAAATATACCTAGATAAATAAATAATAGGGAATGACCACCTTAGAAAAAAATGTAATTTGTGAACTCCACCCAAGAGTGTTCACAAATGTTGGCAGTACTACAAAAAATGGTTTGCATTGGGGTATGTGCATTATGGTAGCAGGTCCCTGTTTGATGTCAGCTAACGCAGAGAATAGGAGCAGAGAATAGGATGACTGCTTTGCACACTCTTGGCATTCTCTTGATGAGCTTCAAGAGGTAGTCACCAGGAATGGTCTTCCAACAATCTTGAAGGAGTTCCCAGGGATGCTTAGCACTTGTTGGCCCTTTTTCCTTCACTCTGCGGTCCAGCTCACCCCAAACCATCTCGATTGGGTTCAGGTCTGGTGACTGTGGAGGCCAGGTCATCTGGCGTAGCACCCCATCACTCTCCTGCTTGGTCAAATAGCCCTTACACAGCCTGGAGGTGTGTTTGGGGTCATTGTCCTGTTGAAAAAAAATAATGATGGTCCAACGAAACGCAAACAGGATGGAATTGCATGCCGCTGCAAGATGCAGTGGTAGCCATGCTGGTTCAGTATGCCTTCAATTTTGAATAAATCCCCAACAGCAAAGCACCCCCACACCATCACACCTCCTCCTCCATGCTTCACGGTGGGAACCAGGCATGTAGAGTCCATCCGTTCACCTTTTCTGCGTCGCACAAAGACACGGTATGTAGAACCAAAGATCTCAAATTTGGACTCATCTGACCAAAGCACAGATTTCCACTGGTCTAATGTCCATTCCTTGTGTTCTTTAGCCCAAACAAGTGTCTTCTGCTTGTTGCCTCTCCTTAGCAGTGGTTTGCTAGCAGCTATTTTACCATGAAGGCCTGCTGCACAAAGTCTCCTCTTAACAGTTGTTGTAGAGTTGTGTCTGCTGTTAGAACTCTGTAGCACTGACCTGATCTCTAATCTGAGCTGCTGTTAACCTGCGATTTCTGAGGCTGGTGACTCGGATAAACTTATCCTCAGAAGCAGAGGTGACTCTTTGTCTTCCTTTCCTGGGGCGGTCCTCATGTGAGCCAGTTTCTCTGTATCACTTGATGGTTTTGGCCACTGCACTTGGGGACACTTTCAAAGTTTTCCCAATTTTTCAGACTTACTGACCTTCTTTTCTTAAAGTAATGATGGCCACTCGTTTTTCTTTACTTAACTGCTTTTTTCTTGCCATAATACAAATTCTAACAGTCTATTCAGTAGGACTATCAGCTGTGTATCCACCAGACTTCTGCACAACACAACTGATGGTCCCAACTAGGGTCGTATTTAGAGTTTCTGCTGCCCTAGGCACTTTAGTGCTGCCTCCCCCTTTTGTGAGTATGACACTATCGGCAGTGACTTTGCCATAAATCGCTGATGTGAAAGACGCCTTTTGCAGCAGATCTGGCAGTTTTTCCGCATCTGCCGTGTAACGGATCACTTAAGGCAACACTGCGTTCGGCCTCATTCATTCCCTATGGGACTTGTGGACATGTGCGGCACTTGCGCTTTTTCCGCGATCCGGCAAATGCGGTACTGCAGGAATGGAAAAAAACACTGCTAGCAGTGTTTTTTGTATCACTGCAAGTGCAAAACCGCAAGTGCCGCACATGTCCGCAAGTAGCCATCACTACCTCTCCCTGTGCCTTCCTAGCTCATCCCTAACCATCCCTCTCTGACCTAAAACTACACTATAAAGCTTTAGGAAAACAATTTATTAACTGACATATTCCTATGATAATGAGGCTCCAGGCTACGGCGTAGACAGGGACGGGCAGTCCCCGGGTCTCCATTCTCTCTGTGCACACCCTCAGTCCCTGCCTCACTGCCTTTGCACAGACATCCATCCACCGGACCCGATAATCACCGCTCGCAGTGGCATGCCGGCAGAGGTGTATCTAGGGTTTCTGGCACCAGGGGCAAGAATTCATTTTGATGCCCTCCCCCCCACAGGACATATGTGATTTGCACACTTAGTCATGTACCGACGAGCTCCTCTCCCTAATGCTTTCAATGTTCAGTGAAAAACAGAGAAGCAGAAGAGAAGCTCGTTGTCACAGGACCACAAGTATGAAAATCGCATATGAGTGAAGTGTCCATGTGACTACTGCTGGAACCTGCAGAGGTGAATCCTGACATCAGAGGCTTTTGAATTCTCACAACGCATGCACTGCACACTTTTAGGATTCTCCCTTGCCGGTGGACAGTCATGTCAGCACAAGTATGCGATTTGTATACTTCTGACCACATTCCGACTAGACGTGCTCGACTTCGCTCAGTTCATTTTCACTGACGGAGGCCACATATGTCAAGTCAGCATGTGACCGCATGTATGTAAATCGCCGGCACGAGAGAATCCTGACAGCGTGCAGTGCGCACTGTGAGAAGTCAGAAGTCTGCAGTCGCAAAGAATGACTGCAGGCTCATCACAAACCTGGACATCCCCTTTAATGCTCCTAACATAAATAAAAACATGAGAGTTAGTTAGTATCACAAATAACATTTATATCCAGGTACCTGATAGATGAAGTCGCCTCTGGAGCCGTTCTTCTCTTCTTCATTTTGTCCAGATCCCATGATGAGTTTTCTCATCCACAGCCGTCTCTGCAGACTTACATCTTCTCCGCTCTTTTGCAGAAAATCTCCACATGACGCCCTTAAAGATACAAGTGTCATTATAATGCTCCTGAATAAAAAAATTGCCCCTCACTATATTGTCTGTTATGATCTGGTGGCCTAAGAGCAGCATGAGACGTACTCTGGAGAAAGTGGTACCTGTACTGACCGCAGACCCTGAACTTAACACCACAACTAGAAGTAGCCGTGGAATGTACCTAGCGCTCCCTAGACATCTCGACACAGCCGGAGGACTAATTACCCCTAGAGATAGAAAAGGGAAAACTATCTTGCCTCAGAGAAAATTCCAAAAGGATAGGCAGCCCCCCTCAAATATTGACTGTGAGAGGAGAGGGAAAAAACATACACAGACTGAAATCAGAATTTAGCAAAGGAGGCCACTTCTAGCCAAATAGAAAGGATAGGACAGAGTACTATGCGGTCAGTATCAAAACACTAGAAAATATCCACCACAGAAAATACAAAAACTCCACAGCTAACTAAAGATATGGAGGGTACATCTGCATCTCCAGAGATACCAGCTTGGCTAAACAAATCCTTATACAGACCTACAGACCAAGCTGGACAAGACAAAAAACATGGAAAAGAACTGAACAATAAGGCCACAGCATGTGGACAGCAAAAAATCAAGGCCAGAACTTATCTTTGATGAAAAGAACTGCAAAGCAGGAGAGACCAGGCAGAGATGTGAATCCTCCAGGAACAATGGACAACTGGCACTGACTAAAGGGTGAAGCAAGACTAAATAGCCCAGTCAAAATTGCAAAAAGTGAACACACCTGATAAATGCTGTGATTCAGAGACAGCAGCGCTACCACTTACAACCACCGGAGGGAGCCCAAGAGCAGAATTCACAACAGTACCCCCCCTTGAGGAGTGGTCACCGAACCCTCACCAGAGCCCCCAGGCCGATCCGGACGAGCCAAATGAAAGGCACAAACCAAATCATCAGCATGAACATCGGAGGCAACAACCCAAGAATTATCCTCCTGGCCATAACCCTTCCATTTGACAAGATACTGAAGCTTCTGCCTCGAAAAACGAGAATCCAAAATCTTCTCAACCACATACTCCAACTCCCCATCAATTAACAACGGGGCAGGAGGTTAAACAGAGTGAACAACGGGCACCACATATTTCCGCAACAAAGATCTATGAAAAACATTATGGATGGAAAAAGAGGCCGGAAGGGCCAAACGAAAAGACACTGGATTGATAATCTCAGAAATCCTATAAGGACCAATAAACCGAGGCTTAAACTTAGGGGAAGAAACCTTCATAGGGACATGACGGGAAGACAACCAGACCAAATCCCCAACCCGAAGCCGGGAACCATCACACCGACGACGATTAGCAAAACGCTGAGCCCCCTCCTGAGACAACACCAAATTGTCAACAACATGAGCCCAAATTTGCTGCAACCTGTCAACCACAGAGTCACCCCAGGACAATCAGAAGGCTCAACATGCCCCGAAGAAAAACGAGGATGAAAACCAGAGTTACAAAAGAAGGGTGAAACCAAGGTAGCAGAACTAGCCCGATTATTAAGGGCAAACTCGGCCAATGGCAAGAAAGCCACCCAATCATCCTGATCAGCAGACACAAAGCATCTCAAATAAGTTTTCAAAGTCTGATTAGTTCGCTCGGTTTGGCCATTTGTCTGAGGATGAAATGCGGAAGAAAAAGACAAATCAATGCCCAGCCTAGCACAAAAGGCCCGCCAAAACCTAGAAACAAACTGGGAACCTCTATCGGACACAATATTCTCCGGAATGCCATGCAAACGAACCACATGCTGAAAAAACAACGGAACCAAATCAGAAGAGGAAGGCAACTTAGGCAAAGGTACCAAATAAACCATCTTAGAAAACCGGTCACAAACCACCCAGATAACTGACATCTTCTGGAAAACCGGAAGATCCAAAATAAAATCCATAGAAATATGCGTCCAAGGCCTCTCAGGGACCGGCAAAGGCAAAAGCAACCCACTAGCGCGGGAACAGCAAGGCTTGGCCCGCGCACAAGTCCCACAGGACTGCACAAAATAACGCACATCCCGTGACAAAGAAGGCCACCAAAAGGACCTACCAACCAAATCTCTGGTACCAAAAATCCCAGGATGACCAGCCAACACAGAACAATGAACCTCCGAAATCACTTTACTTGTCCATCTGTCAGGAACAAACAATTTCCCCACTGGACAGCGGTCAGGTTTATCAGTCTGAAATTCCTGAAGAACCCGTCGTAAATCAGGGGAGATGGCAGAAAGAATCACCCCTTCCTTCAGAATACCGACCGGCTCAAGGACCCCAGGAGAATCAGGCAAACAGCTCCTAGAGAGGGCATCTGCCTTAACATTCTTAGAACCCGGAAGATACGAGACCAGAAAATCAAAACAGGAGAAAAACAGGGACCATCGGGACTGTCTAGGATTCAGCCGTTTGGCAGACTCGAGATAAATCAGATTCTTATGATCGGTAAAGACCACAATCCGGTGCTTGGCCCCCTCAAGCCAATGTCGCCACTCCTCAAATGCCCACTTCATAGCCAACAACTCGCGATTGCCGACATCATAATTGCGTTCCGCAGGCGAAAACTTTCGAGAAAAGAAGGCACACGGTTTCATCAAGGAACCATCAGAATTCCTCTGAGACAAAACGGCCCCTGCCCCAATCTCAGAAGCGTCAACCTCAACCTGAAAAGAAAGAGAAACATCCGGTTGACGCAACACAGGGGCAGAAGTAAATCGGCGTTTAAGCTCCTGAAAGGCAGAAACAGCCGCAGAGGACCAATTCGTCACATCAGCGCCTTTCTTCGTCAAATCGGTCAGGGCTTTAACCACACTGGAGAAGTTGGCAATGAAACGGCGATAAAAATTAGCAAAGCCCAAAAATTTCTGAAGGCTCTTCACGGATGTGGGCTGGATCCAATCATGAATGGCCTGAACCTTAACCGGATCCATTTCTATAGATGAGGGAGAAAAAGTGAAGCCCAAAAAAGAAATCTTCTGTACTCCAAAGAGGCACTTAGACCCCTTCACAAACAAGGCATTATCACGAAGGATCTGAAATACCATCCTGACTTGTTTCACATGAGACTCCCAATCATCTGAAAAAATCAAAATATCATCCAAATATACAATCATGAATTTATCAAGATAATTCCGAAATATATCATGCATGAAGGACTGAAACACAGATGGAGCATTAGAGAGTCCGAATGGCATCACAAGGTATTCAAAATGGCCTTCAGGCGTATTAAACGCAGTTTTCCATTCGTCACCCTGCTTAATACGAACAAGATTATATGCCCCTCGAAGGTCAATCTTAGTAAACCAACTAGCCCCCTTAATACTAGCAAACAGATCAGAAAGCAAAGGCAAAGGGTATTGGAATTTGACCGTGATCTTATTCAAGAGGCGATAATCAATACAGGGTCTCAAGGAGCCATCTTTTTTGGCAACAAAAAAAAAAACCTGCTCCCAATGGTGAAGAACATGGCCGAATATGCCCCTTCTCCAAGGACTCCTTAACGTAGCTCCGCATGGCGGTATGTTCTGGCACAGACAGGTTGAAAAGTCGGCCCTTAGGGACCTTACAGCCTGGAATCAAGTCAATAGCACAATCACAGTCCCTATGCGGTGGAAGGGAACTGGACTTGGGCTCATTGAATACATCCTGGAAATCTGACAAAAACTCAGGAATTTCAGAAGAGGGGGAGGAGGCAATTGACATCAAAGGAACGTCACCATGAACCCCCTGACAACCCCAACTAGTCACAGACATAGATTTCCAATCTAATACCGGATTATGCACCTGTAACCATGGGAAACCCAGCACAATAGCATCATGCAAATTATGCAACACCAGAAAACGACAATCTTCCTGATGGGCTGGCGCCATGCACATAGTCAGCTGTGTCCAAAACTGAGGTTTATTTTTAGCCAACGGTGTAGCATCAATGCCCCTCAAAGGAATAGGACTCTGCAAAGGCTGCAAGGGGAAACCACAACGTCTGGCAAATTCTAAGTCCATTAAGTTTAGAGCGGCGCCTGAATCCACAAATGCCATGACAGAAAATGACGATAATGAGCAGATCAGGGTCACAGATAACAGAAATTTAGGATGTACAGTACTGATGGTAACAGAACTAGCGATTCTCTTGGTACGCTTAGGGCAATCAGAAATAACATGAGCAGAATCGCCGCAGAAAAAACACAACCTATTCTGACGTCTGAATCCTTGTCGTTCAGCTCTAGACACAATCCTATCACACTGCATAGGCTTAGGACTCCGCTCGGAAGACAATGCCATAGTGTGCACAACTCTGCGCTCGCGCAAGCGCCGATCAATCTGAATGGCCAGAGACATGGAATCACTCAGACCAGCAAGCGTGGGGAACCCCACCATAACATCTTTAACGGATTCAGAAAGACCCTTTCTGAAGATTGCCGCCAAGGCATCCTCATTCCATTTAGTCAGTACAGACCATTTTCTAAACTTCTGGCAATATGATTCTGCTGCTTCTTGACCCTGAGACAGGGCCAACAAGGTCTTCTCAGCATGATCCACTGTATTAGGTTCGTCATACAATAACCCAAGCGCCTGAAAAAAGGTGTCTACATTAAGCAACGCCGGATTCCCAGGTTCCAGGGCAAATGCCCAATCCTGGGGGTCACCACGCAGCAGAGATATAACAATTTTAACCTGCTGGATGGGATCACCAGAGGAACGGGGTTTCAGAGCAAAAAACAGTTTACAGTTATTTTTAAAGCTCAGAAATTTGGACCTATCTCCAAAAAACAAATCAGGAGCTGGAATTCTAGGCTCTAAAACCGGAGTCTGAACGATATAATCAGAAATACCCTGTACTCTAGCAGCAAGTTGATCCACACGGGAAGCCAATCCCTGAACATCCATACCAGCGCCGAACTCCTGAGCCACCCAGAGGTAAAGAGGGAAGAAAAAAAAAAAAAACACAACAGAGTACAGAAAAAAAATGGCTCCGCACTTTCCTTTCCTTCTTCTGAGATGCGGTTAACTCATTGTTGGCCAGTTGTACTGTTATGATCTGGTGGCCTAAGAGCAGCATGAGACGTACTCTGGAGAAGGTGGTACCTGTACTGACCGCAGACCCTGAACTTAACACCGCAACTAGAAGTAGCCGTGGAATGTACCTAGCACTCCCTGGACATCTCGACACAGCCGGAGGACTAATTACCCCTAGAGATAGAAAAGGGAAAACTATCTTGCCTCAGAGAAAATTCCCAAAGGATAGGCAGCCCCCCACAAATATTGACTGTGAGAGGAGAGGGAAAAAACATACACAGACTGAAATCAGAATTTAGCAAAGGAGGCCACTTCTAGCTAAATAGAAAGGATAGGACAGAGTACTATGCGGTCAGTATTAAAACACTAGAAAATATCCACCACAGAAAATACAAAAACTCCACAGCTAAAGATATGGAGGGTACATCTGCATCTCCAGAGATACCAGCTTGGCTAAACAAATCCTTATACAGACCAAGCTGGACAAGACAAAAAACATGGAAAAGAACTGAACAATAAGGCCACAGCATGTGGACAGCAAAAAATCAAGGCCAGAACTTATCTTTGATGAAAAGAACTGCAAAGCAGGAGAGACCAGGCAGAGATGTGAATCCTCCAGGAACAATGGACAACTGGCACTGACTAAAGGGTGAAGCAAGTCTAAATAGCCCAGTCACAATTGCAAAAACACCTGATAAATGCTGTGATTCAGAGACAGCAGCGCTACCACTTACAACCACCGGAGGGAGCCCAAGAGCAGAATTCACAACAATTGTCTGCACAAAATATGACCCCCACACTGTCCCTCTTATGGTACATGCTCTTCACACTGACCTCTCCTTTCCATACCGGCCCCACTCTTCACATTGTCCTCTCATACTGTGTCCCCCTATAGGGCCCAGTATTTATACTGTACTCTCTCATCACACTCCCCCTCCTTGGTATACTGTCCCCTCCTGGCTGTGCCCTTACACTGTCCCTCCATGCTACGCCCCCACTACTCAGTTTCTATTCTGTGCCCACTCACTTTTCTGCCCCCATACTGTCTCACACTATTCCCCTCCCTCCTCATACTGTCTCCTCTCACATCCCCCTGTTCACCATCCTGTCTCCTCATATATTTACCCCCTCACTTTCTATACTGCCTGCTCACCTGACTCCCCATACTTTGTCTTCACACATCCCATCACCCTCACTTCCCCGTACTCTGTCCACATCCATTTTTCACATCGCTACTCATACTGTGTCCACACACATTCCCTCGTTCGCTCCCCATACTGTCTGCACCCATCCCCCATATTGTTTCCTCATACATGCCCCCCATTCCCCAGTACTGTTTCCTCATACATGTCCCCCATCCTCCCATCCTGTTTGCATGGCTTGGCTCCCCCATCTTTTATGTATGGCTAGGCTCCCCCATCCTCCCATCTTGTATGCATGGCTCGGCTCCCACATCCTCCCTTCTTGTATGCATGGCTCGGCTTCCCCATCCTCCCATCTTGTATGCATGGCTCGGCTCCCCCATCCTCCCATCTTGTATGCATGGCTCGGCTCCCCCATCCTCCCATCTTGTATGCATGGCTCGGCTCCCCATCCTCCCACCATGTATGCATGGCTCCCCCATCCTCTCACCCTGTATGCATGGTTCCCCATCCTGTATGCATGGCTCCCCCATCCTCCCACCCTGTATGCATGGCTCCTCCATCCTCCCACCCTGTATGCATTGCTCCCCATCCTACCATCTTGTATGCATGGCTCGGCTCCTCCATCCTCCTATCCTGTATGCATGGCTCCCCATCCTCCCATCCTGTATGCATGGCTCGGCTCTCCCATCCTCCCACCCTGTATGCATGGCTCCCCCATTCTCCCATCCTGTATGCATGGCTCCCCCATCCTTCCACCCTGTATGCATGGCTCCTCCATCCTCCCATCCTGTATGCATGGCTCCCCCATCCTCCCATCCTGTATGCATGGCTCCCCCATCCTCCCATCCTGTATGCATGGCTCCCCCACCTTGTATGCATGGCTCAGCTCCCCTATCCTCCCACCCTGTGTGCATGGCTCCCCCATCCTCCCACCATGTATGCATGGCTTGGCTCCCCCATCCTCCCACCCTGTACGCATGGCTCCCCCATTCTCCCATCCTGTATGCATGGCTCCCCCATCCTCCCACCCTTTATGCATGGCTCCTCCATCCTCCCATCCTGTATGCATGGCACCCCCATCCTCCCATCCTGTATGCATGGCTCCCCCACCCTGTATGCATGGCTCGTCTGTGTGCATGGCTCCCCCATCCTCCCACCCTGTATGCATGGCTCCCCCACCCTGTATGCATGGCTCGGCTCCCCTATCCTCCCACCCTGTGTGCACGGCTCCCCCATCCTCCCACCCTGTGTGCACAGCTCCCCCATCCTCCCACCCTGTGTGCACTGCTCCCCCATCCTCCCACACTGTGTGTACCGCTCCCCCATCCTCCCACCCTGTGTGCAGGGCTCCCCCATCCTCCAGCTCCCACCATGTGTGCACGGCTCCTCCATCCTCCCATCCTGTGTGCACGGCTCCCCTATCCTCCCACCCTGTGTGCAAGGCTCCCCCATCCTCTTCCCCTGTCATACTCACCTTTCTCCTCACTGCAAGTCGCAGAACTTCCCGGCATCTCTGCAGCGTCTTCCTTCCTGTATGAGCGGTCCATATTCATCACCTTAATGAGCGGTACCACGTGATCGCTGAGGACACGACGAGCTGCCGGCGCTGAGACGGAGTTGCAGCAGACACCGCTGGAGGAGCATGAGTATGAAGTCTTCAGAAAGGGAGGGGGGGGCGGGCGCTTGACCCCTGACTTTATTAAAACAATAAAAACCTTGTTCAAATGCGCCCCCCGCATCCTGGTGCCCTCAAGTGCCTAGTGGCAAATACGGCCCTGGTCCCAACCCCATTTTTAAGGCAAGAAAACCCACTTATTAAACCTGACAGGGCACACCTGTGAAGTAAAAACCATTCCCGGTGACTACCTCTTGAAGCTCATCAAGAGAATGCCAAGAGTGTGCAAAGCAATCATCAAAGCAAAAGGTGGCTACTTTGAAGAACCTAGAATATAAGACATAATATCAGTTGTTTCACACTTTTTTAAGTATATAATTCCACATGTGTTAATTCATAGAACCTGCTCCCAATGGTGAAGAAGATGGCCGAATATGCCCCTTCTCCAAGGACTCCTTAACATAGCTCCGCATGGCGGTATGTTCTGGCACAGACAGGTTGAAAAGTCGGCCCTTAGGGAACTTACAGCCTGGAATCAAGTCAATAGCACAATCACAGTCCCTATGCAGTGGAAGGGAACTGGACTTGGGCTCATTGAATACATCCTGGAAATCTGACAAAAACTCAGGAATTTCAGAAGAGGGGGAGGAGGCAATTGACATCAAAGGAACGTCACCATGAACCCCCTGACAACCCCAACTAGTCACAGACATAGATTTCCAATCTAATACCGGATTATGCACCTGTAACCATGGGAAACCCAGCACAATAGCATCATGCAAATTATGCAACACCAGAAAACGACAATCTTCCTGATGGGCTGGCGCCATGCACATAGTCAGCTGTGTCCAAAACTGAGGTTTATTTTTAGCCAACGGTGTAGCATCAATGCCCCTCAAAGGAATAGGGTTCTGCAAAGACTGCAAGGGGAAACCACAACGTCTGGCAAATTCTAAGTCCATTAAGTTTAGAGCGGCGCCTGAATCCACAAATGCCATGACAGAAAATGACGATAATGAGCAGATCAGGGTCACAGATAACAGAAATTTAGGTTGTACAGTACTGATGGTAACAGAACTAGCGATTCTCTTGGTACGCTTAGGGCAATCAGAAATAATATGAGCAGAATCGCCGCAGAAAAAACACAACCTATTCTGTAGTCTGAATCCTTGTCGTTCAGCTCTAGACACAATCCTATCACACTGCATAGGCTTAGGACTCCGCTCAGAAGACAATGCCATAGTGTGCACAACTCTGCGCTCGCGCAAGCGCCGATCAATCTGAATGGCCAGAGACATGGAATCACTCAGACCAGCAAGCGTGGGGAACCCCACCATAACATCTTTAACGGATTCAGAAAGACCCTTTCTGAAGATTGCCGCCAAGGCATCCTCATTCCATTTAGTCAGTACAGACCATTTTCTAAACTTCTGGCAATATGATTCTGCTGCTTCTTGACCCTGAGACAGGGCCAACAAGGTCTTCTCAGCATGATCCACTGTATTAGGTTCGTCATACAATAACCCAAGCGCCTGTTAATTCATAGTTATATATATATATATATATATATATATATATATATATACTGTATATATATATACTGTATATATATACTGTATATATATACTGTATATATATATATATATATATATATATATATATATATAAACTTCTGAAGCATAAGAAGTTATTCCTATCTAAATTTGATAACTTGGTGATAGCCGAGGGTCTGACCTCTTCCTGTACTGAGATCAAGAATGTAAATATGCCATTGAAATACAAAGGAGATGTCATGCCAAAGTCTCCTCCCCGTCTGATGCTGGCCCAAAGGGAGTATTCTGGTATGAAGAACTTGTCCTCAATCAATTCTACCCCCATAGGGAATAAGTGGAGCTACTCAGGTGCTCCGTTGAAGGATTACCCCTCTCTGGCATTCATTGGGGGTCTCAACGGTCAGAACTCCGCCTATGTTGAAGTTATCACCAATCCGGTACTGTCATACCCCTTTACGGGAATCTGTCTGCAGGTTTTCGTGATCTGACACCAGCATGATGTAGGGACAGAGACCTTGATTCCAATGATTACATAACAAAAGCCTTCCATTAAGTAACAATATGAAAACCTAATTAGCAGAAAGGAATGAGATGGACATAATTTGACAACCTCTTTCAGTGTCTCGGTTTACGAAAGTGAAGGAATTGAGCTCTGCACAGTGCCTACCCCTCTGCAATCGTATAACCCATAGAAAACATCTAAAAGTAGCATCAACATAAAAATAAACACACTTAGAAATTCCTCTTATGATTAGCTTCTCAACCTCCGTGTGACACCTCGGCACGGACACTTACAAGTGGAAACGTGCGCAGGTAATAAAGCCGAGCAGCTCGTCAATAATCACACCAAGCCGCTGATTGTGCCGTACTACACTGTACCACGCTGCTTATTCATCTGTGTTATCCGCCTACATCGCTGCCATTATTTTAGGGCCGTGTATAGGATTACTAACTTTTCTACTCCCTCATAAGCTGGATTAGCACCAGAAATGACAACAATTACTTGATGTTTTGCAGCACTTTCCACATCAAAGATCATAGAGTTGGAAAATGCAGATGAGATCGTAATAAGAAATTTAAATCTCCACAGACGCCTGTTCATCAAATGTGTTTTACTATTCAGCAAAGGGTCTCTTTTATCATCAGTTTAGGAGATTTATGTATGAGCAAATCCCTAATGTACACCTTATATCCTGGAGTTCAGCGCAGGAGCACATTGCTACCTCTCTTTTTTTTTTTGCTTTCTGTAATCCTGTTCATTGGGTAGTAATATATACCCAAAGAAAGTATCTACTGACAACTCAATAAATAATTTTAATCAAATTCATTTTATTTGTATTAAAAGGACATAGCACAACAATTATCATTATTTTATTAGAATTTTAACCGTTAAAATAACTGAATATATATTATTTTTTAAAAATATAAAAAATATATATATATATAAATATATAGCCTGTATGTGGGGGGCTGTGGTACACAAAAATGGACTGGCAACAAAAAATGACAATAGACCAAATATGGATAGTACAGAAATATGGGCAGGTGTTAATTGTATATCAGATAAATTTATTACCTTCAGGGTACCCTCATTAATGGAGTCCTGTTCTCGATGATTTTTCCTTTTCACACCCATAAATCTTGTATTATATCCATTGAATGTCTCTGACGAATCTCCAATTGAAGTGTTCATTGCACCTGATGAGCCAATACTTGACAACGAAGTAGTAGATACGGATCTCTTCATAGTTGGTTTACCACGCCATTTATAGATCCTACCATTCTGATAGTCATGTATGTCTCTCTGAAATTTAGTCACCTTCAATTTCTGGATTTCTGATTCCCATTTAGTAAAAGATGCATTAAGATCATTATCAAAATTCAATAATTGTTCAGCAGAGAGATTCTTCTGAATTTTCTCCTGAGTGATTTTAATATCTCCTTCCAATTTTTCCACAGTCCTTTTATCTATCTCAATTAATATTTCCATGAAGGTGCGTGAACATAGGTTACACGCATCCTCCCATTTTTTCAGCAGTACTTCATCATCTAGTGAAAATGCTAGAAATACCTGAATTCGAAGACCACGGGGTATCAAATTCCGTTGTATATATTGTTCGAGTGAGTTTTTGTTCCACCAAGATTTTGTCCTTTTATATAGTAATTCTTTCAAATACATTTTATCAGGTGCGAAACGCGCGTTGGAGTGGTGTGTGTGGGGGCTGCGGTGCACTTGTCCTTTTGGTAAGGTCCGGCTTCCATCTGTGTATGCCTTTGCATACCATGTGCATAACTTGAAGAAATGCGTTATAATAACTAATGACACTATTACTGCACTTTAGAATTTGGAGGGTTAAATGCATATTATGGCAATAATATAGATATACAATTGATTATAATTTAATTGATTCACATTATATCAATTCACATTTTTGCACATATATATGTTTCAATATATATATATATATATATATATATATATATATTTTTTTTTTTATTATTTATACTCACAGTTATTTGCTTGATGTATTCATTCAGAGTGATTGTTTTTTAGCTTTCTCACATATGATTTTGCAAATTTTGTGTTGATTCACTAATTTCACCAATTATTTATAAATATATATACACATATATAGATATTTATTTTTGCTTGTTTTAATATATTATATAGATATATTCATTTTACATTTGTTAAATATTCACTTGGATTATTAATTATTATATATTTTTTATTATATTTGTATATCTCTCACATATATTTATATATTTATTTAATTTTTCCAATAGTATATCAATTAGACGCTTGCATTTGTATTATTTATATGTCAATTTTGTCTCCAATTCTTCTGCATATGTTATTATATTTGCACATTATGGCCGGTTTATGACTGTGCTTCTAATATTTAAATAACCCTGATTGTAATCGCATTAGCACTTTATTTGGTCTATTGTCATTTTTTGTTGCCAGTCCATTTTTGTGTACCACAGCCCCCCACATACAGGCTGTATATTTATATATATATATTTTTTTTATATTTTTTAAAAATAATATATATTCAGTTATTTTAACGGTTAAAATTCTAATAAAATAATGATAATTGTTGTGCTATGTCCTTTTAATACAAATAAAATGAATTTGATTAAAATTATTTATTGAGTTGTCAGTAGATACTTTCTTTGGGTATATGTTTGTCGTGCAGTATTTACTGGATAGATCATATTTTTAGAATTGTTGGTATTTCTTTTCTATATAGGATTCATTGGGTAGTAATACCTGAATCCAACAAATCCAATGATGATATGATCTACTTCAAAACTGTCCTCACTGATTATCTTGATCACTAAAAAAGTAGCTGTCAGAAGGGTAGTGGACACAATGCATTATGCCGGCATTAAAAATTTATTTTTCTATCTTGGCCATATACCTTATGGCCTCCATTTATTAAAGTTATTACTCCTCAATTCTAGCGTAAATTGCTTTGAAAAGTCAGAACATTTTTGCTGACATGGAGTATCAGTAAGCACTCCATGGAGGAGCCAAAGATTAAATGACCTATTGGAGGTGTAGTGAGGGGTGATATTAGTGTTACTATGAGGGCACCTTATGGGGCATTTGGGGGGAAATTGAGAAAGTGGTACAGAATGCAAAGGGACAGTGTGTGAGATATTTTGGAAAGGGACAGTGTGTGGGGAGACATTATGGAGAAGAGCATAATGTGTGTAGGGATATTTTGTGCAAGTAGCACAGTGAGGGGCAATTATTTATTCTGGGGCACAGCATGGGATATATTTTTATTTATGGGTCAATATAGTGACACATTTATTTTTAAGGGTACCATGTCAGGAAGTGCTGCTGAAGACAGAGAAGAAGGAAGTTTGCAGAGATGAGCTCTGGGAATGCAATCTCACCATAGTGTCTGTACTATGACAAAAGGGTTGGAGACAAACAAGATAGGAACAATTTCAATCAGAGAAGATGTCTTCTATAAGGTACCTGGATGTAAATGTTTATATTGGATGCTGACTGCGCCTCATCAGTTTTGTGGTTTGTGTATGGTTAGCAGTTTGATGACTAGAAACAATAACTCTCAGTATCTCCTTACTATTGTTAAGGATCTACTGGGAGTTAGAGATTCACGTGATCCAAGTGTATATGGGACTGACCTCAAACTGCAATTGATCATGGTACGAAGTTTGATGTATTCCTGTACTGTCAGTGGTTGTAGTGATGTATTCAGCTACTGACGGTGGTCTTAGGCTGGTTTCACATTTGCGTTTGTTGCCGCAGCGTTTGTACCGCTTATAAACGCATGCGTCATGTTTTCCTATATTTAACATTAAAGACGCATGCGTTTTTTTTTGTTCGCGTTTTGCCGCGTTTGACGACGCATGCGTCGTCTCATCGTTTGTGGCTTGGCGCGGAAATGCAACATGTAGTAATTTCTAGATGCGTCTATTTGCTGCCAGGAAGCGCATGCGGTCGATTGCGCAAGGATTGCGACCAAATAACGCATTGCTGTCTATGTAAACGCATGTGTTTTTTAGCACATGCGTTTGGTTGCGTTTTTGAAGGCATGCGTTTCAATTGAGAAAAACATGTCTAGACACTGATAAGCCACCCCCCACCATCAAGGTGATAAAAGGGAGCGTGTGGACAGTTGCAGGTCACTTCTCACCAGACAGCCAAGCAGAGCAGACGGACCACAGCGGACAGCCAAGCAGAGCAGACGGACCACAGTGGACAGCCAAGCAGAGCAGATGGCCCACGGCAGACAGCCAAGCTGAGCAGACGGACCACAGCGCCTTGGAGCAAACAAGCCTCAGAACAATGTGAGTATATCCTAGCCAATGCCTTTATTTTCTATTTTCTGTCTCTACATGTCCTAATTTCTGCAATTTCTTTCTTTCTACATGCATCAGAATGTCTTTTTCGGATTCTTCATCTGGTGAGGAGTTTCGTCCAGGACAGTCAGAAGTGGAGCATGTCAGTGAGGTGAGTACTTGCCTCGTCAGATTGGTAAGTATTCACTGTCACATCGACACGTGACAATTTAAATTTTTCTTTTTTTAGAGCTCTTCTACTGCGGCTGAGACAGGGCAGGAGCAGCGGAGTCAAGGTCCGGTGGCAAGACGGCAGCGGGTACATATACAAGGCTGACTGTCCTCAGTGTAATATTCTTGAATCTTCCTTTCTTTGTATTCTTATTTCTTTACTTTTTTCTTGTGGAATCCTTTTGTATGTTGACTTTACTATTCATGCCATTTCTCAGCATCTTTTTTCTTTCTTTTCCTTCTGTTAATTGAGCAAACTGTAATGACTTTCTTTAATTTTTAGGTTTCACAACGGGAGGATGATCTTATCGAGAATGACCTCCTCATCCCCCTGGTCCAGGAGAGAGTTCCGTTGTGGGACACCCGGGATCCACTGCACTCAAACAACGTGACGATCCGGCGGTTATGGAATGAGGTGGCCCGAGCGATGTGGGATGGCTGGAACAACGCCCCGACACGGGTCCGAGCTGCATTTGGTAAGTATTGCACTGCAGTGTGAAGCAGCAGAGACCTTGGCCGTGCTCACTCGACTGTGTGTGATGAAAGAAACTTTCTGGAGTTTCTCTCATCACACACAGTTGTGTGAGCACGGCCAAAAGTACTTTTTCTGACCACCATTTTTTTTTTTAACAGTATCCAAAGTCAAAACACGTTGGCGTTCGATGAAGGACCGCTTCAACAAGGACCTGCGTCAAGAGAGCCGTGTTCCCAGTGGTTCAGAAGCAAGGATCAGACGCTACAAATACCATCGCGTTCTGTCATTTTTAAGACCGGTCCTTGCCCAGAGAACGTAAGTATTTATCACGTGCATTAGGTTGTATTGTATTGCCATAATCTGTATTTTTACATTCCACAGGATTTTGCGTCTGTTATATTTTTGATAGTAATTTTCTTTTTCCTTTTTTCACAGCACATACAGCACTACTGTTGGCCCAGGTTCTGGAGCGGTCCTTCTTCCGACAGCCACGGACCCGTCCCAGCCATCCAGCAGCGCAGCAGCATGTGGGCCTTCCACACTAACTGGAGACCAGGGAGCTGGTCCATCAGGTCTTCCCCTTTCGCAGTCCTCTTCCACTGCCCCTTTTTTTTGGGCTCCTCCCGGCAGCGGCAGAGGGCTTTGGACAGGTCACTAATGCCCGAGTTTTTGCACTTGAGCTCAGTTTTTCACGAAGCAATCAAGGCTTTGGGTGACCGAATGGATGTTTCACATAGCCCCTTGAATGCACGTATCCAGGAGGTCAGCAAAAGCCTTGATCAAGTTAAAGCCGACCTCCAGAGGCCAGCACATCATTTTTTTAACCAAATTGAGCAGGGCATGTCGGAATACCTTACTCCTGATCTCCAGCTGAGTGTCATGCAGGCCTGCAATGCTGCTTACGTGCAGGCTATGCAGCAGAGTCGGTATTTCCAGCAGACAGTGGGGGCATATCCACCTGTGCCTTCACTGTCACGCTTGACCACAATGTCGACCTCTGCTGCATCCCACTGCACGGCCACCTCAATTCCTTCCACAGCCGGACACCACTACAGCACCACCACCATGCCGAGTGCAGTTGGACATCCCACCGCCACCACCATGACATCCGCTGCTCCTGCTTGGACCTCCTCCACTGACACCACGATGCAGCAGGACCCTGGCATGGCCTTCCGTACCGCCACCTCCACGATGCAGCAGGACCCTGGCATGGCCTTCCGTACCACCACCACCACGATGCAGCAGGACCCTGGCATGGCCTTCCGTACCTCCACCACCACGATGCAGCAGGACCCTGGCATGGCCTTCCGTACTGCCACCACCACGATGCAGCAGGACCCTAGCATGGTCTTCCGTACCGCCATCTCCACGATGCAGCAGTACCCTGGCATGGCTTTCCGCTCTACAAGCGCTATGGACTCTGGCATGGCTGCACGCTCTACAAGCACTATGGACTCTGGCATGGCTGCACGCACTACGAGCACTATGGACTCTGGCATGGCTGCACGCTCTACGAGCACTATGGACTCTGGCATGGCTGCACGCTCTACGAGCACTATGGACTCTGGCATGGCTGCACGCTCTACGAGCACTATGGACTCTGGCATGGCTGCACGATCGAGCACTATGGACTCTGGCATGGCTGCACGCTCTACGAGCACTATGGACTCTGGCATGGCTGTACGATCTACGAGCACTGTGGACTCTGGCATGGCTGCACGATCTACGAGCACTAGGGACTCTGACACAGTGCAGCCGGATCCTGACAGGTCACCCGCCACCACGCCACGCCATATGAGCCCACCAAGACCTCCCACAACCAGGCAAGCCAAAAAAAAAACACAGAAAAGAAAACCCAGAGGACTCTTAACATTCCTCCCCCTTCACCTCCCAATGTGTCTGTAATGTCAGGTTTGTCTCACCCTTCCAGTGCGTCTCAAGCCTCTCATGTGTCAAGCCCCATCCCCGAACTTCCAGACCCTTCTAGTTTCATTGCCCCTTCTCCTGCCACCTCTGCGTCGTCCACGGTTAGCCAGGCCTCAGTTCTTCACTCCCCCCGTTTACATCACTCTACCCCAAGCCGGCGCAGTAAAGAATAATTTTTTGAGTTGTTAACAAAATAAAAAAAAGTTTGATTTGCCACAATTATGTTTGGTTTATTGTGTCTTCTGCCGCCGGCAACACACACCGTGCGCCAAGAAACTTCGCCACACACTTATTTTTTGGGCCACATCATATCTCCACTAGTAAAAAATAAAAAGACTGCAGCTTTGTGTGTCTTTAGTATACAGATATGAGGTGGCCCAAAATATTACATGTATCTCCATAATCTCTTTTTGTCTGTGCCTAGTGTGGCAGTCTGAAGAGAAAATGGTGGCAATACAGTGCAGACCTCTACTGAACAGGTCAGGTGTCAAAAAACTCATTAGTTATGACACCTGACCTGTTGAGTAGAGAACTGCCTTGTATAACCACCATTTTCTCTTCTTTATACATAATCTATTACAACTTGAGTTACAATGGTGGTCACACACTACATATCTATGCTCACCTTCACAGGTGTCAGAAATAGTGAATTCATGAGCCTGTATATGTTTATCATGAATTCATTATTTCTGACACCTGACTTGATGAGTATAGATAGTGTGACAGTGATTGTCTCTTCAGTTTGTGTCCAATGGAAACAGGAGAAGAGAATCATGACGCAATGACGTCAACAAGCTTACCAATAAAGCAACATGGCTGCCATTACTAGCAGTATGTGGCCAGTGTTTTATATCAGTATTTGTAAGCCAAAACAAGGAGTGGAACAATTAGAGGTAAATTATGATATTAACATAATAACTAGCACCTCTGCTTTTATCACCCACTCCTGGTTTTGGATTACAAAAACTGATATTAAATACAGATCAAATACTGCCAGTTTTAGGACAGTCTTGGTTTGGAGAGGAAAAAGATAGGAGACATGGTCAACACAACCAAAAGTAAAGTTTATTAATGAGAAATATTATTATCATTGTAGAAAATGACTGGTACAGATATAATTACAACAGGACATTTACACAACATTGTCCTGCCATGGCACACGTCCAATATCTGAATCAAAAAAGGCAGCAAACTGGTCCCGCATGTGACCAACGGCTGCAGTTGACCGCAGCGTGTGATGCTGGAAATTGGGCAGTGGGTGTGCAACTGGTTCATCCAGTTCAATGTTGGGTTGCTCCTTAACCGTTATATAATTGTGCAGAACCACACAGGCTTTGACCACCTCGTCGACTGTTTCCACTTTTAGATTTATGGCTGATGCAAGAATGCGCCATTTTGCGACCAGAATGCCAAAGGTACACTCTACAGTTCTTCGGGCCCTGGTCAGTCTGTAGTTAAAGATCCTTCTAGTGTGGTTCAAGTCCCGACTGGAATAGGGCTTCAGTAGGTTTTCACACATCTGAAAGGCCTCATCCCCAACCATAACAAATGGCATTGGTGGTCCTTGAGTGTTGGGGAGAGGTTGTGGCGGGGGAAAATTGAAATTGTTGCCATACACACGGCGGCCCATATCCGAGTTCTTGAAAGTCTGGGAATCTTTGCCACGTCCAAAAGCTCCAATGTCCACGGCGATGAAGCGACAGTTCGCATCAGCTATTGCCATGAGCACAACAGAAAAATATTTTTTGTAATTGAAGTACTCCGATCCTGTTCTGGCTGGTTTGATAATGCGAATGTGCTTTCCATCCACCGCTCTTAAACAGTTGGGGAAATCACACACACTCCAGAATTTCTCCGCAATTTCTAGCCACATGTCGACGGTGGGTAGGGGTATAAACTCATCCCGGAGTACATTCCACAAAGCCCGACAGGTGTCCACAACTATTCCGGACAGGGTGGATATTCCAAGCCGGTATTGGAAGTGGAGGGATGATAAACTCTCTCCGGTGGCCAGAAATCTGGAAGAAAAACAAACACAAAAAACATTACAATCTATTCTTTTTATTTTGTGGTTACGCTAAAGAAAGAAAGGAAAATACCCCAAAAATACATGTCAGAAAACACTAAATTTGGACTGTCATTGGTGTAGATTTTGAACGTACCTTAATGTAACCAGCAGACGTTCCTCGGGTGGAATCGCTCTACGGAGCTGGGTGTCCTGTCGCCGTATGGCTCCGTGGACACGAGAAAGCAAATCCCAGAACGAGTCTTGCGACATCCGGGTGTATTCCTGGAATTTCTCCGGGTTGGCATTAAGCTCGGCATAGAGCGTGTGGTAGGCTCCACGGCTCTCACGTAGTTCGATAATGGGGTGCCTCCAAAAACGCCTAATTTGTCTCCTTCTCCATCTTTGGCGATTTCTGTCTTGCTCCCAAGCAAAAGCACAGGCAAGAAACAGTTTGAAGCTGAAATCCAGGTTGAAATAAAAGCTCTCCATGCGAAGATCCATCATGACAAAGGATACAGTAGCAAACTGTTAACATTTCAGTAGCCCTAGGGTCTATATATAGAGATTCCATAATACACGCCCTCTGTAGTCCCATTGGCGTTGTCTGGTTATCTAGATTTTTCTCTTGTGAAATTTCTCATCATGCGCACCAAAAACGCAAACGCAGGAAAAAACGCATGTAAACGCGGCGTTTTTTTAACCGCATGCGTCAAAAAAACGCCGTGTTTGTACGCGTTTACATGCGTTTTTTCCACCACTTGCTGATGCGTTTTAAACGCTGCGGATTTAAACGCAAATGTGAAACTAGCCTTAGTGATCTATTCATGTACTGATTCTGTTCTGGCACTGCAATCATGTACTGATGGTGTTTCTGACACTGTACTCATGAACTGACTTGATACTGGCGCTGCAATCATGTACTTACGGTGTTTTTGTTGCTCCATTCATGGTCTGATAGTGGTTTTGTCACTGCATTTATTTACTGATGGTGGTTCTGGCCCCTATATTCATACTGATGGTGGTTTTGGTGCTAATTCAAATATTGAAGAGGATTTGGTTGAGTTACTGCTAAGTTTGGATATGTTCACACTGAGTTTTTAAAGCAGAAACACTCCAAATCCTTCTCAAATACTCAACACTTGGTATTAATTATGTTTTAATGTACTGATGTTAGTTCGGGTGATGTATTCATGTAAGTTCCCCTTTTTAAAAAGTCACATGATTATTTTTTACTTCAGCACTTTTTCTGTACCATTAATGGTAAATCATCAGCAGTATTCTAGGAGCAAAAACGCATGGAATAATGCATTATTAACACACAAAAAATGCGTTTATTGTATGCAAGAAAAAAACAGCACTGTTTTGTTGCAGAAAAATCCATTGTAATTACACCTCATGAGAATACTCTTAGACTGCCCCGTTCAGCTCCACGTTCTACACTTCTCTATGTATCCTCCATGCAGCTGAAAAAATATATTTTTTTCTGTGTATAAGAGTTCAGGCTTATAGGTGAGTTCTTAAAATGAGTGGTTGCAAAAATGTTTTTCTTATGCGATACTGATTTAAACTGTATAATCTCCGTGTATTATTTGAGGCTTTTGCCTGTCTCCCCTGCCTCCTGCATGTAAGAACTGCCAGTGAGCTAACTATCACAGGCAGGAGGCAGGGTAGTCCAGCTGAAGTCGAATCATATAGAATACACTGAGGTCATGCAGTATGAAGTTGCATTACATAGGATACACAGACTGACGCTGGACAAGAGTGGCAGTGTTTAAAGGACTTCCAGAAAAAAACAACCAGTTTAATTACTTGGACATCCATGTTTTAAAGCAAAAACCTCTGCATTTGCAATCTTATAAAATTACTGCTACATACTTGGTACGGTTATTTCTTGAAAATGGTCACATTGGCATCTGTACGAGTCTGAAGAACTCTCTTTTATGAGTCTCCGTGTTTGTGTCATCCACTTAGGTTGTTCCTGTTCTGCTTGGTCTTCTGGCGTTTATAACAGTGTGTTACCTAAATAAACCCCATTAGAGAGGAAAGTTAGTTTCTCCTCTGGTGTTTTCCCAATGGTATCTATGTTCATGGCACTTGACACACACTTATAAGAAGTTATTTTGTAGGCGCCATTCATGTTTTGGTTTGTTCTCATTTTTTCCATGTGATCTTTTCTGTCAGTCAGTTACTTAAAGTTTTGCTTTTATTACATTTTTCACTTCCCTCCGAAGACTTCTATTCGCACAAAGTCATTGGGTTTGGATCCAGCTAACTTCAAATATGGACCTGCCATAAACACCTAAGCACTACATCTGCTTGTTCCCATTTACTTGATACCCTTTAAAGTACAGTTATCATAGTTTTTCACATGATCAGACAGATTATCATCCTAGAAAATTATCCTTCTATGACTACTAGCAGAAGAGGATTTGATATGTAAAGAATATTAGACATAACTGGATATTGTGACATAACCTTTAATTAAACTATGAAATTGGAATATTCTTTTGAAAATTATTATTTTTTTTTGCTATAGAAAAGTTTCACAGCGTTGTGGAAAGCATGTTTTTTAAACTAAGTCTTAAGATTAATGATTGTGGCAACTGACTAAGGACAGGCGCTGACTACTGTTTTTTCTTCATCCGAGAAAATCGGTCTGATTACGCTTATCACAAACTGAACAGAAAAGTGAAATTCCATTTTCACAAAGGTGGAGAGGAAAAAAAAAGCTTATCTACCTTCTAAAATTCTGTCAGTCCGTGAAAATCAAACCAAACTGTCATTAAAGTTCAGTCCAAATTTTTTTTATGCATCTATAGGCATGAATGGGCAAGTACCATCCGATTCTCAGAGGCAAATCGTGCATACTGCAATTTTTTTTTCCCTCTTAAAACTCTGTCTAAGGGCAAAATTGGACATTTGCACGGCCCCATAAATTAACAAGAACTATTGATAGCACTCATCCAATTAATACGGTCATCTGCACGGGCTCTAAGGGGTAAAGTTGAATCTAATAAAAAGTAATTAAAAATTGCAGGACTCAGTCCTTCGGCCATGTCAGTACTCTGCGGTCTGAGAACCGCCTTTTACCTGACGGCATCTGCATTCCTCTTTTGTTTAGCCATCCTGGTGCCACATCTCGTCAGAAGAGGAGCCATGGATGCTGTCAGGTACGAGGTTGTGGCTAATGGACCAGGTCCTGCAAATTAATTTGCACCAACTCTACAAAAGGGGGGAATATGTCAGGAGTGGTGTCTCATATGCCAATCCTTAGAGGGGTTCTCCACTACAATACCAGTTAATGAGTTCACGGCAGTGTAAGTAAGCGAAACATTCACCTCTCGGACCTACCCAACTCTTCCACATTGTGCACCCTGGCAGCTAAATCTTTCAAGGGGAGTCACTGGAAGGCTGCAGCCAATCAGTAGTGGATTGGCTGCAGCTTTCTTGTGACTCACTTAAAGTTGTTGCTGCCAGGGTGCTCAGTGTGGAATAGTGGTGTAGGTCCGAGATTGGAATATGTTTTTTTTTTCCTTAAATCACCACTATTAAGATTAACCCACTAATTTACCGTACTGATGATGATTTGACTCCAGCAGGCAGCAGTCACACAGTTATAGTAAAGAAGATGACCATTTTCCTCCAGACTTTATACTTACCGTATCATCTACTTACATTAGCTTGCGTAGTAGAATACGGAAAGAGATGGTACTGATGCATCACCGAAGTGATAGCAGAGCACAAGTGAGGAAGCAGAGTGAAATCTGAAATTGGAGATGTTGTCTGATCAGATGTAGGAATAGAGTACAGTATATAAAAAAGAAGGGCAGGGTGTGAGGCAATCATATGAAATATACAGTGATCGTAAAAGTTTTTTGTTGTTGCTGGAGTGCTTCTTTAATTCCCCACTCTGTAGCCCAATAGATGGTCTATTGGAGCAAATACTAATTTGGCTAAAGGCAATATATTTCATTTTCACAGTGTGAACTTGTTTTCTGCAGATTAGAAGCTTGTTTACTGCTGTATATGGAGTTGACCTTGCACCTCTTATTAGCAGCGGGTCTGGTGTAGACATTGAACCTATTTATAAATCTGTCTGTGCCTGTATATTTCACTCCTGCAGCTAGATTACGAGCTCGGCTTCTTACACGCACAGTGCACTCACCACAAGTTTCTATTTCACAGCCTCAATATTTTGCCCGTGCCCTTACTGTAGTGTGGCATAGATGGCTGCACGATGCTGTGCCCGTAACAGCCAAAACGAATGCAGTAGGAGGATTTAATTATGTCTCCTGGGAAGGAGAGAGGCTGAAATAAACTGCAGCACACCTTGAGAAACCGCCGGGGTCCTTCATGGCCTGGCTAATTCAATTTGCTTGCGCATGGCTGATTTACATCTGGCAGAGTCGTGAGTTTTCACATTTTTTTTCTATTGGTCTCTTGCTGAAGACATCAGATTTCTCCAACATTGCTGTCATCTTCAGCACCCAATTATGCACTGAGCTGCTCAGCGGAGGGAGAACACTGTGTTTACCGCTGTGTCAATCCGTCACTTGTCTTGCAGTCTTGGATAATCCCGTGTGCAAAAATTTCTCCGGACTATACCTTGTCATTTTAGCCTATTTAACTACCTCTGTTCTCGGAAGGTGGAAAAACCATTTGGGTGCTAAACCACCTTGTAATGGAAACACAGATCATTGATTATTCCATTAAACCCAATTTCTCCTTTTCAACCCATGTACAGTCCAATTCTTGTCTAATCAGTGCGTAGAGTTTATCACAATTTCTGTGTTATTTTTACAGCCTTTTTTGAGGATTGGTCACAGCATATTAATAGGATTGAGGCAGGCTTGGACTGGCCCAGGAGAATCCTCCGGTGGGCCCCTGTACAGGAGAGGCCACCACCATTTTATTTGAGCAATATACTTGAATCATTATGTACAGATAAAGGCTGCATCTTATTCATTTAACAATCTACCCAGTTCATTGTACTACACATCTGTGATTGAGGATAATGTCACATTTGTATGTGGGTGAAAAATGGGGCCCCGGAATTGGTTACTGGTGGGCCCTTGGCACCCCAGTCCAACACTGGATTGAAGTATGTGAAGTTTTTCTCTGATGAAGCCCATTTCAGACTGTTGGGACATCTGGATGAATTATTGCCCAGAGAAGAAAAGATGAACGCTGCCAAGAGTCTTGTGTCTGCCACGAGCAAAGGTCCAGAGACCATTCACGTGTGGGGGGTTTTCATCCATGGAGGAGGCTCACTCACCATTTTGCCCAATAACACTGCCATGAATAAAGAATGGGATCGAACCATCCTCAAAGTGCAACTTCTCTCAACCTTCCAAGAGCAATTTGGCGATGAACGATGCTTTATCCAGCATGATGGAGACCATGTCACAAGGCAAAAGTGATAACTTAATCGCTTGGTGAACAAAACATGGAACTTTTATGGTCGAGAAACTTCCCAGATCTCAATCCCGTTGAGAATCCTCAAAATGCGGGAGGACAAACATTAACACATAAATTTTGATAAACTCCAAGCACTGATTAGTCAAGAATGGGCAATCATCTGTCAGGATTTGGCCCAGATGCTGATATCCAGATGCCATGGCAAAGAGCATAAGTATTGAAAAATAAGTCAAGTGTTATTTACTGCATCTATATACAGCTCTGGCAAAAATTAAGAGACCACTGCAAAATGTTCAGTTTGTCTGATTTTTCTCTCTAAAGAGTATATTTTTGAGTAAAATGTAAATTGTTCATTTATTCTATAAACTACTGACAACATGGCTCTGAATTTCCAAGCAATACATTTTTTTATTTTTTTTCTGACAAGAAGTGGTCAAAATTACAAAAAAAAAAAACAGTGCTCAAATAATGCAAAGAAAACAAGTTAATAATAATTTAGACACAACAATACTAATGTTTTAACTTCAGAAATCAATATTATGTGGAATAACCATGATTTTTAATCACAGCTTTCATACGTCTTGGCATGCTTTCCACCAGTCTTTCACACTGATCCTGGCACACAAATGTAAGCAGTTCTTCTTTGTTTGATGGCTTGTGACTATCCATCATCCTCTTGATTACATTCCAGGGGTTTCCAATGGGGTTCAGGTCTGGAGATTGGGCTGCCCATGAAAGGGTTTTGATCTGGTGGTCTCTTAATGTTTGCCAGAGCTGTATATCAGTGGAGGATTTGGAACAGGTACAGGAGCTGTTA
This sequence comes from Ranitomeya variabilis, assembly GCF_051348905.1. NCBI lineage: Eukaryota > Metazoa > Chordata > Amphibia > Anura > Dendrobatidae > Ranitomeya > Ranitomeya variabilis. The sequence goes on from NC_135235.1 coordinate 614,291,354, forward strand.
GATAAAACTGTGCTACTATTGCAATGAATGGCCAAGATCAAAATAGCAACCCCGGCATCTAGGGGGTTTGGCAACGGAAGATCGCTCTTTCTGTCACCTCATTGCTCTGTCTCCTCCTGCAGTATGATCATTAAGAGACAATGGTTCGCCATAGCAGCCTAATAATCGCCTCTGTATCTGCCAACTACAGAAGCCTATTAGATCCTGCCATTTGTTCTAAAGAATTGACTTTCAGTATTGGGGCGCGTTGGTCTCTCTACCCGAACATGACCGCTTCATAGAAATATTGCGGTCGAATCTCAGACTGATTTGTACGGATGTCTGAATGCACCTCAAGGCAACATTCACACGTTCAGTATTTGGTCAGTATTTTACATCAGTATTTGGAAGCCAAAACCAGCAGTGGATGAAAAGTACAAAAGTGGTTCAAATGTTTCTATTATATTTTTCCTCTGATTGTTCCTCTCGCGGTTTTAGATTACAAATACTGATGTAAAATACTGACCGTGCGACTCCAGCTTAACAGTGACAGACAAGTATAATACACTGCACTATATACATAACAAAGCCACATTTGTTTTTGTTTCCATGTAAGGATAAGTCTAGTTTCACATTTGCGGTTGAGTCCGCAGCGTCCTGTCCGCAACCGCATGCAAAAACGCATGTCCATGCATGCTAACGCAGCGTTTTTTATCCGTATCAGCTTACGCATGATGGCAAAAAAAATGCTGTGATTTTGCATGCGTTTGCGCTTTTTATACGTATGCGTTCAATATTTCCAGGAGGGCGTGTCTCAATGGGCGTGTCTAAATCAGTTTCTGCACATGTGCAGTCCAAAGTACGCAAGCGCATCGAACGCATGAATACGCATGCGTTCCCATAGACAGTAATGCGTTTTTTTAACACACTCTTGTGCATGTGCATGCCTGTGCATATTTTATGGAAATTTGCCGCCTCAAAAATTGCAGCATGGTGCGTTAGCTGCGACCCTCCGCACACGCAAAACAAACGCAGGCGAACGCATGCAAATGCATGAACCTGCGTCCACAATGTAAAAGATATTAAATCAAGATGCATGCTGATGTATGCGTCTGAAACGCTGCAGACACAACCGCAAATATGAAACCGGCCTAAGCCATCATGATTCTGATCCCAGAGTACTCCTTTAACCCCTTACTGAACTCGGACGGGATAGAACATCTGAGGTCAGCTCCCCTGCTTTGATGCAGGGCTCCGCGGTGAGCCTGCATCAAAGCCGGGACATGCCAGCTGTTTTGAACAGCTGACATGTGCCCGCAATAGCGGCGGGTGAAATCGCGATTCACCCGCCGCTATTAACTAGTTAAATGCCGCTGTCAAGCGCAGACAGAGGCATTTAACTACCGCATCCGGCCGGGCGGCCGGATTTGAGCGCATCGCCGAACCCCATCACATGATCAGAGGTCGGCGATGCTTCTCCATTGTAACCATAGAGGTCCTTGAGACCTCTATGGTTACTGATCCCCGGCAGCTGTGAGCGCCACCCTGTGGTCGGCGCTCACAGCACACCTGATTTTCTGCTACATAGCGAACAGCAGATCGCTGCTATGTAGCAGAGGCGATCGTGCTGTGCCTGCTTCTAGCCTCCCATGGAGGCTATTGAAGCATGGCAAAAGTAAAAAAAAAAAAAGTTAAAAAAAATGTGAAAAAAATAAAAAAATATAAAAGTTTAAATCACCCCCCTTTCGCCGCAATCAAAATAAATCAATAAAAAAAAATCAAACCTACACATATTTGGTATCGCCACGTTCAGAATTGCCCGCTCTATCAATAAAAAAAAGCATTAACCTGATCGCTAAACGGCGTACCGAGAAAAAAAATCGAAACACCAGAATTACCTTTTTTTGGTCGCCGCGACATTGCATTAAAATGCAATAACGAGCGATCAAAAGAACGTATCTGCACCGAATTGGAATCATTAAAAACGCCAGCTCGGCACGCAAAAAATAAGCCCTCACCTGACCCCAGATCATGAAAAATGGAGACGCTACAAGTATCGGAAAATGGCGCCATTTTTTTTTTTTCTTTTTAGCAAAGTGGAATTTTTTTTCACCACTTAGGTAAAAAATAACCTAGTCATGTTAGGTGTCTATGAACTCGTAGTGACCTGGAGAATCATAGTGGTGGGTCAGTTTTAGCATTTAGTGAACCTAGCAAAAAAGCCAAGCAAAAAACAAGTGTGGGATTGCACTTTTTTTGCAAATTCACCGCACTTGGAATTTTTTTCCCGTTTTCTAGTACACGACATGGTAAAGCCAATGATGTCGTTCAAAAGTGCAACTCGTCCCGCAAAAAATAAGCCCTCACATGGCCAAATTGACGGAAAAATAAAAAAGTTATGGCTCTGGGAAGGAGGGGAGTGAAAAACGAACACGGAAAAACGAAAAATCCCAAGGTCATGAAGGGGTTAATATTACCTAAGAGGTGACTTTGGGTGTGTCTTTCAAAGGTTAAAAAAGTAGCCCTGTTTTTAAGTGGAGGTGCTTTTGTTTTGTGTTTTTTATTTATTTTTTTTGCTAGCAATGGACATTTCTATTAAGTGAGTGAAACTACATGTTGTGTGATCTCAACAATTTTCAGACTCCATCTTCTTAGCCTCTGCTTTTCTTTTGCTTTTTGGCATCAGATTTTAAAAATTTAATTTAGTACAAAAGATATAAGCAGATGAATCATGTCAATTACCGGTTTGATATTTTACCATATGTGCTGGGCCGCATTGGGAGCAGGGGCTGCCAGCTGGTTCCAGTTCCTCCCAACACATTACTCAAAGAAGTCCCTGTTCACTTTAGAAGTGAACAGCGAGCATGACAGAGAGCGAGAGCACATGGCCTTTCACAAGCCTTTATCCCTTTGGTTGGTCATACCCTTTTCCTCCAAATCTCACAAAAAACCTGCATAATGTAATGTGCTGCTGCAGTGCATTATAGTGCAACCTCCACCAGGGGGTTCTGGTGAGGGAAGAGAGGTTGTACACACAGCGTAGCTACACTGAACAACAACACAGGTGCCACAGGTAATGAAAGAGAAGTCAGGTAAGCCAAGGTCATACACAGAGAGGTCAGCACAGTACACAGGGGGAGTCAGAGGAATAGTCGGGGACAAACAAGAAGGCAGAGCCTTCTGGGAACGTAGTAACCAAAACGTGAGACGTAAGAAGAAGTCGGAGTACAAGCCAGAGTCAAAGCCAGTCGGGGAGCGTGGTATCAAAGGTGGAAAAACAAGGGGCGAAGTCCAGAAATCAGATCGAGTCATACACGGGTGCAGGTAGTCAGAGGAACAAGGATCACTAATAGGAATACAGGTCAGGGGCTCCAGCCGGGACGCTTGAACTATAGCTGACACTGGCCCACAGGCTGCAGAGGACTGAAATAGCTCAGCCAGCTTCATAATGAGGCAGAGGGGATTAACTCCCGCATGACCAGTCCAGAGACAAGACAGCTGAAAATAATATGACACATATCACAACTTTCCTATGGAAGGTCATAGGACAGCTATTCTGGTGCTATCTGATCCTGCCAGGCACCCGTTACGCTTGAAGACCAAACACTGCTACACTGCTTCACTACCTGTCTTCTACTAATCGGTCTGCATACTATGGGGTGCTAGAAATGATCAAGACCCTAGAAGGCGTTTGGCCCATTCCATAGATCTCGATAATATAACCGGTATGTGGCTAGGACGTACGATAACTCCATATTCATCTTAAATATCTTTCTGGAATTCCCATCTGACTGTAGGAAGTTTGAATGAAGCAGTCACACAGCTTGGGCTCTACAGGAGGTCATCCTGTATGAGCCTGGATATTTTCTATGGTGGTGGTGGTGGTGTTAGATTTCACTTAGAAGCTGGTGTTGCAGGACCACCTCCTGAGTTAGGTGTGCTGTTACAGCTACACATGTTAAAGAAGGATTTTAACCTTTAAAGGGCGCTAGGGGCACCACTTTCCGTTGTTCTCCCTTGTGCCCATCCACAACCCCCCTCATAGGGATAACCCATTGGGTTACCATGATCACGACCCTTCTTGTGGCAAATTTCGAGGTGGTGCTACTGAACTGCATGGCTCCAACGTAAAACATTCATTCCAGCATCCCATTCATTCCGGATATGATGTGTAACCAGCTGAGGGGGTTGTGTCCCGTTTCTACGTTGTATTGGTGTTCATACAAGTATGGCTGCAGGGCCCACACAATTGCCAAGCATTACTTTTCCATCGTGAAGTAGGTCACCTCCCTCGGCAGGAGCTTTCGACTAATGTCCAAGATGTGGTGTTCCTGGCCTGTAGAGTCAACCTGGCTGAGCACAGCACCGAGACCAAAATCAGTTTCATCGGTCTGTACTGCAAACGGCTATGTGAAGTCGACTGCTTGTAGTACCAGGAAGCTGGAAAGGGCTGTCTTTAGCGCTGGAAGGCCATCTCATAGTCGTTTGTCCTATCAACTGTGGAGTGCAACTTCTTTGTGGTGAGGATCGTCAGGGGCTTAACCAGTCTGCTATATTGGGGGACGAATCTTCTTTAGTACCATGCATTGCCGAGGAAGGACATCACCTGTTTCTTGGTCCTGGGGGTGGGCTGGTGTGCGATGGCATCCACCTTCCCGAGCTCCTGCTTCAGAGCCCACCGCCTACTCAGTGTCCAAGGTAGTGGACCTCACTCATGCTCAGCTGGCACTTTTCTGGCTGAATGGTAAAGCCTGCTCAGCGGATCCACCCGAGCACCCGCGCCAGATGCTCTAGGTGATCCTCCCACGTGGGACTGAAGACGTCCAGGTACGCGGCCATGTACCTTTCAAGTTCCATGAGCAGTGTGTTGACCATCCCCTGAAAAGTGGCAGAGGCAATCTGATCTATTCTCTAAGCGCACCGATCACAGGCTGGTGCCAGGCAATGCCAGACTTCACCTGAACCCACTCTCATTGGTGCGATCAAGGATTATATCAATCGCACCAATCACAGGGGACAGTTGCGGTTTGACCGCTCTGTGACTTGTCTGTGACCTGTCTGAAACCGCCCTGCATGTCCTCATACTAGCTGAGGATTTGCACAGGGCAGTCACGCTGTCCGATCTGTGCTGTGCTGGGCCTTGTGGTACCACCATAATCGCTCGCTGCTCCTGCTGCTAGAGAAAAAAGAAGACATCTTTAAGACGATCCCTACCTGATCTCTCCTCATCCACCCCAATCACCTTCCCCCCCCCCCCTTTCTGCGGTCACACTGTCTGATCGTGGGCCATGCTGGGCGTTGTGCCACAGAAGCCTGTGACACCACAGTCGTTGCTCCTGAAGAACACAGAAGGAAGAGAGAAGACAACTGTAAGTTTTTTTTTATCCATGATCCCTGCCTGATCTCTCCTCATCCACCCCAATCCAATTCCCCCTCTATTTACTCCCCTACATCCCCTTTGCACCAGCTCCGTGGGCACATCCAGCAGCCGCCGTTCGTTGATTAGTGACACAGTTCACTGATCAGCACTCGTGCTCCATTTTACACTTTTTTCACTTACTATTCTTTCTTCCCCCTTTGTGCCACCTCCGTATGCACATCCAGCAGCCGCCATGCATTTATTAGTGATTCAATTTACTTATCAGCACTCGTGCTCGCTGCTTTACACTTTTTTTCACTTACTATTTTTTCTCCCCCCTTTACACCACCTCCATGCACATCCAGCAGCCGCCGAGCATTGATTAGTGACAGAGTTCACCGATCAGCACTCGTTCTTACCACTTTACACTTTTTTGACTTACTATTTTTTCTCCCCCCCTTTGCACCACCTCCGTGCACATATCCAGCAGCCGCCGAGCGTTGATTAATAGAAACAAAAACCTCAATAGCATATTGTAATCATTACAATAGGGCCTAAAAATATCCCATTTGAAAACAAAAGGAACAAACCAACTCCAAAATATATATATATCACACGGAGAAAATAGGAGTCATTAGGTATAAAATAGTAAATTTATTTGTACTTCAAAAAATCAACATACTAAATCCATTACATAAAAAAACAAGTATCTGCAGGAAATTTAAACAGAAAAGAAGGAACCCTGCTGATTACCCCTGCCCACTCTGTGCAAAAATCGCATTAAATAAGGTGCAAGTGCAGTAATATATTGCACATAGAAGGTAAGCAAAAAAAGCCAGACAGGATTCTAAGATCACTCTATCAGTATATCGGCCAGAGAGTAACAAAGTGCTTACCAAAGGCAGGGAGGTTCCAAACCCGGGCGTGGATGCCCCCCAAAAAAGTTGATTAATGATGCAATTCACCTATCAGCACTCGTGCTCGCTGTTTTACACTTTTTTTTTCACTGACTTTTTTTCTCCCTGGTTGCTGCTGTTTTTCTTTTATCCTTTTCTTTTAAAAGGAAAAAAAAGAAAGTTTACACCAAGCACTCTCTCACACACACAGCTGAATAAAATACTGACACAAACACCACATAAAATATAATGTAGCCCCCTCATAGAGTATAATTCAGCCCTCCCCCCATAGAGTATAATGCAGCCCCCTCATAGGGTATAATGCAACCCCCCATAGAATATAATGCAGCCCCTCATGTTATAATGCAGCCCCCTAATATAGTATAAATCAGCCCTTCCATTGAATATAATGTACCCCCCTCATAGAGTATAATGCAACCCCCCATAGAATATAATGTAGCCTCCTCAGAGTATAATGCAGCCCCCATAGAATATAATGCAACTTTCTCATAAGGTATAATGCAGCCCCCTCATAGGGTATAATGCAGCCCCCTCATTAAATATAATGCAGCCCCCTCATTAAATATAATGCAGCCCCCATAGAGTATAATGCAGCCCCTCATATAGTAAGGGTACTGTCACACAGTGCAATTTTGATCGCTACGACGGCACGATCCGTGACGTCGCAGCGATCGTATGATTATCGCTCCAGCGTCGTAGACTGCGGTCACACGTTGCAATCACGGCGCTGGAGCGATGCCGAAGTCCCCGGGTAACCAGGGTAAACATCGGGTTACTAAGCGCAGGGCCGCGCTTAGTAACCCGATGTTTACCCTGGTTACCAGCGTGAACGTAAAAAAAACAAACAGTACATACTTACATTCCGGTGTCTGTCCCCCGGCGTCTCAGCTTCTCTGCACTGTGTAAGCACAGCGGCCAGAATGCAGAGCGGTGACGTCAGACGTCACCGCTGTGCTCGCTTTCCGGCCGGCCGGCGCTCACAGTGCAGAGAAGCTGAGACGCCGGAGGACAGACACCGGAATGTAAGTATGTACTGTTTGTTTTTTTTTATGTTTACGCTGGTAACCAGGGTAAACATCGGGTTACTAAGCGCGGCCCTGCGCTTAGTTACCCGATGTTTACCCTGGTTACAAGCGAACACATCGCTGGATCGCTGTCACACACAACGATCCAGCGATGTCAGCGGGTGATCAAGCGACGAAAGAAAGTTCCAAACGATCTGCTACGACGTACGATTCTCAGCAGGGTCCCTGATCGCTGCTGCGTGTCAGACACTGCGATATCGTAACGATATCGCTAGAACGTCACGAATCGTACCGTCGTAGCGATCAAAATTGCACTGTGTGACAGTACCCTTAAATGCAGCTCCCTCATAGAACATAATGCAGCCCCCTCATAGGGTATAATGCAGCCACCCCATAGAATATAATGCAGACCCCCATATGATATAGTGCTTTCCCCCATAGAATATAATGTAGCCCCCTCATAGGGTTTAGTGCTGTCCTCCATAGAATATAATGTAGCCCCCTCAGTATAATGCAGTCCCCTCATAGGGTATAATGCAGCCCCCTTATATGGTATAATGCTGCCCCCCATAGGGTATAATGCAACCCCTTTTACGGTATAATGCATCCACTCATAGGGTATATTGTGGACCACTCATGGTATAGTGCAGTCCCCTTAGAATATAATGCAGCCCCCACATAGAATATAATGCAGCCCCACTAATATAGTATAAAGTCGCCCCCCCATAGAATATAATGCAGCCCCCTCATAGGGTATAATGCAACCCCCCATAGAATATAATGTAGCCCTCTCATATAGTATAATGCAGCCCCATCATAGGATATAATGCAGCTCCCTCATAGAATACAGTGGGGGAAAATAGTATTTAGTCAACCACCAATTGTGCAAGTTCTCCCACTTTTAAAGATGAGAGAGGCCTGTAATTGACATGATAGGTAGACCACAACTATGAGAGTCAAAATGAGGAAACAAATCCAGAAAATCACCTTGTCTGACTTGGCAAGATTTATTTTGCAAATTATGGTGGAAAATAAGTATTTGGTCACCTAAAAACAAGCAAGATTTCTGGCTCTCACAGTCCTGTAACGTGCTCTTTAAGAGGGTCATTTGTCCTTCACTCATTACCTGTAGTAATGGCACCTGTTTGAACTTATCAGTGTAAAAGACACCTGTCCACAACCTCAAACAGTCACACTCCAAACAGTCTCTCTCATCATTTTAAGTGGGAGAACTTGCATAATTGGTAGCTGACTAAATACTTTTTTTCCCCCCACTGTCTAATGCAGCCCCCTCATAGGATATAATGCAGCCCCCTTATAGGATATAATGCAGCCCCCTTATATAGTATAAAGCAACCCCCATAGAATTTAATGCAGCCCCTCATATAGTAAATTATTAGCTCCCTCATAGAATACTTGGCTTGGCACTCCAACCCATTTTTATTCATCTTTGTCTTGTAGCAAAAAATCTCATCACTTTCCACTGGAAAAACAAAATACTCCCAAACCCAGAGGCTATCCTATACCTAGTCCAGCAACACAGATCACATGAACTGAAATTTGCTTTGATTAGCAATCAGTTTGCAAGATTTTACAAAAAATGGAACAAATGGGACAAGGCCTTTCCGTCCCCATTACTTAATTCCCTCACCACCAAATTCTATGTGCAATACCATTTAATTGTATATTCCGTGTACTATCTAACGGTTCAATCCTTGTTAAATATTTGCTCACATATGATTGGCCTTAATTGGCTTGCAATCTCTCGTTTGTTTATTTGTCTATGCGTTGGTTCGCAGTTGTTTTGTTTAAACCTTATGACCTGGACATTATGTACCCTATAAGTGTATATCACTGTTGCTATATTGTTGCATTGCTATTTATCCCTATGCCCCTCCCTTCCTTCCCCTCCCCCTTATTACCCCTTTTTCTTCCCCCCCTCCTCCCCTACCCCCCCCCCCCCCCACCGTCCTATCCCGCCCTTATTCCCTTTTCTTGCCTGTCATTTTAAAATCCAAATAAAATCTCATCCAAATCAGTTCTCATGCTTCGCACTGACGAGGGCCAACAGCACGACTCGTTAAAGGGTTGATTGTGACTTGTAGGATCGCTACTTCCAATAGGTGGCGCTATAGAGTTAAGTCCTCTTTTTTTCAGCAGAGGCAATTTGCATATTTAAATTCCCAGAGGAGCATTGCACGGCGAATAAGCCTCCTTACCTTGACAAGCCAGCTGGTATGTCACTCTCCATAAGGAGAAACGTTACCCCTTAGACCCCACTCCAGAGCCTCTCACCTAGCCAAATCAGTTCTCATGCTTCGCACTGACGAGGGCCAACAGCCCGAAACACCGTGTCTGCGAATTGAGATACTGATTTGGCTTTTATCCTAAGTCATATTGCACGACTCGTTAAAGGGTTGATTGTGACTTGCAGGATCGCTACTTCCAATAGGTGGCGCTATAGAGTTAAGTCCTCTTTTTTTCAGCAGAGGCAATTTGCACATCATAGAATATAATGCAGCCCCCATAGAATACAATGTATCCCTCCATAGGGTATAGTGCTATCCCCCATAGAATATCATGTAGCCCCATAGGTTATAGTGCTGTCCCCCATAAAATATAATGTAGACCCCTCAGAGTATAATGCAGTCCTTTCATAGGGTATGATGCAACCCCCTCATAGTGTATAATGCACCCCCACATAGGGTATAATGCAACCCCCCTCAAATAGCATAATGTAGCCCTCTCATAGTGTATAATGCAGCCCCCCCTCATATGGTATCATGCAGCCCCACATAGAATATAATGTAGGCCCCACCATAGAATATATTCCAGCCCCACATTATTATGGCCACCAGTACCGACTCACTTATATTTACGTAAAAAAACAAAACACACAATACTCACCTATCCTACTCTCTCCCCCGCTGATCCCGGCTCTGCAGCGGTATTAGCAGTTTCACTGCCATCTGCCCGGCGCACACAATGGCGCGATTAAGTGACGTAATCACACACCCGCTGTGTCAGGCAGAGGGGAATGGTGGGGGAGGGAGCATCATCTGACACGCTCTCCTCCATTATTTCTTTCAACTGTATCGGCATCTATGACTCTCGGGCCCAATAGTGGCTGCGTGGTATGTCGCTATTAGCAGCACGCCACTGTCAGGGGCCTCTAATGGAGTGGGTGCCCTTGTCTGCCAACCCTGATAGCAGTTAGCTGCTGCAGGACCTGGCGGCTGCGGCTAACACTGACCACTATTAAAGTGAAATGAATATTTACTGCTCCACGCCCATGGGCATGGGGAGCAGTGAATATTCATTTCTCTTTAGCAGTGGTCACAGACTTTAGCTAAAGAAGCCAGCTCCTGCCTCCTGTCATCTGCTGCTCTGCTGGTGCCGGGCTGGCCCCCCTTACTCAGGGGACCCAAAGCAGCTTTGTGGTGTGCCATTATTAGCGACATGCCACTGGCTGGGGATTCTAGGCAGCTGTCAGCCCTGTATGCCAGCAGGTGTCAGTGCCTGGGCCAGTCCTACCCTGTGGTTTGCACTTCACCGGTCAATGATTTGTGTTGCAGCCGGCCCAACACACCCCTCCAGGCTATGTGAGGGCTATGTGACCAAGAAATTAAGAGATTGAGGTTGCGTCAGATGTCATAGCATCCACAATCACCCAACCTCGACACAATTGAGATGATTTGGACATAGAGCTAAGGGAAAGCAACAGCAAGTGCTCAGCCCCTCTGGAGATGTTTTCATGACTGGTGGAAACCATTCCTGGTTACACCTAAAAAAGCTGCTGGAGATATATGAAATGTAAAGCGCAGGGCTGTGGAGTTGGTGTCCATTTTGGTGGAGTTAGTATAAAATGGACCGACTCCAACTCCTAAAATATATAGTAAATTGGGTACAGTTGTACAATGCAGGATGTGCTGTAAATGTTTTCATATGAATTTGGGAAAGTTATGAAATGTCCTATAAATGGCTGTTCCTCATCTAAGGATCTCGGCCTTTAGTTGAGATAAATCTGTGCTCCACTTTATATACATGCTCAGTAGTGAGCAGTGCTGTGGAGTCAGTTGTTGAGTCAGAGTTGGAGTCGAAAGTTAGGGAAATTGGGGAGTGTGATGTTTGGCTTACTGACTCCACAGCTCTGGTAAGTGTCAGAAAATAGGGGGTACTTTAGGAATCTATGATGTAACACATATATTTCACATACCTGTATATTTCTTTGTGCCTTGTTTACATATGTTCCTTTGAGTTTTGCCTTCAGTTGAATCTGAAATGCGCACATTCCAATAAAAATAAGGAACACCATTGCATGCTCAGGTGTGTCCAAACTTTTGACTGGTACTGTATATTTGCAAAATTAAATTACCGTATCCAAACTAACCCTCAGTGATGTATAACTATTTTATCTGGCTATTGATTTTATATGCGTTACTCATCTGGAGCAGCTCAAGCTAGCTACATTGTAATCCTCCATGCTTCATGCTTTGAACACATTAATCCTTATGAAATACATTTACTGTTTAGCAAAAGAACTCCCGGAAAAAAAATCTACAATGAAACAATGAGAGCTTTATATGCTATATAGCTCCCGTGAATCAGATGCCGTCCCGCTCACTCCGTACAGTTTCTTTATTAAGTATGAGTGGGTCATTAAAGCTCAGATATGTGCTTGTAAACCATTCAAGTCTACCTTGCTTTTTCACCACGTTCCTCATCTCGCCCGCTCTGTTTCAAGTAGATGTAGATTCAGATGCATTCAGAGTCCGCAGTGTAGGCAGAAAGATGTTTTCGCAATGTTTCAGCTGAGCAAACAAGGGCAGGAAAAGACAGCAAAAAGCTACCAAAGCTGTCATTATATTGGCACAGCAGTATCCCATGTGACTGGGAACAGTAACCAGGGCAGGGGGCAAAAGCTTTGGGAGATTGTGTTATAGGCATAGATCTATTCTATGCATGTTATTTATGTAGCGAAATATAGTGATATTATTTGGATACTTTATTCATTCTTTATACCTCCTCCCCAGTGATGAGGACAGTTCTATCAACTAAAAGGGTGAAGAGTGCCACTCCGAAGTAGAAGAAATATATAGAACGGATGTCAGATCTCATTCAGATGTGTTTGTTTTTCACATCTCCGCAAGAGAAATTGGCATGCTGCGGTCTGGAAAGAAACGGGCTGCATGTCAGTCTCAGGGGGTGAACATTTCTTGAAATCCCATTCACTATGCTGTCACAGCTGCCCGCTGCAGGTTTGACACTGCATAAATATGCAGCGTCAAACCCCCAGAAATTACTGATCATGGGCACATACCCTTAAACCACACGCATTTTGCTATTTTTTTTTTATCACCTCGCAACAGATATACTATCTGAAATGCCGAAAAACTGGCGTTCTCTATAGCTGGCATAGATTTACAGTACTGGCTGATGGATAGCCCATACGATGCAATACGTTTATTAGAAGGCACCTCCTAATAAGTTTGGCACAGTCCACACTCCAGAGATCTGTGGGTACAGGACGGGTGAATGAAATGCCAATCTTAGTAAATTTCCAGTTATCTTCCTAAGTGTATGTATATGGAGAAGCCTGTTAACTAGAGCAATGGGGTGAGGAGAAGAAACACCCGTGTTCGGCGTTCATAGGAGATTGTGATTTTTACTATACATAGCAGTTATGAAGCCCTGGTATGTGTAGCACAGGTGATGAGCTCATCGCAACTTCAAGTCTCCTAAGCGGACTATTGAAGTCAGGAAAAGGTTAAAATATATATATATATATATATATATATATATATATATATATATATATATCGGACACCATGTTGCGTTTGGAAAGCCCCTGATGTGCCTAAACAGTAGAAACCCCCCACAAGTGACTCCATTTTGGAAACTAGACCCCTTAAGGAACGTGTCTAGATGTATGGTGGGCACTTTAAACCCCCAAGTGCTTCACAGCAATTTATAACGTAGAGCCGTGAAAATAAAAAATCCTTTTTTTTCCCTCAAAAATGATTTTTTAGCCTGCAATTTTTTATTTTCTCAAGGGTAACAGGGGACATTGGACCCCAAAATCTGTTGACCAGTTTGTCCTGAGTACGCTGATACCCCATATGTGGGGGGGGGGCACTGTTTGGGCACCCATCAGGGCTCGGAAGGGAAGGAGCGCCGCTTGGAATGCAGACTTTGATGGGATGGTCTGCGGGTGTCATGTTGCATTTGCAGAGCTCCTGATGTACCTAACCAGTAGAAACCCCCCACAAGTGACCCCATTTTGGAAACTAGACCCCCCAAGGAACTTATCTAGATGTGTGGTGAGAACTTTGAATGCCCAAGTGCTTCACAGAAGTTTATAATGCAGAGTCATGAAAATAAAAAATATTTTTTTTTTCACGAAAAAGATTTTTTTAGCCCCCAAGTTTTTATTTTCACTAGGGTAACAGGAGAAATTGGACCCCAAAAGTTGTTGTCCAATTTATCCCGAGTACGCTGATGCCCCATATGTGGGGGTAAACGACTGTTTGGGCGCACGGCAGAGCTCAGAAGGCAGGGAGCACCATTTGACTTTTTAAGCGCAAAATTGGCTGTGGCGTTTAGAGACCCCCTGAAGTACCTAAACAGTGGAAACCCCCCAATTCTAACTCCAACCCTAACCCCAACACACCCCTAACCCTAATCCCAACCCGATCCATAATCCTAATCACAACCCTAACCCCCAAAACACCCCTAACCCTAATCCCAAAGCTAACCCTAATCAAAACCCTAAATCCAACACACCCCTAATCCTAATCTCAACCCTAACCTCAAAACCTAACCCTAATCCCAATGCACCCCTATCCCTAATCCCAACCCTAACCTTAACCCTAATCCCAAACCTAATCCCAAATGTAACTCTAATGCCAACCCTAATCCAAACACTAATCCCAACTCTAACCCTAACTTTAGCCCCAACCCTAGCCATAACCCTAAGTTTAGCCCAAACCCTAACTTTAGCCCTAAACCTAGCCCCAACCCTAACCCTAACTTTAGCCCTAACCCTAGCCCTAACCCTAGCTCTAACCCTAATCCTAGCGCTAACCCCAACCCAAGCCCTAACCCTAGCCCTAACCCTAAGGCTATGTGCACACGTTGCGGATTTTGCTGCGGATCCGCAGCATTTCCGCAGCTGCGGGTCCGCAGCAGTTTCCCATGAGTTTACAGTACAATGTAAACCTATGGGAAACATAAAACGTTGTGCCCATGCTGCGGAAAAAACCACGTGGAAACGCAGCTGTTTACATTCCGCAGCATGTCAATTCTTTCTGCGGATTCCGCAGCGGTTTTACACCTCTTCCATAGTGTAAAACCGCAGGGGAATCCGCACAAAAAACGCGGTACATCCGCGATAAATCCGCAGGAAAAACGCAGCGTTTTGGCCCTGCGGATTTATCAAATCCGCTGCGGAAAAATCCGCAGAGAACCATTCTACGTGTGCACATATCCTAACCCTACCCCTAACCCTAATTGGAAAATAGAAATTCATACATTTTTTTATTTTATTTTTTTTTTCTTTACTTAGGGGGTGATAAAGGGGGGGGGGTTATTTACTATTTTTTTTTATTTTGATCACTGTGATAGGATCTCACAGTGACCAAAATGAAACAAGTGGAAGAATCTTCCTCTGCCGGCAGATCATGGCGGGCGCACTGTGCATGCGCCCACCGTTTTCTTACTGGAGCAAGAAGCCGGCGGCCAGCAGAAGAAGCAGGACCCAGGGACACCGGTAAGTATAACATGGTCCCCGAATCCCCCTATTTCTCTGTCCTCTGATGTGCGATCACATCAGAGGACAGAGAATGACATCCCTTTTTTTTTTTTTGCGGTCGCCGGTAAACAGTTAATTACCGGCGATCGCAAAACAGGGGTCGGTAAAAACCGACCCCGATCATGTTCTTTGGGGTCTCGGCTAACCCCAGCAGTTGAGACCCCAAAGATCTTCCGGGTGCCGGGCGGCGGGCGCACTGCGCATACGCCCGCCATTTTTTTCCCGGAAAAAGATGGCGACGCCCATCAGGAGCCACGAGGAGCACCGGGGGAGATAGGTGAGTATCGGGGGGTGATCGGGGACCCCATTTCTCTGTCCTCCGATGTGCGATCACATCGGAGGACAGAGAAATTAAATGGCAATCGCGTTTTTGTTGTTGTTGTTGCGACCGCCGGTAAACGGTTAATTACCGGCGATCGCAACTCGGGGGTTGGTAAAACCCCCCCGAATCATGTTCTCTGGGGTCTCGGCTACCCCCGGCAACCGAGACCTCAGAGAAAATCCGACTCTGGGGGGCGCTATTCACTTTTTCCACAGTTGTTGTTTAAGTACCCTTAACTGCCACCGTTAAAAGGCGTATTGGCGGTCGTTAAGGGGTTAAAATAATAAAAAAAAACAAGTTCAAATTCCCTCTTCTTTTGCCCCATTCAAAATAAAACAATTACAAAAAAAATAAACTCACGTATTTGGTATCGCTGCACTCAGAAATGTCCGATCTAGCAAAATATAAAGTAAATTGATCTGATCAGTACACGTCGTAATGAGGAGAAAAAAAAAGAAAACCGCCCAAATTACGGGTTTTATTTTGGTCACCGCAACATTGCAATAAAATACAATAAGAGGCGATCAAAACATCGTATGTACCCCACAATCATATTAATAAAAACTTCAGTTTGGCGCCAAAAAAATAAGCCCACATCCAGCCCCAGATGGTGAAAAATGGAGCTTGGAAAATGGATGCATAAGTGATGTTATTTTTTCCCACAAATTTCTGATTTTTTTTCACCACTTTAATAAACAAAGAACCTATACATGTTAGGTTTCTGCAAACTTGTAATGACTTGGAGAATCATAATGGCAAGTATATTTTCGCAGTTGGTTAACATGATGTAAAAAAACCCAATTTCACCGCACTTGGAATTTCTTACCCATTCTCAATACTCTACACACGTGGTCAAAATTGTTGGTACCCCTCGTTTAATGACAGAAAAAATACACAATGGTCACAGAAATAATCTGAATCTGACAAAAGTAATAATAGATAAAAAAAATCTAAATCTTTGAAAATGAACAAATGAATGTCAGACCTTGCTTTTCAACCATGCTTCCACAGAATTTAAAAAATAAAATAAAAATAAAACTCATGAAATAGGCCTGGATAGAAATGATGGTACCCCTGAAAATAATGTGACAAAAGAGACATGTTAAATCAAGGTGTGTCCACTACCTAGCATCACAGGTGTCTACAATCTTGGAATCAGTGAGTGAGCCTGTATATAGGGCTATGGATACTCACTGTGCTGTTTGGTGACATGGTGTGTATCACACTCAACATGGACCAGAGGAAGTGAAGGAAAGAGTTGTCTCAGGAGATTAGAAAGAAAATTATAGACAAACAACATGTTAAGGGTAAAAGTTATAAGACCATCTCCAAGCAGCTTTATGTTCCTGTGACTACAGTTGCACATATTATTTAGAAATTTAAGATCCATGGGACTGTAGCCAACCTCCCTGGATGTGGCCGCAGGAGGAAAATTGATGACAAATCAAAGAAACGGATAATACGAATGGTAACAAAAGAGCCCTAAACAGATTAAAGGTGAACTTCAAGCGCAAGGAACATCAGTGTCACATTGCACCATCCGTCGTTGTATGAGCCAAAGTGGACTTCATGGGAGGCGACCAAGGAGGACACCATTGTTGAAAAAAAATCATAAAAAAACCAGACTGGAATTTGCCAAACAAAGCTTCTGGGAGAATGTCATATGGACAGATGAGAGAAAAATGGATCTTTTTGTCAAGGCACATCAGCTCTATGTTCACAGATGGAAAAATGAAGCATATCAAGAAAAGAACACTGTCCCTACTGTGAAACATGGAGGAGGCTCTGTTGTTTTCTGGGGCTGCTTTGCTGCATCTGGCACAGGGTGTCTAGAATCTGTGCAGAGTACAATGAAATCTCAAGACTATCAAAGGATTCTAGAGAGAAATGTGCTGCCCAGTGTCAGAAAGCTTGGTCTCAGTCACAGGTCATGGGTCTCGCAACAGGATAATGACCCAAAACACACAGCTAAAAATACCCAATAATGGCTAAGAGGAAAACATTGGACTATTCTGAAGTGACCTCCTATGAGCCCTGACCTCAATCTTATTGAGCATCTTTGGAAAGAGCTGGAACATGCCGACAGGAAAAGGCAACGTTCAACCAAGAGACAACTGGAACAGTTTGCCCTTGAGGAGTGGGCCAAAATACCTGTTGAGGGGTACAGAATTCTCATTGACAGTTACAGGAATCATTTGATTGCAGTGATTGCCTCAAGAGGTTGTGCAACAAAATATTAAGTTAAGGGTACCATCATTTCTGTCCAGACCTATTTCATTAGTTTTATTTTTCAAAAAATTCTGTGGAAACATGGTTGAAAAGCAATGTCTGAAGTTCATTTGTTCATTTTCATAGATTTTTTTTATTTATCATTACTTTTGTCAGATTCAAGTTATTTCTGTGACCATTATGGGTTTCTCTGTCATTAAACTAGGGGTACCAACAATTTTGACCACGTGTGTATATGCGTCAAATCAATGGTGTCATTAAAGAGTTCAGCTCATCCCGCAAAAATCGAGCCTTCATACTGCCATAATGACTGAAAAAAACAATTGTTGCACTGGGAAGAAGCAAAGGAGAAAATGAAAGCGCAAAAATGGAAAATCGCAAGGTCATGAAGGACTTAATCAAATGTGTAAGTTGATTTTTAGAATTCTCTTAGAATGTAAACTACTAAATCAGTATGCAGTCCTGTCAGATTTCAGCTCTGAAGTTTGTAGAATTATAAGTGCAACTCTGGGGAATACATTTACAGTTTGAAACTCAGAATTTGTGGAAAATGCTGTTGTATTTCAATCTATTCCAGCTTTATGTGGACTATGTATCAAACCTATAAAATGTTTTTTTAAAGAAGACTTATCAGTTATGCTGATATGTATAGTTTAGTAAATTCCTGTATTTCTCTTAAATACAATTCTGGGGCATCTTTTCTTGACCTGTTTCTCTGATATCCTTATCCCAATTTTTTCAAATAAATTACATTTTACTCTCTCAGATCAGTGCTGACAGTGCCAGACTTTAGCAAGGGAAATTATAGCATCTAGTTGTTAATATCTTCATACATTCCAATAGGAACAACATAGGAACATTAAAAGAGAATGGAATGGTAGCTGTCACAACTCTGTCAGATTACCCGAGGCCAGTTGCTCCTTCCCTGTCCCTATTGCAAGAGGCGCCATAGGTATTCCTTCTCCCCTGATTACTTCCAATGGTGAAGACGCCGGGGCCACGTAACTTAGTGAATCAGCCCTCTGTCTATCCCTCTTCCCCACACTGGGAATTTGGTAGTAATAGTATATGTACATACACAAATCAGACAAACAAGGAAGGACGTACAAAGATAAAAGAAAAATACCACTCATACAAATATGCATTCACAGACAAATGAGCCATTAACTCCAAACAACTGTCACAGAACATTACTTTAAACGCCTCTACCATCAACCGACTGCTCCACTCCACACCAGACAGTACAAGACTTAACACCAGCAAACCAGATTGCCAGAGGCGAGTATTTTGAACAGCTGACATCATCCAATCAGTACGGATTCAAAGACTCTAAGCTGAACAATTTAACCCAGAGGCGTATCTGGGGGAATGGGGGTTGGCAGGTGGAGTAGCGCCGTTGGGCCGAAGCTACATTTTTACTCACAGACTGGGAGACGGCCATTCTCTTAGTCGGTAGTCAAGCTGACAGCCGGCTCACAGAACGTGTAGCGCGCCGACTCTCAGTGATGAATTGTACTCACGTCTGAAAAACGCAAGTACAATTGAATCTTTGACCGCCAGGTCAGAATGACGTCAGCAGCGTGATCAGGTCATGTGATCACACTGCTGACGTCACTTGTCAGCACAAGAACAACATCGGTGGTAAGTGCTCCTGTGGAACTAAAGACAGAATATTAACCCCTTGCCGATATGCGCCGTACATGTACTGCTCTGCGGGAGCTGCGTTCACGGACACGGCAGTATATGAATGGCCGCACGCGATCGCGCGGCTTCACGCTGAGCGACAATCGGATGCAGGTGTCAGCTCTGTGTGAGAAGTGACACCCCGCAGCAATGCCCACGATTGGTTGTTTCACACTTTTTTGTTAAGTATATAATTCCACAAGTGTTAATTCTTAGTTTTGATGCTTTCAGTGTGAACGTACATTTTTCATAATCATGAAAATACTGAAAAATCTTTAAATGAGAAGGTGTGTCCAAACTTTTGGTCTGTACTGTACGTGATTCAGACGGAACCCCTGACGGAAGATTACCTATAATGAGGCAGATGGAGGCACTGTGGACGCCATAGGACCTGTGATCCGGTGTTGTCCGTCTTTTTAGGATTGCATAAAAGTGCCATCGGCCACAGTTTTATGCACTTCTGAAAAGAAGTACACCGCTGAACAGAGGCCAGACGGAATCCAGAGTAACTCTGATGCCTCATTATAGGGAATGGAATCAGAGGGGGTTTCTACTGTCACGTCACTCAGAGATTTAGATGGAAACCCCAAAGTAAGTGCTCAGCGTAGAGTGCTGGATAAATGTTATGTATAATGTTCCCAATAAAAGCTTCAACTCAATCCACAAAATAAAGCAAATCCCCACTCAGATCTGTCATCTGTTAATGCAAATATAGGGGGCTTCCACATTACTGGTAGTAAAAAGGCTCTGGAAAAGCTAAATGGCTCCTCGCCCCCCAAAAGAAATTCAGCAAATTCTCCACTTCCAAATCCAAATGCTTTCCTCCCTTCTGAGCTCCAGTGTGCCTAAAGAACATTTAAAACCCACGTTTGGCATTTCTGTAGAAGCCGCCTAATTTACAGGTGCATGTCTCCAGAAGCATGAGCTGGGCATAATGTGCTGGTCACTACAACGGCAGTTTACAATTTTCAGTCAGCAACATCCACTGATGCTTGTTTCTAGAAAACACCGATGGAGTCAAAATCGTCACTATATCTGTAGATTAATTCCCAAAGGGGTATAATTTCCAAAATGGGGTCACTTGAGGGGGGATTCTGCTTTTCTAGCACTTAGGGGCTCTGTATATGGAGTTTGCAAACTATTCTAGGAAAATTTGCTCTCCAGAAGGCAAATAGTCCCTCCCGAGTCTTTTCATATGGCTAAGAAGTACTCTACAGTCACATATGGCGTATTTCTACAATGAGCAGAAATTGTGGGACAAATTTTGGTGCCATTTTTACCATTTTCCCAGTATGAAAATGTAAAATTTGGGGCTAACACAATTTTGTTGGTAAAAATGTAAATTATTTTTTCTTCACTGCCCAATGGTATAAAATTCCGTGACACACCTGTAGTGTCAATATAATCACTGCACCCCTAGATCAATTTATTGAGAGATTTTGTTTTTAAAATGGGGTCAGTTATGGGGAGGTTCTGCGTTTCTGGCACCTCAGTGGCTCTGCCAATGTGACATGGCACCCTCAAACCAGTGCAGCAAAATCTGCACTGTAATATGTCGCTACTTCCCTTCCTAGCTTTGCACTGTGCCTCAAAAGTAGTTTTGGACCACATATGGAGTATCGGTAAACTCAGTAGAAATTGCACAACAAACTTTGGTGTCCATTTTCTCCTGTTACCCTTGTGAAAATGCAAAATTTGGAGCTTAAAAAGATGTATCAGGGAAATGTGATTTTTTTATTTTATTTTCACAGCTCTATGTTATAAACTTCTGTGAAAAAGGTGCTCAATATACATCTAGATAAGTTCTTTAAGGGGTCTAGTTACCAAAATGGTGTCACATGTTGGGGGTTTCCACTGTTTAGGCACATCAGCGGCTCTCCAAACACGACATCTGCTAATTATTCCAATAAATTTTACATTCAGAAAGTCAAATGGCGCTCCTTCCCTTCCAAGCCCTGTCGTGCACCGAAACAGTTGTTTTCCTCCACATATTGGGTATCTGTGCAATCAGGAGAATTTGCACAACAAATTTTATGGAGCAATTTTTCCTTTTACCCTTGCAAAAGTAAAAACAAAATAGGTCTAAAGGAAAATTTTGTGAAAGAAAAGTAAATGTTTATATTTTCCTTCCACATTCCAAAAATTCTTGTGAAGCGTCTGAAGGGTTAATAAACTTCTTGAATGCAGTTTTAAGTACCTTGAGGGGTGTAGTTTTTAGAATGGCGTACTTTGGGGTATTTTCTGTCATATATGCCCTTCAAAGTCACTTCAAATGTGAGGTGGTCCCTAGAAAAAAGGGGTTTTGCAAATTTGGTTGTAAAAATGAGAAATCGTTGGTCAAACTCTAACCCTTATAACTTCTTAACAAAAAAAAAATTATTGTTTAAAAAATTGTGCTGATGTAAAGTATACATGTAGGAAATTTTATTTATTAACATAAGTTAATAACACAGTATGGTGAGTGGGAAAATGGTGCAGATACAGTATGAGAAGCGAGAAGGAATATATGAGGGAGGGATGGGTGCAGACACAGTATAGTGAGTAGGGGGGATTGGTGCAAATGCAGTATGAGGAACAAAGGGGGAATATATATAGACACAGTATGGTGAGTGAGAGGGGGTGTCGGTGTGGACACAGTATGAGTAGTGAGGGAAAAATATTTGCGGACACAGTGTGGTGAGCGAGGGTGATGGGATGTGTACAGACACAGTATGGGGAGCCATGGGAATGTCTTAGGAGGCAGTATCGAGAATGAGGGGTTAAATGTGAGTAGACAGTATGAGCAGGGAGGAGGAAACGTGTTAGGATAATAGTATGAGGAGGCAGCATAGGGAGAGAAAAGTGCGAGTGGGCACAGAATAGAGGTTAAGTAGTGTGTGGGGGCAGCATTAGAGGACAGTGTAATGTCACAGCCAGGAGGGGACAGTATGCCAAGTAGGAGGGTCGTGTAGTGACGGAGCACAGTATAGAGCCTGGGTCCTATGGAGGGACACAGTGTGAGAGGACAGTGTGAAGATTGGGCCCAGTGTTGGAAGTGCATGTAGGGGGCAGTGTGGAGGGCATATAATGTCCTCTATCAGTAGCATTAAAGGGGATATCCAAGTTTGTGATGAATCTGCAGTCATTCTATGTGACTGCAGACTTCTGAATTCTCACAGTGCACACTGCACGCTGTCAGGAGTCTTTGATGCTGGTGATTTGCATATAACTGGTCACTTGCTCACTAGACATGCGTGGACTCACTCGATGAAAATGAATTGAGCAAGGCCTGACACATTTACTTGGAATGTGCCAGAATTATGCAAATCGCATACTGGTGCTGACATGAATGTCCACTCTTGCCACTGGCAAGGGAGAATCCTAAAAGTATGCAGTGCATGCTCTGTGAGAATTCAGAAGCCTGCAGCCACCTATATTGACTGTAGACTTTCATCTCAATCCTGGACAAGCCCTTTAATTATAAAATGAAGCCCTGCAGCCAATCATAACAGCGTGTAATATCCTCACTGTCAGGATTCAGCTCTGCTTGCAGGTTCCAGCAGTTATCACATGACCACTTCACTCATATGCGACTTTCATACTTACGGTCACGAGACAACGAGCTTCTCTTCCTGCTTCTCTCAGTTTTTCACTGAGCATTGAGAGCATTAGGGAGAGTAGCTCATGGGCACATGACTAAATGTGAAAATCGCATATGTACTTGGAGGGGGGAGGTGCCAAACTGAATTCTTGCCCCAGTGCCAAAAAAACCTATATACACCTCTGGTTTAACCCCTGCACTGCTAACAGAAACCTGCTCCGTTTAATATGATGGAGACGTGCTTCTAATCAGTGCAGGAGTACATGGAATCAGATACTGTCGTCTTTTGGCCCCTCTCTGTCACGGTAAACCGGTGACAGTAGCAATAGTCTGCTGCTTTTACATTTACCCAGTAGAAGCCGGAAAAGTCTGCTAATACTCATAACCCTACATGTACATTGTGGGATATTGAGTAAAAATTGAATTATATAAACAACAGGCGAGTGAGGGAAATGAGCATTTTCAGAAGGTCACATTTCCCAGCGAGAAGACTTAGTTCAATAATAAAAGGAAAGGAGAATCAATTGAATCTTTGTGTTTTAATTTCCTGATGGCATTTGTGTACTGTTCTCCTCTAGTGGCATACTCATCCTGCTCAGACTACAGGTCGCTCTTCATCGTAGCTCAGTAACCCTTCCAGCTCCAACAGTGGATGGGGGGAATGATAGATGGCAGCATCTTGGCATTGAAAGAAACAAACAAATCTGAGTGACCATTGCTTCCCATCTCGGACATTTCTGACATGTCCACAGGATATGCCCAATCAATGCAGTTCCCAGCATCTATCTCGAGAAAGGAGCCTGCACCACATTTGACTGCATGTATACGCCATTTTTAGGAAAAGTAGAACAATTCTGTTGTTGGCTTATGAAACTTACTTCTATCAACCCTGTGTTTTTTTTAAAGGGCTTGTTCCCATTCGAAAATTATTAATCCCCTCTTGCAGGTTATGCTAAAGCAACAAACCACACTATACTCACCTTCCTGTGGTCCACCAGCGAGTCTCGCAACTGCTTCTGGTGTATGGCTTTGGCTGACATCAACTCAACAGCACGGTATCTGTTAGTGAGCTCTGAGCAGCAATGCCCATATAGACAGAACACCCATGCTCAGACCCGCAGATCTCACTGATTGGTCGACAGACTGGCAGCCAATGGGTCATTTCTACAGTAACAATTTTGGTCTCATACTTCCTTGGCAGGGAAAAGGGTTAAAGGATATGGTTAACTTTTTGGACATTTTCTTTTTACTTAACTGCATGTACTGTATTTTTGGCTAAAATTATATAAATTAATCTAAAATACTATTACCTGTATGAAGGAACAAACAAAAAAAAAGCAACCAAAATTCTTCATTGTCCCCAAATTTTCAAGTCTTAAAGGAAAATTCCTTGTAATTTAGTTTCATGCAAACCTATGTTCCCCCATGGTTACTGATAACCAACAAGCCCTCTATACACTAATCTAGCAGTCATGCTCTTTTATCTGTCCTTACTAAAGGTAATCTGTCACCACTTTTTTGGCATATCATGTAAAAATATCATTCAATTTGGTGTCAGCTCTGCATTATGCAAGTACTTTTTATACCCCTTGACTCTCCACCAATGTACATAAATACCGTTTTTATTCCTCCCGCGGTGTATATAAATATGCTCGGTCCGATGGGCGGTGCTTATTGTCCGTCTCCACCCTTACTCCTCGTCTTGCTGTACGTATTCATTACTGTGAATATCACAGATAGCATACAGTGACCGCGTGAGCGCATTCAAATGGCCATATACTTCCGGGCCATAGAACGCAATCGCGTATGCCGGCGCATGCGCAATACTGTTTTTCGGCTTTGCCCACAGTTGGGCAAAGCATATTGCGCATGCGCGAGAGGATATTTAAATGCACACGCACAGTAACTCCACACAAACACAGGAATTACCCGGAAGGAATGCGTAGAGCAAGCCAGGAGAGGGGGAGACGGACAATAAGCCCCGCTCATCGTACCGGACCGAGCATATTTACATACACTGCAGGAGGAATAAAAACGGTATTTATGTATCATTGGTGGGGAGTCAAGGGGTATAAAAAGTACTGTTATAATACACAACTGACACTAAATTGAATGATATTTTTACACGATATGCCAAAAAAGTGGTGACAGATTCCCTTTAAATGTGCGGCAAATGGCCATTTTATTTAAGCCCCTAGTAGCACATTGGACCTCTTTTGGCCTTCAGAATCACTGTTAGTTTTGATGCAATGGACTTCAGTAGGTGTTGAAAATATCCTTCAGGAATATTGGCCCATGATGACAGGATAATTAGATGCAGGTAGTGAAGTGCTTTGTACAACCCAGTTTAACTCATTCCAGATATGCTCTTGAATTCAGATCTGAGGACTGTGATGAACACAGAAGCAAGGAAAACTCCTGGTCCCAATCCTAGCGTGTATGACCTACTGGCATGGAGCATCTTCTTTTTACCATGAAATTATGAACTTTGTCGGTATAAATACTGTGTGAACCCTACTGTCCAAATGTCCAGCCACGGGCATCACAGGACCCAAGAAAATATTCTTATCATTCCCAAACATGCCTGATAGGAAGGGTTTACATGCTTTTTGTACCAAATTCTGCCACCTGTTACCCTTCCCCCAAGTATGGTGCAACCAAAATCTGAATTCATCTGACCAGGCAAAGTTCCTTTACTGCAAACATCCCCATCTAACTTTTCCTTCCTTCAAAGTCACATTCAGCTTTGAAAGATAGTTGTGAGCCACGTCCAGAAGACCTTCTCCCCCAGAAGTGATGCACCATGTACCTCCCCATTATCTGTGTACTGACAACCAAAGCATCCCCACAGAAAGCACACCAAAATCTCATGCCTTCATCCCTTATAGGCAGTGTAATTACATCCAAGGGTCCCCACTTTACCCCCATTTTGCATTCTCACATCAAGAACTCCCAACACACTGTTGCATCCAACGTCAAGCAATCCACTAACTGGCAGTTTCATTCTATCACCCACTTTCCACCCATCCTTGGTAAAGATCTGCTCTTCTATGTGGGTCTGCACGCAAAAGACACCATTTGGAGGCCTTTTCTTCTTTTGCTAGATCTGGTGCTAGTGCACCAAGCTGGCAGACAGAGCGAGCCACACATAATGGACCCGTGAGCCACAGGTTTGGGACCCCTACTCTACTGCACAGTAATACAATTTGTGCTCTCTTTTGCTCGCTGGAGTCTTTTCTTTCTTTCTCCAGGAATTGTCTTGGAACAGATTGTCTTATGTTTAGCCCATCCATGCTAAGGAACAGCGAATTGTGTATTCGTTCACGATAGCTGGGCACCACCATTGTATTCGACTGCAGTTTTCTTGACTCTTGTTCATCAGAAGTATTCTTCACATCCTCCTCTGATCCCTTTAATCAGAACAATTCTTATCTTCCTCTCCTGACCCCCCCCTTCATTGCAAAGTTCTTTACGTCCATAATTTTCACTTTCTCTGGATGTTTTTCTTCAAATAGGACAATACAAAAATTGACCTTGAAAAGGAAAAATTGTACCCCCCAAAATTGTATTTTTTTCCTAAAAATAGTACTTTATTAGTTTTGTGGCCACGTCTACTTGGAGTGCAGATTATTTACAATGGTTCTGAGCTCCTGAATACATTGAGTCTTTTTGTTATTTTTTTTATAAAGACTCCTACAGTTCCATCGATCGAAACTACAGGAGGTGTTATCCTAAATGATACACATTCAACAAATAGCAGCTTTATGAATTTTGCCATAAGGCTTTTGACTCCTTTCTCCAGCTTTGTTTTGGGAGGTCTGATCATGTCTTTGATTCCAGTAGAAAGGACAAGAAGAGAGAGCGTGCTTATGAGACTTCTGTTGAAAATCCATCCCATGTTCTCTTTTTCCCTTTTTATAGTTCTGCATTTCAGTGGATTTACCTTGTACCTGGTCCACCATTGCACTCTTATAGGTCCATATACCGTATGTTGTGACCAGTTACTCACCGTTTCAAAAGCTTCCTTAGTTGGTTAATTTCCTTCCTGTGATCAGTTAAGATATATTACAGTGACTGAGAACTGATGACAGATGTCATTTTTTATTTTCCTGGTGTTGAACAGTCATGTATAGGCTTTCTTGGCAATGTAATAAACCGGCTGCAACTTTGGGCTTATTAACCTAACCCTGCTGTAAATGCACTTATTCCAATTTCCATTAATTCGCCTCTCACCACCACCACCCAGCATCTATGTGCAACCTTTCGAAGTGATTTGTTACCTCTCGTGTGTGGTTGCCGATTTACTGCTTGCTTTTTTTTTTAATGAATTTGCACCGTGGGCCCATTGTGTGGGTGTTTAGTGCTGAGCTGCGCATGTTTTATTGTCAATGAGCTGTTCAGTGAAGAATTGACAATCTTGTTTCTGTTTTAGAACATGCAAAATTATAGAAACCATAGGGTTATTGCATCCTGTTTACACATGCTGGGCAAACAAAGCAAACATTATATACACCATGTTCCAAATTATTATGCAAATTGGATTTAAGTGTCATAAAGATTTAATTGTTTTGTTTTTCAAATAAACTTGTGAATGGTATTGATTCTCAGGGCTCAATGGATCACTGAAATCATCTTAAACACGTGATAGTTAGTATTCCAGGTGATTCTAATTAAAGGAAAACTACTTAAAAATGATATTCCACAATATTAAGCAGGCCACAGGTTTCAAGCAATATGGGAAATAAAAATGATCTCTCTGCTGCTGAAAAGCGTTAAATAGTGCAATGCCTTGGACAAGGTATGAAAAAATTAGATATTTCACGAAAACTTAAAAGTGATCATCATACTGTGAAGAGATTTGTGACTGAAGCAGAGCACAGACAGAGTTCATGCAGATAAAGGCAGAATGAGGAAGGTTTCTGCCAGACAAATTCATTGGATTAAGAGAGCAGCTGCCAAAATACCATTACAAAGCAGCAAACAGTTATTTGAAGCTGCTGGTGCCTCTGGAGTCCCTCGAACCTCAAGGTGTAGGATCCTTCAAAGGCTTGCTGTGGTGCATAAACCTACTATACGGCCACCCCTAAACAGTGCTCACAAGCAGAAACGGTTGCAGCGGGCCCAGACATACAGGAAGACTAATTTTCAAACAGTCTTGTTTACTGATGAGTGTCGAGCAACCCTGGATGGTCCAGATGGATGGAGTAGTGGATGGTTGGTGGATGGCCACCATGTCCCAACAAGGCTGCGACGTCAGCAAGGAGGTGGAGGAGTCATGTTTTGGGCCGGCATCATGGGGAAACAGCTGGTAGGGCCCTTTAAGGTTCCTGAAGGTGTGAAAATGACTCCTGCAAAATATATCGAGTTTCTGACAACTTTCTTCCATGGTATAAAAAAACAGAAACGTGCCTTCAGGAGCAAAATCATCTTCATGCATGACAATGCACCATCTCATGCTGCAAAGTCATTGGCTGCTATGGGCATGAAAGGAGATAAACTCATGGTGCGGCCACCATCTTCCCCTGATCATCAAGCAAAAGATCTATGAGGGTGGGAGGCAGTTCACATCAAAACAGCAGCTCTGGGAGACTATTCTGACTTCATGCAAAGAAATACAAGCCGAAACTCTCCAAAAACTCACAAGTTCAATGGATGCAAGAATTGTGATGGTGATATCAAAGAAGGGGTCCTATGTTAACATGTAACTTGGCCTGTTAGGATGTTTTGGAGTTAAATAGCTTTTTTGTTCAGTGAATGTGACCTCCTAATGCTGCAAATTCCACAAATGAGCATTTTCAGTTCTTTAAAACATATCAAATGCTTAGAAATTCTACTGTGCCTAATAATTTGGAACAGTGCATTTTGAGTTTTCATTCATTTTGGAGATTATACTGTTATCATTGAGGGGGTTTCTTCAATAAAATTTGATGCATACTCTAACGGGTGATGACTTATTAGACTGAATGTCATTTGCACCGACCATTTAGGAAAATCGGAGAAAATTGTAATTTGCATAATAATTTGGAACATGGTGTACAGTACTCATAGCTGTAGACTGATTGAATTTGCAATCTGGTGACCGATATCTAGGGTGTAGGGCAGGCTCGGACCGGTCCACAAAGGAACAATGGGCTCTTGTGCAGGATTAGGCCCTTTCTCCTATGTAAGTAGTACGGTAGTTTGCACAATACACTTATTCACAATGTACAGACTGAAGCAGCATCTCATCAATAGCTTAACCAGCTACCCAGTGTATGATTATTTAGAAGCAGAGAGAAATTTGTGACTAGGAGGCACACTGTTACCTCTGGGCCATTAGCACTCCAGTCTGACTGTGGCGTAGAGACACCTTAATGCTCAATCTGTCAACAATCTGACAAAATCATACCTAGAATACCTATTGTTTGCTGTTCTTGGAACTGGCTCCTTCCTGCTCATTACACCCTGGTTGCCTATGGGGTGTAACGCAATGATTGATTTATCCTTTCAATAGTCATAGTTACCGTCAAATTCAGGTCCTTAAGGTACCTTCACACGAAACGACTTTGTAACGATATCGCTAGCGATCCGTGACGTTGCAGCGTCCTGACTAGCGATATCGTTTAGTTTGACACGCAGCAGCGATCAGGATCCTGCTGTGATGTCGCTGGTCGTTGAATAAAGTTCAGAACTTTATTTGGTCGTCCGATCGCCGTGTATCGTTGTGTTTGACAGCAAAAGCAACGATACCAGCGATATTTTACACTGGTAACCAGGGTAAACATCGGGTTACTAAGCGCAGGGCCGCGCTTAGTAACCCGATGTTTACCCTGGTTACCAGTGTAAAATGTAAAAAAAACAAACAGTACATACTTACATTCGCATCCCCCGCCATCTGCTTCCCACACTGACTGAGCGCCGCAAAGTGAAAGTGAAAGCACAGCACAGCGGTGACGTCACCGCTGTGCCCTGCTACTGCCGGCGCTCAGTCAGTCAGTCAGTGCAGGAAGCGGACGCCGGGGGACGCGAATGTAAGTATGTGCTGTTTGTTTTTTTTACATTTTACGCTGGTAACCAGGGTAAACATCGGGTTACTAAGCGCGGCCCTGCGCTTAGCAACCCGATGTTTACCCTGGTTACCCGGGGACCTCGGCATCGTTGGTCGCTGGAGAGCGGTCTGTGTGACAGCTCTCCAGCGATCAAACAGCGACGCTGCAGCGATCGGCATAGTTGTCGCTATCGCTGCAGCGTAGTTTCGTGTGAAGGTACCTTTAGACCGACAGTCAGGCCGCAACTTGTTTCAGTAATATGCTACACACATGGGGTAAAACTGGTGAAATAGGTTTGCTTTAAGGCCAATCAACAGGTTTTCACTAAGTAAACTACACACACTGTCAGGTTGCCACTGTTAAACTGATTAAAGTGATACCTGGGGTGAAGGAATCCATCTTGTGGTTCCTGTGTAATCAGTGTTAGACGTTTTCAGTTAATGAGATGCCCGTGCTCCCGGGCAGGACTGTGGGCAGAGTCTTCCTACTCTAAGCCAGAGAAACCAAGAAGAGACCTGCCCACAGGCCACCCTGAAGCACAAGTATGTTCCTCATGATAGATACAGACTGTGTTTAGGGGCGGCCCTGGGAACATGGGCATCTTATTAACGAAAAACTTCTCACACTGATTACACAAAGACCACAAGACGGATTTCTTTACCCCAGGTATCACTTTAATCAGTATAACAGCGCCAACATGACAGTGTCTAAAGTTTACTTAGCAAAATCCTGCTGACAGGTTTGCTTTAAGGCTTCATTCAGACATCCGAGATTTTTCACATAAGCAAAAAAAGAATACCGTTTGAGTTTCAACAATGTTTTTGATCCAATTTTCATCATTCTTTGTCAGTTTATGATTCTACCATCAGTGTTTCTTCATGTATAGAAAAAAAAAACTTTGCACTTTCCATCCGTGTGCTGCCTGTGATTTTCCAGGTACCCATTTAACATGTATGGGTAATTTTGATCCATGACACCAATTAAAGGCAGACGTAACTCTCTGTTTTTTCTTGCGGACACAAGGTCTGCAAAAAAACAAAACAAAAAACGAACATGTGAATAGCACAATAGACTTCAATACATTCGCTTGCGATCCATGAAAGTCACAGATAGAACACATGCGAAAAAAAGGTCTGAATGACGTTTTTGGAGCAGCATTACTAGAAACAAACACTTGGAACAACCAGGTGACATTTTCTAATGGATACCTTCAGTTTTCCACAAGCAAGTATTGTGTTCATTAAGACTGTGGGCCCTGACCTTTGTCCATTTTGATTTCACACTTGTCACGAAAAGCGGCCAACGATGAAGAATTGTTTGCTGTTACGGAAGGTCAACAATGCAAGAAAAGCTCTTGGCATTGGCTATACTTTTTAAGGCTAAGGTCACACAGCCATTTTCTCTCGGTGCCATCCTATTCTCAGAGGCAAATCTTGCATGTTGTAATTTTTTTTTTTTGGACAGACTCAGTCTGAGGGATAAATTGGAGATGTGCACAGCCCCATAGAATAACATAGGGCGACAACGAGCGCACTATGCTGCAAAATATGTTGGCACAAATAGTAAAGATAATGCTGTATTGGGCTACTTGTCACAGATGGCTCTCCATATAGGCCCTCACATTAAAGCATGTCTTGCTGTAGCTCCTTACCTGGAAAGGATGTGCTGTCCCTGATGGAAACACTGATATCCTCTAGTTCATCTTTTAATCCCCCCGAGAGCATCCTGGTGCTGACAGCCTTGAGCCCCCATGTCAGTGTCTTTATAAAGCACAGTGTGTCCTGTCATGGTCTTTATTAAATCCTCCTCTACGCATTTGTTATTGTGACAAGATGCACGCCAGGTATCTGAGAAACCTGAGATTCTGCGTAGGGGGCATGCCATAGTAGGGCAACTTGCCATTTTAAGGGAACAGACAACTAAATATAGGCTTTCCATTCAGACAAATCCACTTTATGAAATCCTCCACCTTTTGTATAAGTAAAGCCTGATGTGGAGACATAATCTTTATTAAAGATTCACTCTCTTAAAAATAACTTCTCTTTTTTTGTGGGGTTGGCAAATTGTACACCTCTATTTAGTTACAAATCTATCTAAGGTTAACAACACACTCTCATTAAATACACCATCTCTAAATCACCGCCTTACTGTTATATGGCACAGTAATAGATTTCTAGAGATATCTGTTCCAGAAATATTACTTTTTTTTTCTTTTATGGGCAAAGGCATTTTTTGTAAGGAGTCAAGAGGATATTCCGGTGTTCCGCAGAGTCGTGAAATTCGGACATGCTTCAATGCGTGTGCAGATGATGCCGATGCCACGCACCGTTCTTCACTGCACACTGCAGCTGGTCTGTAATTCCAGGGTTGCATGACTCTGGAGGAGATGTTGGCCGCCCTCTGGACTCCTTACAGGGAGAGGGAGCAACATGTTAATGGAGATGTCCTCTACTCGGACACCCCATTCTCAATCCATAGGTTTACCCCTTATAAAATAATAACCAGCGCCGTTCCAGCGGTGTCGACTCTGGCTCTCCCGGGGATCATATGATGATACGTCACAATATCTGCTGACTTCACTCTCCCTGAAATTAAAGCTGTCATTCTCTGTGCAGCTAAAGGGACCATGACGCATTCTGCAATATTTTTGAGGAAAATCACTCATGTGAATTTTGTCTATTGAGTTACATAGGTTCATTGTTCACACCGACCGAATATATGCACATCTGAACTAGCTCTGAAGAAAGCCTGGCAGGCATTTCCAGTTGTAAGAGTCATTTTAGAAGCATGGGAATCTGTCTGGCAGCGTTAGCGCTGATGTCCAAAACGAGACCCTGCAGTACGCAGAAAGCAGAGAAAAGTCCATAGGTGCCAAAGGGTCATGGTGCACTTTAGCCCCTTAACATATTCTGGTGAAGGCACTCTGAGCCCCTGGACCCAGCTGAAAATAATGTGTGACATATCTGCTCCTTTAGCCCAGCCATTTTAAATGGACCAGATGAATCCGAGCAAAATACACTTTTTTGTGTTTCTGCACTCTAGTTAAAGGGAATGTGTTGGCAGGTTTTTGCTTTGTAGTCTGACAACAGCACGAAGAAGGGGCAGAAAGCCTGATTCCCAGCAATTTGTCACTTAGTTTACTGGGTGCAGAAGTTTTGATAGAATCACAGTTTTCTCTGCTGCAGATCTAGCTGAGCTCTGAATGCTGAGCTCTGTATAATCACATAATCACACCCACACCACAGATTGGCAGATAGCTGACAATCAGGGGTGGTCTGAGTGGGTGTGATTGGGCCAGGAGGCACTGGACACTTAATCCTGAAGTGATAATCTCCTGATGATAAAATACTGATTGTATTGAAACCTAGCCTAGTAAGTGATACATCGCTGGAATCAGAGTCTCTGCCCCTACATCATGCTGCTTTTAGGTTGCATAGCAATAAAATGAGCATGCTGACACTCCCTTTAAGGGAGAGGTCCTCCATGGTGGGATATCTATATGTATTTCATCAGAAAATTTCTTCAAGCTGTATTCAACTTTTTTCACTGATTTTCCCTTTTAAAGCATAGTTTTAATACATTTGTTTGTAATATTTACTGACAGGAATTAACCTGAATGAGAGCTCACATTGCCGATGTTGCAGTCTTATGTGCATATCAATATTTAATGCGTATATTTGTCTCACTAAATAATGTAATGGAGAATTGTATGAGACGGGCACCTGACTGTTTCACATTCGGGGATTGTTGTGCTCTGGTAATGCCCGGCTGTAGAGAACCTCAAGGTCTCTCAGATGGCATATTTGTGCTGTGCTTCTCCCACACTGCGAGGAGATGAGTCACGCTGGGACACGACAGACATAGATCACAATTACAGCCCAGTTAAAGACTGTGGAATTTCATAAGTGCCGTCTGTTTGCTTCCAGCAAGTCGTGTAAACAATGCAATGATCTCTGTATCGCTGATAGTATTGCCCAACACATATCATGAAGAAATAGGTTTTATTTGTAGCCATTCCCCTTGCTGCTGAAGGGATTGCTTCTCGCCAATGGTTATTGTATCAACTTATTGCATGAATTGACTTCCTTGGGTCCCTGGCTAATGCGATATTCACAATTGGAGAGCCATATTTTACTTTGCGATGAATAAATAATTATCTCAGGTCTTGCTGCTCTTGTCTATTAGCAAAACGGAAGTGATCCCGAAAGAACAAGGGTACACAAAAGCCATGCAATATTTCTATGGAAAATGTATTTTTAGCAACATCATTGTGTAATGATAGCATTGGGAGTGATTAAAATGTGCATGTAAACACAGCTCTTATCCACACTGATACTTTTATTATTATTATTATGCTTTTGTTTATATATCTTTTTATTTATTTTGCGTCCTTCAGCTTGATCTCAAGCTATGGCGACTTGATGGACGAACAGTCTGTAGGAAGATCTATCGTGTGCAAACCTCCTTCTCTGCCATTATCTTGTTAACATCTAGCCATCAGGTTGTTGGTCTTCCTCTTCGCCTTGTTCCTTATATTTTTCCTACCATGTTGTCCTTCTCCAGTGATTGCTTTCTTCGTATGATGTTTCCTATGGAGGCAAGTCATACCTTGGTAATCCTTTCTTCTTGTGACATGTCTGGCTCGATTTTTTCCATACTTGATTTGTGTGTTATTCCACAGCGCTTTATCATCACTGTCCCCATTGCTACTCACAATCTGAATTCCTTATCAGTATATCTTTAGAGTTTGAGAGGAAACCAGAGGTGGGAAACCCACGCAAACACTTGGAGAACATGCAAAATCCTTACCGATGTTGTCCTTGGTGGGATTTGAACCCAGGGCATCATCACTGCAAAGCAACAGCACTAAACGGTGAGCTACCATACTGCCCACAACTATAACGCATTGAATAAAGTGTGACCAAAAACCGAGTCCAAAAGAAGACACTCAGATATTTCAGAGTAGCCAATTGGCAACTATTTCTGCTAATAGCGCTAGATGATGAACAGGCTTGCAGGAAATACCTAAATGTATTTATAGGATGCAAGTGATGGGTCAGATAGGCTTTGTTTGGTTTCGGTCCGCTGCCCTCTGTTGTGCTCCATGTCAGGTTTTGCTGCCTGCCCAGCGTGGCACAGTGAAGTCATCTCTATGATCCTATTAAGGTTCATTAGGACACATACCTGTCATACCTGTGTCTTAGGATTGAGATTCAAGACTTTAGTTTGGTTTTCCCCGTCTTCTGTGCACGCCGTGCTTAACCTTCTATCCCTGCTGACTTTCAATTCAACCGTTCTGCTGCTCCCAGGATTCCTGAGTGTGCCACGTTCTCGGTTCCCATCCTTCCAGTTGAACCAGCATCCAAGAGTTCATGTACCCACCCGGGGCCCAGTGGGTCACAATAGTTAGTAACTTCCATATTGCCAGACATTATAGATGTACCTACAGTCAAAAGGGCAGCAACAAAGCTGGAAGCTGCTTGTTCGGCAACTCTGTGCTGACTCAGAAGATCATATCCTGTTTTAGCACTCATAATTTGTGTGAGTATAAAGGGTCTGTCTGATTGTCTTAGTAACTATGCCAGTTCAAAATAGGACCGTCAGTCAGGAATAGATGCGGAGCTTTCAGGACTGAGACCGTGCTGTAATATCTTGGATAATGCAAGTACATTTGTAAGTTGTATGACTTTATATAATGTATAATAATATATTGTAGATATATATATAATATTTTAAGTGCACATCTCCTTTAGTACCTGATGTGAGGCAGTGACCGGTGTCACATGCGAGGGCCGCTATGTGTCCCCCCCAGGATGCGCATGGAGGCATATTGAGTCCGTGGGAGTACATTGCAGTCACAGGCATAGCTGTGATTGCAATGCAAAATAAAAGTGAGTGTTGGCTGTGGGCAAGCTATTTGTCTAAGGCAGATTTAAGAAAACCTGCTCTGGGCTTTTATTTTTTAAACAGACTACAGGATGGTAGTGGGGCGGTCTGATTCCTCCCCGGCCATGGGTTCCATGTGGCCTACGGCCACAGGTTCCTTGTAAAAACCCATGAAGCAGAGGGTTGGGTGTGTCAGTTTGGTTTTGCAAGTATGCAGAGCAAAAGGCTCTTCAGAGCTCCACCTGTGTGAGACAACACAAGCAAGTGGAGCTGAAAGGCCTGGCATCCACAGTGTACCCGGCGGTGCAGTTGCCCACGGCAACACGTCTCGGAGGTGGAGTGGCATGTTTACCGGCTGCAATCCAGAGGATATGTGTCCCGGCTGCAATCCGGAGGATATTGTGTGCTGTGTATTTCTGTGAGTTGGACATTAAAACACGTTTTGCTTTGAACTTTGCTGGGTCACTGCCTCATCACTGCACAGTGTGAAATCCGCTGCACTTTACTGAACATAAATCAACTCAAACACTATGAGTTTTGTCAATGGTGGAAGACAAAAAGTCTAATAAAGCCCTTATGCTGGTCATACACGCGGGATAGCTGCCAGGCGAAAGTTCTTGTGACTTCACTGGAGACAGAGGAGAAAGCCACTGCCAGACTTCTCTACCAACGACTTCTCTTTCCCTAAAATAAAAGGATCCAACATTGAAATGTCTAATGTCTCATCATCTTCACCCCATATATTTGTCAGGAAATAGTCAGGAGGTCCCCATACACATAAGATGGCCAGTCGGTCCAACCAGAATCAATGGGTTCATCAGACTTTCATTTAATGTGCTTTGGGGGCTTTTAGGAAGTCTTGCTGGCATTATGCATGAAGGAGGTCACAAATATGCTTGCTATGTTGCAACCACAGTGACTCTGGTGTTTCATCGAATTTTTTGTGAATAGTTTATGAACCCCCTTATTTTTTTTCTTTTCAGCTCTCATATTGATTCATCTTTGGAATATCTAAAACCCCGTAGAACCTGAAACAATAATGTAATGTTAACTTTGTAATATTAGTCTGCTCACCACCCCTGGTATATGTAGATTTATGGTGTTCCCATTCTGTTTATACCAAAGATATCAGTCAGCTGTTTTTATTTTTTTGGTTTGAAGAGTTCTAATGGACTGAGCCGTATTGCTTTCCTGAAATGCAGATTATCAATACGAATGGTACTCTACCCCTGTAGTGGCTGAGGTTGTAAAGGAGTGTGACTATGCTACCACATGAGTGGGAATGGTGGACGACGAGGCAGGACAATCTCGGCATCAGTTGCTGTACACAGCGTGCACCCCTTATCATTGTCTCTGGTCTGTGAAAGTATGTAAATGTATGTGTCTCAGTAATAACATAAAGTGACAAGTAGCTGGGCTGTAATAAAACATTACGTGCGAAAGGCCAAGGCAGCTTCCAAGGGAGTTAATCCCTCCAACCCCAGACTGGAGCTCCATGTTTGTCATCTCCATAAACAAGTCAAGGCTTTTCTCGTTTTTGGAGCCTTTTCTTGGAATAGAAGAGAGATTTTTGGTTCACTTAAATATAGATGTGCATGGACCCCAAATCCTGTGATGGATAGTGTTTATGAAGATCTTATCTGATTGTCTGCTACGCGCAATATTACGCACTGAGCAGCTTTCCTCCACTTGTGTGGTGCTCCGTAAGATGTGGCTTGACATGACACCTCTGTCTTGCAGCTTCATCTTGTCCACCATCTCTACAAATAACAAGGTCATCTTTTCAAAAGCTAACCAGCTAATATTATTATAAAGGCCCCTTATAATACAAATTTAGAGGGGGCTTCATGCCAGTAATGCTCATTCTTTCCACATGGAACATTTCTGCAATGTCTTCCAATTTCTCATCATTGAAGATTTCTGTCCACTGTCATTGGATGAGAAAAAAAAATACAGTCCATTTTGTAAACAGGTGAAAATCTGTCTTGGAAGGGAGTGTGTTGAAACCAAGCACAGACTTTCTGTGTACCTGTGGCCAAACTGTTACCATATACTAAAATGCTTTGCCATGACTAGAAAAATATATATCTAAAAAAAAAGTGCACTTATAAATAGGTGCCAGGCTACAAAGAAAGCGTGGTTTGCAATGCAGTTATTGGTCATGGAGTATTTACAGTTGAAAAGGAGGTGCTATAAAAAATCCCCACAAAGTCTAAAAAGTCTAAACCCACATTACTAGTCTACATCTCATGTGCCAGACCTATACATTTATGAACCAATCACCTGTTTCATTACTAATATTCATCCTTTAAAGGGAATCTGTCAGTAGGATCAACCCTCCATAGCCATCTATATAGGCATGTAGGTCATAGGAAGCTGATCTCTGCTATCCAATATCTTATTCCAGAGAAATCCACATCTTTCTTATTATGTAAATGAGCTGTTAAGATCTCTGGGCCGGACATAGGTCTCCCTAAGAATCTGCCTCCACAGCTTATTTTAAATGAAAGGAGACATTACCAGGTGAGAGACCTGTAAAGACTGGCAGTCTGCTCTCCCAATCATTCAAAATAAACTCTGGAGGCAGATTTATGTCCAGCCCATAGATCTTAATAGCTCATTTACATATTTAAAAAAAGTGGATTTCTCTGGAATAAGACATCGGATGGCAGGTATCAACGTATCATTTTATTCAGCCTTCTATGACCTGCATGCCCATATTGACGGCTTTAGATAATTGATCTTTCTGACAGATGCCCCTTAAACCTGAAGCATCTTTCTTTTCAATGTCACCAAGCATTGATCTTAACAATGGAGACGGGTAGGCAAACATTAGTATATAGAAATATATTGGAATGTACAACGTATACATTAGTACATGTAGAGAATTGTATTACTAAAGGATTAGAATTAACAATTTGTTTGTATTCTGCATACTCAAAATGGAAGGCAACGATGCATTGAAGCAAAATTGTCAAATTCAGCAGTCAGACCCCCACCAGCATCCTATGGAATGGTGATAATGTTTTCTAAATGGAATATACCATTAATTTCCAATGTAAAACTTTTCCCTTTATTGAGGGTGTCATATATAATGTGGTATATAGCGGTTACTGATGTGCATTTACATCTCTGTTCTCTCGCTCGCTCCACCAGCAAGGTATTGCCTTGCACCATTGATCGGTGTTGGAGAACGCGCCTCGTGCATCTCCCGGCCAGTGCTCATTACTAACGAGCTTGGGTTCCAGCCGCAGGATGACAGTGATGTACTGCTCATAATCAGCGTGTAATCACGGTGATAGAGGGTCGCCCACTCTGCCATATTTTTGTATTTACTGATATTAAAAAGGCCAACAAATTAATCACTCCGTTTAGTAATGCAAACTTGCTCCTGGCATTTTCAGCAAAATAACTTCTAGTAGTTGCTTAAAAAAAAAAGAAGTTGATTGCTCTTTGGAAATTGTTTTTGATGGGTTGTCTCTTTGTTTAAGGTCTTAACCGCTTGGCTGCTGGAAAGGTGATCATCGGTAGCGATTGAAGGGATATAATAATGAATAATTGATAGTGATGAGGCAAGTAATGGTGCAGACCCAGACAGAGATGAATACATTCCAGGTGTAAACACTGTGCTGCTTTGCGGTCCGGTTGGAAAATATATTAAACCTTTAGAGCAAAAGGTCAGAATAATCAAATCAAGTGCTTTCTTCCTGTAAAAATCTAATATGAAAGGGGATGATTAAAATGTGAGAACTAGTGATGAGCGAACATGCCCGCTAACCAAGTGTTAGCCTTCGGCGTGCTTGAAAAATATGGTCAAGTCCTCACCACTGCATGCCTCGCGACAGCCACGACTCATGCAGGGATTGTCTATTTTTCGAGCATGACGAATACACTCTGTTAGCATCATAGAATGTTAGAGTTGGATGTTACCTTCAGGGTCATTGTGTCTAACCCCCTGCTCAATGCAGGATTTACTAAACCATCTCAGACAGATGTGTGTCCAGCCTCTGTTTGTAGATTCCATTGGAGGAGAACTCGCCACTTCTCGGCAGCCTGTTCCACTCATTGATCACCCTCACTGTCAAAAAGTTTTTTTTCGAATATCTAATCTGTATCTTCTCCCTTTCAATTTCATCCCATTGCTTCTCCTGTTTCCATGAGCAAATGACAATAAGGATGATCCCTCTACACTGTGACTGTCACATGTTTACCACAACAGAGAGGAGCCAGAAGGAGGTTAATCTCTCTTGAGCGATCTTGGAGCTAAGGCTCTCAGCTGTGGACTGATAGCTACTGCCATCTCCTATATCAGCTGGGTCCTGGCTAAAACACATTGTCAGAGATAGCTTTTGCTGCATGGCTTGGAGGTTGTTGTTGGTAGTTATTTGAGTAGGCAGTTGGTGGATTTATCTGTGATTGTTGCTTGGTTTTGAGTGTATTTATTTTATTTTTTTAATCACTGATATAGCGCCATTAATTCTACAGCGCTTTACATACATTATGAACACTGTCCCCATTGGGGCTCACAATCTAAATTCTCGATCAGTATGTCTTTGAAATGTGGGAGGAAATTGGAGAATCCAGAGAAAACCCACATAAACAGAGGGAGCACATACAAACTCCTTGCAGATGTTGTCCTTGGTGGGATTTGAACCCAGGACCCCAGCGCTGCAAGGCTGCAGTGCTAACCACTGAGCCACCATGCTGCCCAAAGTGTATGCTAATTCCATTTCTTGGACTTTCCTTTAACTCCATCTTCCACTCCCTGGTGCATTCCTCTGTTATATGTGTGTGTACATTTGTATGTTTGGTATTTTTGTATTACCTTGTTAATGTTAAGTCTGGCTGGTATATTACGGAACACTTCTACTCCCCTCTTTCCTGGATGGGGTAAGAGTACAGACTGAGGGCGGATTCAGGAGCTAAGTCAAGGTACGTGGCTTCGGCTTCTTCACCATTAGAAGTAAACTGGAGCAGGGCGAGCTAGGGCGCCCCATAGCAGTAGGGACAAGGAAGGAGCCCCTGGTCCCGGGACACGAGACAACAGAGTTGTGACAGTGACATCACTTCAGATATTTATAGAAAGTTATTACGTCTCCTCTTAGCCTTTTTTTACAAGCTTTTTTACAAGCTAAATGTTCCCAGATCCTTTAACCGTATCTGGTAGCACATACTTTGCAGTTCGCTCACCATCCTGGTAGCTCTTCTCTGAAGTTTTTCAATGACTTTTTTAAAATGTGGTGCTCAGAACTGGACCCAGTATTCAAGATGAGACCTTACCAAGGAGGAATCCCAAGATGTTTGCTCATCACTAGTGAGAACCTCTAAAACATTTATTCACTGTACAATTAAAAACTATGGGACAACTTTCTAAATCTAATTTGTTTAATTTTGTCAACAATTTCAAGATCTCCGATTGCTTTCAATGTGGGAACCTTTTTTGTGAAGTTTGCTACAAATCTCTCCAATCCTCATAGGTTACTACAAGGTTATGATTCTTGAGCTCAAGAGGAGCACCAGGAATAAGGCCTCATTCACATGTCAGTAGTTACCACATACAAGAAAAATGGACAGATTTTTTTTTTTTCAATCAGAGCTTGGTCCCAGTGGTCATCAGTTTTTCTTGTACATGGAAAGTATGAAAAAAAAAGTTTCTCGACTGTCTCTTTTCTGTCAGTCTGTAAAAATCAGACTGCACTCTGAGTTATCCGAGTGCACTCCCAATTTTTTTACTTGATCCGCACACTTGCATTCCCGATTTTGATCCAACACTTGGATGAAAATCATGCATGACTCAGCGATCCCTCTTGAATAGCACCATAGACTATGAAAACCATTTATATGACTCATACGAGAACAACATACATGTGAATGAGGCCTAGCAATGTAACAAAGTTCCAACTGTATCAGGTTTAATGTAAATCAAAAAGGTACAGACCCATTTTTGTTCCATGATTGTTCAAATTTATGAGAGTCTGAGTCATGGAGTCTGAGTCCCTGTGGTGTCCATTTTCTACCGATCCACCAATATGGACACTGATTCCGACTCCTAAAATATATAATAAATTGGGTACAGTGGTACAATGGAGGATGTGCTGTAAATGTTTTCATAGGAATTTGGGAAAGTTATAAAATGTCCTATAAATGTCTGTTCTGTTCCTGATCTAAGGATCTAGGCTTTTGAGATAAATCTGTGCTGCACTTTATGTACATTCTCAGTAGTACTTTCACTAAGCATGTGACTAGTGAAGGTAATTGTTTGCACCAGAAATTTTTAGGGGCTTCGTAGCAAAAGGGGTGAATACATATGCACATGCCAGTTTTTGTTATTTGATCCCTTACATTTTATTTATTACTTTATTTTTCTCACCTCACCAGCTTAGACTATTTAGTGCTGATGCATCACACACAAATCAGATTACAAAAATGTTTAAACACAGGTTGTATTGTAACAAAATATTTAAAAAGCCAAAGGGGGGAATGCTTGACCAAGCCACAGTATGTCGTGAGTGAAATATGCTTTTTCTTCTCCACTTATAAACCATCTCTTCTCCTCCTCCTTGCTGAACTCATCATTCACTCTGAATTCCATCTTGATCAAAACAAGATGAACTGACGGCTCACTGGTGGATCAGATTATTGCTGCCTATTGAAGTCTATGGAGAAGAAAGGGGGAGGATGATTAGCATTTTGTTTGCTTCCATAGTTTTGCACAGTTTGTGACATTTCTTTGTTCTACATGCATCAACCACATTTATCAATGTATTATTTAATTTTAATTCAAGAAAATGGGAAGTAGTTAACCTTCTGGCATGAAGTTAAGCATATTTATCAATGCACCTCTATATAAAAGTTCCAACAAAAATGTAACATTTAGTGATATCATAGCGATCTTAAAGCTGTAAACAAATACAGTTAGGTCCATATATATTTGGACACAGACAACATTTTTCTAATTTTGGTTATAAACATTACCACAATGAATTTTAAACAAAACAATTCAGATGTAGTTGAAGTTCAGACTTTCAGCTTTCATTTGAGGGTATCCACATTAAAATTGGATGAAGGGTTTAGGAGTTTCGACTCCTTAATATGTGCATCCCTGTTTTTAACCCCTTAAGCCCGTATGACGTACTATCCCGTCGAGGTGGGGTGGGCCTTAATTCCCGGTGACGGGATAGTACGTCATACGCGATCGGCCGCGCTCACGGGGGGAGCGCGGCCGATCGCGGCCGGGTGTCGGCTGCATATCGCAGCTGACATCCGGCACTATGTGCCAGGAGCGGTCACGGACCGCCCCCGGCACATTAACCCCCGGCACACCGCGATCAAACATGATCGCGGTGTACCGGCGGTACAGGGAAGCATCGCGCAGGGAGGGGGCTCCCTGCGGGCTTCCCTGAGACGATCGGTACAAGGTGATGTACTTACCTCGTACCGAACGTCTTCTCCCTGCAGGCCCCGGATCCAAAATGGCCGAGGGGCTGTATCCGGGTCCTGCAGGGAGCACTTCCGGGTCGGAGCAGGCTGCAGATGAAAGCTGCAGCCTG
The DNA here is from genome assembly GCF_051348905.1 of Ranitomeya variabilis. Taxonomy (NCBI): domain Eukaryota; kingdom Metazoa; phylum Chordata; class Amphibia; order Anura; family Dendrobatidae; genus Ranitomeya; species Ranitomeya variabilis. Next base: position 614,334,722 of record NC_135235.1, read on the forward strand.
CTCCGATGAAAGGATGATCGCAGATCTAATAGAGTGCTGTGCACACTATCAGATCTGCGATCTGTGATGTCCCCCCCTGGGACAAAGTAAAAAAGTAAAAAAAAAAATTTCCACATGTGTAAAAAAAAATAAAAAAAATTCCTAAATAAATAATAATAATAAAAAAAATATTATTCCCATAAATACATTTCTTTATCTAAAAAAAACAAACAAAAACAATAAAAGTACACATATTTAGTATCGCCGCGTCCGTAACGACCCAACCTATAAAACTGGCCCACTAGTTAACCCCTTCAGTAAACACCGTAAGAAAAAAAAAAAAAAAAACGAGGCAAAAAACAACGCTTTATTACCATACCGCCGAACAAAAAGTGGAATAACACGCGATCAAAAAGACGGATATAAATAACCATGGTACCACTGAAAACGTCATATTGTCCCGCAAAAAACGAGCCGCCATACGATATCATCAGCAAAAAAATTAAAAAGTTATAGTCCTCAGAATAAAGCGATGCCAAAATAATTTTTTTTTCTATAAAATAGTTTTTATCGTATAAAAGCGTCAAAACATAAAAAAATGATATAAATGAGGTATCGCTGTAATCGTACTGACCCGAAGAATAAAACTGCTTTATCAATTTTACCAAACGCGGAACGGTATAAACGCCTCCCCCAAAAGAAATTCATGAATAGCTGGTTTTTGGTCTTTCTGCCTCACAAAAATCGGAATAAAAAGCGATCAAAAACTGTCACGTGTCCGAAAATGTTACCAATAAAAACGTCAACTCGTCCCGCAAAAAACAAGACCTCACATGACTCTGTGGACCAAAATGTGGAAAAATTATAGGTCTCAAAATGTGGAGACGCAAAAACTTTTTTGCTATAAAAAGCGTCTTTTAGTCTGGTTTCACACTTGAGTTTTTATCTGCATGCGTTTTTTAAAAAAACCGCATGTGTGAAAAAATGCATGTAAACGCGGTAAAACGCATGCGTTTTTATAGAAAAACACAAGAAAACAAGAAAAAAACAAAAAACCCTAACCCTACCCCTAACCCTACCCCTAACCTGAAATACGTGGCACTGAAATACGTGGCACTGAAATATACGTTTATATACGTATATACGTATATAAGTGCCACGATATTTCAGTGGCCACGTATATAAGTGCCACGTATTTAAGTGCCACGTATTTCAGTGCCACGTATTTCAGTGCCACGTATTTCAGTGCCACGTATTTCAGTGCCACGTATTTCAGTGCCACGTGTTTCAGTGCCACGTATTTAAGTGCCACGTATCACATATTTCAGTGCCACGTATTTCAGTGCCACGTATTTCAGTGCCACGTATTTCAGTGCCACGTATTTCAGTGCCATGTATTTAAGTGCCACGTATTTCAGTGCCACGTATTTCAGTGCCACGTATTTCAGTGCCACGTATTCCAGTGCCACGTATTTCAGTGCCACGTATTTACGTGCCACGTATTTCAGTGCCACGTATTTCAGTGCCACGTATTTACGTGCCACGTATTTTTCAGTGCCTGAAATACGTGGCACTGAAATACGTGGCACTGAAATTCGTGGCACTGAAATTCGTGGCACTGAAATATCGTGGCACTGAAATATCGTGGCACTGAAGTATTTACGTGCCACGTATTTTTCAGTGCCTGAAATACGTGGCACTGAAATACGTGGCACTGAAATACGTGGCACTGAAATATCGTGGCACTGAAATACGTGGCACTGAAATACGTGGCACTGAAATACGTGGCACTGAAATACGTGGCTCTTAAATACGTGGCACTTATATACGTGGCACTTATGACTGTCAGAAAATGTTCAGTAAACGGTTAGGGGTGAGGTTAGGGGTAGGGTTTCAGGTAGAATTGGGGAGCTTCCACTGTTCAGGCACATCAGGGGCTCTCCAAACGCGACATGGCGTCCAATCTCAATTCCAGCCAATTCTGCGTTGAAAAAGTAAAACAGTGCTCCTTCCCTTCCGAGCTCTCCCGTGCGTCCAAAAAGGGGTTTACCCCAACATATGGGGTATCAGCGTACTAGGGACAAATTGAACAACAACTTCTGGGGTCCAAGTTCTCTTGTTATCCTTGGGAAAATAAAAATTTGGGGGGCTAAAAATCATTTTTGTGGGAAAAAAAATATGTTTTATTTTCACGGCTCTGCGTTGTAAACTGTAGTGAAACACTTGGGGGTTCAAAGTTCTCACAACACATCTAGATAAGTTCCTTGGGAGGTCTAGTTTCCAATATGGGGTCACTTGTGGGGGGTTTGTACTGTTTGGGTACATCAGGGGCTCTGCAAATGCAACGTGACGCCTGCAGACCAATCCATTTAAGTCTGCATTCCAAATGGCGCTCCTTCCCTTCCGAGCTCTGTCATGCGCCCAAACAGTGGTTCCCCCCCACATAGGGGGTATCAGCGTACTCAGGACAAATTGGACAACAACTTTTAGGGTCCAATTTATCCTGATACCCTTGTGAAAATACAAAACTGGGGGCTAAATTTCATTTTTGTGAAAAAAAAAAAAAAATAATATTTTCACGGCTCTGCGTTATAAACTGTAGTGAAACACTTGGGGGTTCAAAGTTCTCACAACACATCTAGATAAGTTCCTTGGGGGGTCTAGTTTCCAATATGGGGTCACTTGTGGGGGGTTTGTACTGTTTGGGTACATCAGGGGCTCTGCAAATGCAACGTGACGCCTGCAGACCAATCCATTTAAGTCTGCATTCCAAATGGCGCTCCTTCACTTCCGAGCTCTGTCATGCGCCCAAACAGTGGTTCCCCCCCACATAGGGGGTATCAGCGTACTCAGGACAAATTGGACAACAACTTTTATGGTCCAATTTATCCTGATACCCTTGTGAAAATACAAAACTTGGGGGCTAAAAAATCATTTTTGTGAAAAAAAAAAATATTTTTATTTTCACGGCTCTGCGTTATAAACTGTAGTGAAACACTTGGGGGTTCAAAGCTCTCAAAACACATCTAGATAAGTTCCTTAGGGGGTCTACTTTCCAAAATGGTGTCACTTGTGGGGGGGTTTAATGTTTAGGCACATCAGGGGCTCTCCAAACGCAACATGGCATCCCATCTTAATTCCAGTCAATTTTGCATTGAAAAGTAAAATAGCGCTTCTTCCCTTCTGAGCTCTGCTATGCACCCAAACAATGGTTTACACCCACATATGGGGTATCGTCGTACTCAGGACAAATTGCACAACAACTTTTGTGGTCTAATTTCTTCTCTTACCCTTGGGGAAATAAAAAAATGGGGGTGAAAAGATCATTTTTGTGAAAAAATATGATTTTTTATTTTTACGGCTCTGCATTATAAACTTCTGTGAAGCACTTGTTGGGTCAAAGTGCTCAACACACATCTAGATAAGTTCCTTAAGGGGTCTACTTTCCAAAATGGTGTCACTCGTGGGGGGTTTCAATGTTTAGGCACATTAGGGGCTCTCCAAACGCAACATGGCGTCCCATCTCAATTCCAGTCAATTTTGCATTGAAAAGTCAAATGGCGCTCCTTCCCTTCTGAGCTCTGCCCTGCGCCCAAACAATGGTTTACACCCACATATGGGGTATCAGTGTACTCAGGACAAATTGCACAACAATTTTTGGGGTCCAATTTCTTCTCTTACCCTTGGGAAAATAAAAAATTGGGGGTGAAAAGATCATTTTTGTGAAAAAATATGATTTTTTATTTTTACGGCTCTGCATTATAAACTTCTGTAAAGCACTTGTTGGGTCAAAATGCTCACCACACATCTAGATAAGTTCCTTAGGGGGTCTACTTTCCAAAATGGTGTCACTTGTTAGGGGTTTCAATGTTTAGGCACATCAAGGGCTCTCTAAATGCAACATGGCGTCCCATCTCAATTCCAGTCAATTTTGCATTGAAAAGTCAAATGGCGCTCCTTCCCTTCCGAGCTCTGCCCTGCGCCCAAACAATGGTTTACACCCACATATGGGGTATCAGCGTACTCAGGACAAATTGCACAACAATTTTTGGGGTCCAATTTCTTCTCTCACCCTTGGGAAAATAAAAAATTGGGGGTGAAAAGATCATTTTTGTGAAAAAATATGATTTTTTATTTTTACGGCTTTGCATTATAAACTTCTGTAAAGCACTTGTTGGGTCAAAGTGCTCACCACACATCTAGATAAGTTCCTTAGGGGGTCTACTTTCCAAAATGGTGTCACTTGTTAGGGGTTTCAATGTTTAGGCACATCAGGGGCTCTCCAAATGCAACATGGCGTCCCATCTCAATTCCAGTCAATTTTGCATTGAAAAGTCAAATGGCGCTCCTTTGCTTCCAAGCTCTGCCATGCGCCCAAACTGTGGTTTACCCCCACATATGGGGTATCAGCGTACTCAGGACAAATTGTACAACAACTTTTGGGGTCTATTTTCTCCTGTTACCCTTGGTAAAATAAAACAAATTGGAGCTGAAATAAATTTTGTGTGAAAAAAAGTTAAATGTTCATTTTTATTTAAACATTCCAAAAATTCCTGTGAAACACCTGAAGGGTTAATAAACTTCTTGAAAGTGGTTTTGAGTACCTTGAGGGGTGCAGTTTTTAGAATGGTGTCACACTTGGGTATTTTCTATCATATAGACCCGTCAAAATGACTTCAAATGAGATGTGGTCCCTAAAAAAAAATGGTGTTGTAAAAATGAGAAATTGCTGGTCAACTTTTAACCCTTATAACTCCGTCACAAAAAAAAATTTTGGTTCCAAAATTGTGCTGATGTAAAGTAGACATGTGGAAAATGTTATTTATTAAGTATTTTGTGTGACATATGTCTGTGATTTAAGGGCATAAAAATTCAAAGTTGGAAAATTGCGAAATTTTCCAAATTTTCGCCAAATATTCGTTTTTTTCACAAATAAACGCAAGTTATATCGAACAAATTTTACCACTAACATGAAGTACAATATGTCACGAGAAAACAATGTCAGAATCGCCAAGATCCGTTGAAGCGTTCCAGAGTTATAACCTCATAAAGGGACAGTGGTCAGAATTGTAAAAATTGGCCTGGTCATTAACGTGCAAACCACCCTCGGGGCTTAAGGGGTTAAAGGGACCAAAAGTAATTGGACAGATTAAATAATTTTAAATAAAATGTTCATTCCTAGTACTTGGTTGAAAACCCTTTGTTGGCAATGACTGCCTGAAGTCTTGAACTCATGAACATCACCAGACGCTGTGTTTCCTCCTTTTTGATGCTCTGCCAGGCCTTCACTGCGGTGGTTTTCAGTTGCTGTTTGTTTGTGGGCCTTTCTGTCTGAAGTTTAGTCTTTAACAAGTGAAATACATGCTCAATTGGGTTGAGATCAGGTGACTGACTTGGCCATTCAAGAATATTCCACTTCTTTGCTTTAATAAACTCCTGGGTTGCTTTGGCTTTATGTTTTGGGTCATTGTCCATCTGTAGTATGAAATGACGACCAATCAGTTTGGCTGCATTTGGCTGGATCTGAGCACACAGTATGGCTCTGAATACCTCAGAATTCATTCGGCTGCTTCTGTCCTGTGTCATATCATCAATGAACACTAGTGACCCAGTGCCACTGGCAGCCATGCATGCCCAAGCCATCACACTGCCTCCGCCGTGTTTTACAGATGATGTGGTATCCTTTGGATCATGAGCTGTACCACGCCTTCGCCATACTTTTCTCTTTCCATCATTCTGGTAGAGGTTGACCTTGGTTTCATCTGTCCAAAGAATGTTCAGTCTAGCCGTTTTATTCTTGATGCTTATTAGTGGCTTGCACCGTGCAGTGAAGCCTCTGTATTTACTTTCATGCAGTTTTCTCTTTATGGTAGATTTGGATATTGATACGCCGACCTCCTGGAGAGTGTTGTTCACTTGGTTGGCTGTTGTGAAGGGGTTTCTCTTCGCCATGGAGATTATTCTGCGATCATCCCCCACTGTTGTCTTCCGTGGGCGCTCAGGTCTTTTTGCATTGATGAGTTCACCAGTGCTTGCTTTCTTTCTCAGGATGTACCAAACTGTTGATTTTGCCACTCCTAATATTGTAGCAATTTCTCGGATGGGTTTTTTCTGTTTTCGCAGCTTAAGGATGGCTTGTTTCACCTGCATGGAGAGCTCCTTTGACCGAATGTTTACTTCACAGCAAAACCTTCCAAATGCAAGCACCACATCTCAAATCAACTCTAGGCCTTTTATCTGCTTATTTGAGAATGACGTAATGAAGGGATTGCCCACACCTGTCCATGAAATAGCCTTGGAGTCAATTGTCCAATTACTTTTGGTCCCTTTAAAAACAGGGTGGCACATGTTAAGGAGCTGAAACTCCTAAACTCTTCATCCAATTTTAATGTGGATACCCTCAAATGAAAGCTGAAAGTCTGAACTTCAACTGCATCTGAATTGTTTTGTTTAAAATTCATTGTGGAAATGTCTATAACCAAAATTAGAAAAATGTCATCTCTGTCCAAATATATATGGACCTAACTGTATATTTGTTGCAACTTTACTTTTCCACATTCATAAAAAGTCACAGTTTGTGGTTTCCTGGTATTTTTCTAACAATGGGAAGTATACTACCGTGCTTATAACGTTATGCCGACGTAATTTGCACTATATTTATTCAAGTGCGATATGTAATAAATATGGAGGGGCAGTGCTGAAGTGAGTATACTAAATATTTGTCTAAAATTATGCCAGTTTTAATAAATGTTTGCTACACACAGTGCTGCTGTTTTCTAGATTTTACCCAAAGCTGGATTCTCAGCTACACATCTTAGTACTGCCGTTTAATGTCCTCCATGCTGTTTATGAACAAATGCTGCATAGAGACAGAACAGGAAACCCTGATGTTTTTGTGTGCTGTGTTGTGTCTGATATCATAGCAGTTAGTCTTCACCCACTAGCTCAGAGACCGCTGAAAATTACACAAAGAAGGGTAAACTGGTGAAAAATGCAGGAAATAAAGGCATTCCTTATGTTAAACATGTTAATCCGCAGTCTAAAAATTAGACAGGATTAGTAAATTTGCCTCGTTGTCTCTACTGATTGATTTTCAGGCAACAACAACATTTTTTTCCCCCACAGTGTAGATTACTTACCTTGAATTTGGTGTCTAATGGTTTACTAAGTCCCTTCAGCAAAGCTGAAGAAGCAACAGTAGAGAATGTATTACTAATGTGTTCGCTCCTAGAATTTGGTGAAAAATACACCAATTAGTCAAGTGGGTGACCTATTCACTGTTTTGCAGCTATCTGTAGGAAAGGCTGTCAATCACTGAATAGAACTGTCCAGATGCATTGAAACACCAGAGATTTCAATGAATAAAATCCAAGGTTCACTGAAACCTTTTTCTACACAATTGTACTGTATGTCAAACTGATCAGCTTCTCCTGCTCTGTAACATCTTTCCTGAACATTATATACAATTTGTAACATGACAGGTCCCCTTTAAAGACTTTTTCTTCCAGTATGGGCCACTGTTACAAATTTATCGAATTTTAAGACTCCCAAAATATCTAGTCTTAAGTTTACATTCTGCAAAAAGTCAAGATTAAGAAATTTGACCCAGGAATATCTTAAATGGTCACAATGATTTATATTAAAAAATTAGGAAAAATCAGTAATATGGGGTAATTTAAGAAATACTGTAATATATCTTATCAGAGAAATATGCTTCTTCCTCCTCTTAGGAGCCACTTCATCCCCTCCTCTCATCTCATGAGCTTATTATCCACATTGCAAAAAAAACGCTCAGTGAGTGTGAAAAAAACTTTTTGACAGTGAGGGTGATCAATAGGCTGCCACGGGAGGTGGTGAGTTCTCCTTCAATGGAAGTCTTCAAACAGACGCTGGACAGACATCTGTCTGAGATGGTTTAGTGAATCCTGCATTGAGCAGGGAGTTGGACACTGACTCTGGAGGTCCCTTCCAACTCTACCATTCTATGATTCTTTTATTCAAATCTGTCTTGGTAAAAGCAAGATGGACTGGTGGCACAGTGAGGCATCACGTTACAAATTATATTATACTTGATGGAGACGGCTGGGGGAGAATTAGTAAAGGGCACTTTGGACAATGAAAAGCAAGCAAAAGCAGGCTATTTCAAGGGAATATTCTGGATTCACAGACCCACGGCTCAGTACTACTTCATGTGATAAGCTAGTTTCTACCCACTAGCTCTGAGGGAACTGAAATTTAGAGATAGAGCTTGCCAATGAAAAAAATGGTGGTAAAATGGTCAGAAATAGTGTTATCTTCATGAACACGCACATGGCTATTCTAAAAATCTATTTGAAAAAAAAAAAGACAGAACACTTCAAAGAGGTCAGTGGTTTGGGGATTTAGCTGTCTAGGTAACAGTATTGTTGGTGTTGAGCTCCTTGAAAAGAATGGAAGCTTCAAAAATGCTATTTGTGTTTGATGCTTTCATATTAGGCCAATAGAAAATAAGATATGGGTATGCTTCTTTTCTCTGGTTATTATATTTGTACTTTCTTGCTGTAGCAATTGACAATCCATCAACATTCGTGGAGGAGATACATAAATGTTTAATACTAAACCCTGACAGTTCGAGACCAAGTCTTTTTTCCCCCACATAAAACAGTACAGAAAGTGTTGTGAATACAGAAAGTTTACTTTTAATATCTGAACATTTTGTATTGTAGGTGTTTTGAGAGTTATATGCTTTATTAAGTGGATTTTCTATGTAATACATTTAATTGCATGGGAATATGGCTTTCTGGAAGTTTCAAATCTGTATTTAGACATACACAGATAGAAATTAGGCTTAACATTTTCCAAAAATTAGTTAGCTTATTTGGGCTAACGGGATAATACCCTGTGTTGAGTAGGGAAAAAAGGAACAAATCCAACCATAAAGTCCAATACAAAAAGTTTGTGAAAAATTTTTACATTTTATTAACAATTCAGATGAAAAAAAGAACAATGCAGGGTAATGTATAAAAACAGTAATAAAAACAAGGGGCGCACACTCAGACACAAGCAGACTGGTGTCCAGAGGAAAGATTGGTTATATACAAATTCAGTTGAGAACAAAAAATATATATAATCAGTGTAGAAAAAATGGCAAGCATGTAGCATCCTCCTAAGCTGATGTCATTATCAAGTATTAAAGGCCAAAATGTGTGGCCAAATCGGGTGCCAAAAAGTACAAATGCAGGTGCAGGTAGGGTTTACAATAGTATTGCAGAACTGATGGTCTACGAACTCAAGTGAAGAGGCTATGCACTATGCCCTATTTAAATGTCAATATGTGGCACATGATCATCAGCAGGGGGTCATGCATACCATGGCATATAAGTTCCAAGTGTAGCCGTGTTGATTATTTTTGGTCAGTGCCACCACAGGGACTAAGAACGCCGAAAGTATGGTTAAACATACCTATAAGGTTTCCTCATGCGGGTGGCATCCACCCCAACGCATGTTATGGCTCAACCGCCTTTGACCCCCATGACGTAGGCAGTTGTGCCAAAACGCACGTTGCCCATCCGCTACAGAGTCCAATATAAACTTATCACTCTCACCCACAAAGCGCTCCACAGTTCTGCTCCATAAATCTCCTCCCTCATCTCTGTCTACCTGTGCCCTATGTTCCACTAATGACCTAAGACTAACATCCTCAATAATCCAGACCTCCCATTCCCATATCCAAGACTTCTCTTGTGCTGCCCCAGTTCATTCACTACCCAGGACAATTCTATTAATAACCAATACTTACAGTTTAAGCGTGCACTAAAAACACATTTCTTTAGACTGGCCTATCACCTCGCCTTACTTATCTAACTATTCCCGTTTTGCCCTTAAAACATTTTCCTCCAAATGTGGTCTCTCGTAGAATCTGTTTACGCAGCTTCCATGCACTTACTAGCCCTCTGTACCTGTACTGTACACATCCAGGCTTGTGACCGGTCCATGCAGCGTTATGTGAATACCCTTTTTATGACATTGATGGCTGGACTATACAATACAAGCCCTTTTTACCATTTACCTTTTCTCCTGTTTCCTAATAGATTGTAAGCTTGCAAGCTGGTCCCTCACTTCTCTTGGTATCTGTTGAATTATGTGTAACTTGTACAAGTATTCTCTGAATTCTAGAGTGCTGCAGAATATGTTGGTGCTATAGCAATAAAAATGATTATAACTAGGCTAGGTGGGCAGAGATTCAGCCGCAGTAGAGCGTAGGAGGAACAGAGAGATGCCGTCAATCAGCCTGGGTGGGAGGACATTCAGCAGCAGGGAGGAGGACACTGAGGAGCTGCCAACCAGGCTAGACAGGCGAAGATTCAGTAGCAGAGAGGAGGTTCACAGAGGAGGTGAAGATTCAGCAGTAGCAGAAAGGGAGGGACATTGAAGAGCTGTCAATCGGACTAGGTAGGCAGAGATTTACATGTAGCAGGGAGACTGGGCACTGAAAATCTGTCAAACAGGCTTGGTGGCTGTATATTCAGCAGTATCAGGGAGAAGGCCACTGAGGAGCTGTCATTCTGGCTAGGTGGTGGGCAGAGATTCAGCAACAGCAGAGAGGAGAGACATGGAAGCTATCAACAAGACTTAGGCTTCTTTCACATTTCCGTCGGTACTCGGCCGCCGCCAAGCGCCGGCGCGACGTACCGACGGAAGTTTGTGAATTTGTGATTGTTGTGAGCAGCGGACGCAGTGTTTCAACGCGTCCGCTGCCCATTGTAAGGTCCCAGGGAGGAGGGGGTGGAGTTCCGGCCGGGCATGCGCAGTAAAAAATGCAGGACACAATGTACGAAAACACATTCCCTTGAACGTTTTTTCGATACGACGGCCCACCAAATACCGACGCATCCAGTGCACGACGTATGGAATGTGTGAAATGGAATGTGAAAAAACGCATCCTGCGGGCAACTTTGCAGAATGCGTTTTTTCCACAGAATGACGCATTGTGACGGTCTCCAAAAGACGGAAATGTGAAAGTAGCCTAAGTGGGCAAAAATAAAGCAGCAGCAAAGAGGAGAGACCGAGGACCCATCAGTCAGGCTAGGTAGGCAGAAATTCATGAGCAGCAAGTAGGACACTGACGAGCTGTCAATCGGACCACGTGGGTGGAGATTCATCAGTAGCAGGGACAAGTACACTGAGCAGCTGTCAGTCTGGCTAGATGAGTAGATTGACTGGTAGCAGGAAGGTGGGCTATTGAGGAGCTGACAACTGGTCTAAGTGGACAGAAATTCAGTAGCAGCAGAATGGAGAGACATAGAGGAGCCATCAAACAGGCTATGCTGGAGGAGAGTGAGCAGCAGCCAGGAGGACACTGAGGCGCTATCAATCAGGCTAGGTGGACAGAGGTTTAACAGCAGCCACAAGAAGAGGTTTCGAGGAGCTGTCAATCAAGCTAGGAATATAAACTTTCAAAAATGATTAAATAGCCATTGTGACATGGATTGTAGAAATAGCTCAAGTCTAAGACATCAGTTTTATAATTCATGCAGTCTTAACTGTGAAATGTGGGGATAGATCCTCTTTGAAAAATTTCTTTGTAAATACGTTGAATATTTTTTTTTAAACAAAAGTACCAGAACTTTTTAGGCTGAGTTCACATTGGCTGTTTTTGCTGCGTTTTTTTTTTTAAAAAGTTTTATGCTAATTTTTAGCTGCGTTTTTCAGGACAAGCCTGAAAACATGTCTATGAGATTTCAGAAATCTCTAGCACACAGTTTGTTTGTTTTTTTGTCATCAGTATTTTGTGCATGGTTTATTGGACATAGAACATGTCATTTCTTTCAGCGTTTTTCACCCATTGAATTGAAAAAAAAAAGCGCATGAAAAAACGCACCAAAACCACAGCAAAACTTGCGTTTTTCCCACAGCTTTTTTTTTTTTACTGCCAAGCACTCAGGTTTTGCTGCAGAACAAAAAAAAGCCGCAAAAATGCCTAGTGTGAACTTAGCCTTAAAAATACTTTCTGATGAATTTAGGAAAGGGGAATGGAGGCAGGGTTTCCACTAGTATATAATGGTAGGCATAGTAATTCTCCAGATCTCTGCTTGTTGAAAGAACGAAGACTTAAAGCTTGCACGGTGTAAGAAAAAATAGCTTTACCTATGGCCGGGAGACTATAGATGCAAAGCAGAGAAAGGTCCTTGGCATTTCCAGCAGAAGATCCTCCGTACAATGCTCGTTCCAGAGCCTGCCTGTCACATTAGCTTTCATAGAAAGGTCACATCTGCAGGCTCTCCACATCGTCCGTGGACTTGCTTTGTGTAATACTACTAAATATCTTTGTAGGGAGCCTTTTCTTTCCATTTTGTAGTGTGAAAGGACTCAGGAGAGGTCTTTGGTCCACAGCATACAGCTGCGTCCCCTTCTTCACTCCCCAGTGCAAGCCACATTGACTGTCACATCCAGTAGACTGCGGAGAATAAGGTTAAAGTTCAGTCCTGTCCGGTAAACTCTGACAATTAATATGAATAGCAGCAGTCAGGAATTATTAGGAGCAAAGCAGGAGATGGAAATCCAATTTATCAGGAGCCTTGCACGTTTTGGCGGCACAGATAATAGAAACACTTAGCCAGCAAGGACTAGGTGTCACAATGGCCACTGTAAAGAAAATTGATGTTAAAGGATTTCTAAATCTGTTTATGCTTTCTAAGTCTTCTTTGTGAGACCCTTGTTTGTGAGTGCACAGACTTACATTACAATGTACAGATTTTTATACACCCTCTTCATCAGGTTATGATGGCAATGATTACTTATTTTTAGTCCCACTGTAGTCCACAGTTCTTTGGAAAAGTTTTCCGCAGGTGTGAAAAAAAAAGTTGCAAAGTAAGAATTCTTTAAAAAATACAAGTGTTAATAGTTTATTTTTTATCAATTAATAAAGGGCAAAGTGAATGAACGAAAAATAAATCTAAATCACATCAATATTTGGTGACCGCCCTTTGCCTTCTAACCACCATCAATTCTTCTAGGATACTTAAACATGGAGAACTAACTAAAGATCTTGCTTGTGCAAATCCTTCTTGTAAATCTATCCAGACTGGATGATGTTGAGATCAGGGCTCTGTTGGGGCCATATGATCTGTTCTCTGTGTTCTTTACACTGAAGATAGCTCTTAATGACATTGACTGTATGTTTCGGGTTCATTGTCCTGCTGCAGAATAAATTTGGAGCCAATCAAATGCTAGGTATCTACCTGTATTATCAGCATTGAGGACACCATTAATCCCAAGCAAATCCTTAACTCTACTTGCTGAAATGTGGTCCCATATTTACCAGGACCTTCCAACATTCTTCATTGTTCCTGCAAACTTCCATTATTGTGCTGCTCTCCAGCCCTTCAGAGATCGAACTGCCTTTTGGTACATCCAAATATTTCACCTTATGACCCAGCAGTCCAGAGCACCTGCTGCTATTTTTCTCCATCCCAGTTCCTATGTTTTTCTTGCACTGTTGATTTTCTTGGCCTTGTTTCCATGTCGAAAGTAGGTTTTTTGGGTGCAATTTTTCCATGAAGACCACTTCTGGCCAGACTTCTCCGAACAGTAGAAAAGTATAGTTGAGTCCTTCTGGTTGCTGCTTGTTCTGAGCCGATAACATCCCTGGATATCTTACAATTTAATTTGGAAGTAAGCATAATGTGTCTTTCATCTGCTGCAGTATATTCCTTGGCCTACCACATAATCTGTGGCCCTCAGCAATGGTCATTTATTGGTGCTTCTTCAAAACAGCTTGATCAGCACATAAAGAAACCCCGGTCTGCTGTGAAATCTTTGCAGTTTAACTACCTTGTGTCTAGTTTCTGTGCTCAGTCTTGCCATGGTGTATGACCTGTAAGGGTATGTGCACACATCAGGATTTCTTGCAGAAAATTCGTGAAGAAAACCGGAAATTTTCTGCAAGAAATCTGCATGCGTTTTTTATGCGTTTTTATAGCAAAAGTGAAAAAAACGCAACGTGTGCACACAGCCTTACAGGAAACTGACTTCTACAGCCTCACTTTGTAGTAGAGTTTGGCTATTCTTCACCCAGGGTTAAGCATCCTACACAGCTGTGTCTGTTTCAGTTTATGACGGATTTGAGCCTACATATATATTGTTTGTGGGTGCACCTCTGTATTCAGATGTCTAGTGTACACCATGTTCCAAATTATTATGCAAATTGGATTTAAGTGTCATAAAGATTTAATTGTTTTGTTTTTCAAATAAACTCGTGGATGGTATTGTCTCAGGGCTCAATGGATCACTGAAATCAATCTTAAACACATGTGATAATTGGTTTTCCAGGTGATTCTAATTAAAGGAAAACTACTTAAAAATGATGTTCCACATTATTAAGCAGGTCACAGTTTTCAAGTAACATGGGAAAGATAAAGGATCTCTCTGCTGCTGAAAAGCATCAAATAGTGCAATGCCTTGGTGAAGGGATGAAAACATTAGAAATTTCCCGAAAACTTAAGCGTGATCATCGTACTGTTAAGAGATTTGTGGCTGTATCTGAGCACAAATGTGTTTGTGCTGATAAAGGCAGAATGAGGAAGATTTCTGCCAGTCAAGTTCATCGGATTAAGAGAGCAGCTGCTAAAAAGCCATTACAAACCAGCAAACAGATATTTGAAGCTGCTGGTGCCTTTGGAGTCCCTCGAACCTCAAGGTGTAGTCTCCTTCAAAGGCTTGCTGTGGTGCATAAACCTACTATTCGGCCACCCTTAAACAGTGTTCACAAGCAGAAATGGTTGTATTGGGCCCACACATACATGAAGACTAATTTCCAAACAGTCTTGTTTACTGATGAGTATGGAGCAACCCTGGATGGTCCAGATGGATGGAGTAGTGGATGGTTGGTGGATGGCCACCATGTCCCAACAAGGCTGCAACAACAGCAAGGAGGTGGAGGAGTCATGTTTTGGGCCAGAATCATGGAGAAACAGCTGGCGGGGCCCTTTAAGGTTCCTGAAGGTGTGAAAATGACCTCTGCAAAGTATATAGAGTTTCTGACTGACAACTTTCCTCCATGGTATAAAATGCAGAAATGTGCCTTCAGGAGCAAAATCATCTTCATGCTGACAATGCACCATCTCATGCTGCAAAGAATACCTCATTGGCTGCTATGGGCATAGAAGGAGATAAACTCATGGTGTGGCCACCATCTTCCCCTGACCTCAACCCTATAGAGAACCTTTAGAGGATCATCAAGCAAAAGATCTATGAGGGTCGGAGGCAGTTCACATCCAAACAGCAGCTCTGGGAGGCTATTCTGACTTCATGCAAAGAAATACAAGCAGAAACTCTCCAAAAACTCACAAGTTCAATGGATGCAAGAATTGTGAAGGTGATATCAAAGAAGGGGTCCTATGTTAACATGTAACTTGGCCTGTTAGGATGTTATGGCGTTAAATAGCTTTTTTGTTCAGTGAATGTGACCTAATGCTGCAAATTCCACAAATGAGCATTTTCAGTTCTTTAAAACAGATCAAATGTTTAGAAATTGTACTGTGCCTAATAATTTGGAACAGTGCATTTTGAGTTTTCATTCATTTTGGACATTATACTGTTATCATTGGGAGGTTTCTTCAATAAAATTCGATGTATACTCTAACGGGTGATGACTTTTATTAGACTGACTGTCATTTGCACCAACCATTTAGGAAAATCTGACAAAAATGTAATTTGCATAATAATGTGGAACATAGTGTATTAAAATGTTGATCATTATCACCTGTTTGTATATATACCTACAAAGAAAGGCACCACACAAATATTCAATCTTAAAACAATTTTTATTTAGATAATTTAGAGGACTAAAAAATAGTCATAAAAAGCCTATAATAGGCAGCAGATAAAATCTGCTTCTTCTTGCGAAACGCGCGTCGGGTGTGGTGGACGCCTGGTCATTGCTCTATTGTTGGGTAAATATGTATTGATGTTTAAACTGAATCATATGTGTATATAAGCTCTTTTTGAAACACTTGTATTTATGTGGTCCTATATGGCATATTAGCCTCATGTACCTGACCACATACCTTACTAAAACACTATAACTTACTGGTAATTTACTATTTGTGATTGGCTTATTATATCAATTATTTATTATATACCCTGGAGTGTATGTGCAAACTCCATACAATGTAACCTTACATCGCACACATGTGTTTATATATGGTTATGATGTTTCACCAGGTGTCTTCCCCTTTGTTCCTGTATCAAGTGTATTTTATCTGCTGCCTATTATAGGCTTTTTATGACTATTTTTTAGTCCTCTAAATTATCTAAATAAAAATTGTTTTAAGATTGAATATTTGTGTGGTGCCTTTCTTTGTAGGTATATATTCTATATATGGTGAACCACTATTGGGTATATCATTGGTGTTGTGCATTATCACCTGTTTGGTATAATTGGTTGCTCATACACCTGAGTATAACTCTACAAAATCCTTATCATTGTGCAAATGGAGCCTGAAGAATTGATGCGCTTTTGAAGGCAAAGGGCAGTCACCAAATATTGATGCAATTTTTCCTCACCTGTCTAAAAGGTTTGCACAGTAGTTTCTCAAATTGTCTCTTCAGAGAGAAAGAGGACTAGAACCATAGTGCTACCTATAGGAAGTAGTAATCCTAACAGTCAATATCGACTCTCTAATGATATCGACTCTTGTCACATAATTTAGGATAATAGCCAAATCAACTCAATTTGCAGACATTTTGTGTTTCGGGGTATTGCCTTTCGTCAGTGCAAGGTGTGAGATTTGGTTGGTTTGGGTGAGAGACGTCTGACCGGGATCCAAGGGGTAACAAGGGGTTTCTCTTTGCGGAGAGCGACATGTCAAGCATTACATGCAGAGGGGAGGAGACTTTTAAGCCACAATACTCCTCAGGGAAATATGTCAATTGTCTCTTCATAGTCATGGCCATCTTGCGTGTCAACTACTGCACTGTCAAACATAGTTTGCCTGTCTATTCAGTGCCAGGGAGAGTGTGCCCTTCTATCCTGTGAAAGCCATAATACATTCTTCTATGTTGTGCCAGGCGCAGCCCAGTGTACCCTTTTATTTGGTGCTGGCATGGCATGTCCTTCCATTTAGTGCCAGGCACAGTTTGTTATACAGTTACAGGAATGGCGTGCTTTTCATATAGAGTCATTCTCAATGTCATCTGCAGTGTGCCCGTCTACACATTGTCAAGCACATTGTTCCATGCTATATAGTACCAGTCACCTTTTATCCTTATTTTTTTACAGTGCCAGCCGTAGTGTGGCCTTCCATACAGTGCCTGCTATATTTTGTGCCTCTATGATGCCAGCCACAGTGAGCCCTTTTATAAAGCGACAGCTACAGTGTGCGCTGCTGTACAGTGCAAGTCATTTTATGCCCTCCTATAGTGTCAGCTGAGGTGTGCTTTTCTATAAAGTGCCAACCACTGTGTGCCCTACTAAACCATGCCAGCCACAGCATTCCCTATTACAAAGTGCTAACCATAGTATGTTCTTCTATACAACACCCGCCATGATATGCATTTTATACAGTAACAGCCACAGTGTGCACCTTTATACTGTCGAGGCACGGTATGTACTTCTATACAACGCTAACCAGAGTGCCTTTCTATATTGTCCAGCCATGGTGTGCCTTTTACAGAGCACCAGTCATAGTGTGCCCTTTTATAAAGCGCCAGCCTTGGTGTTAAAATCTATAGAGCATCAGCCATGGTGTACCATTCTATAGAAAACCAGCCACACTAAACCATTCTATAGATCACCAGCCACGGTGTACCATTTTGCAGAGCACCAGCCATGGTGTTCTCTTCTGTAGAGCAGAGCACCAGCCTTATTGGACCTTTCTATAGAGCACCAGCCACGGTGTTCCATTCTGTAGAGCAGAGTACAAGCCATAGTGTACCATTCTGTAGAGCACCAGCCACAGTGCACCATTCTGTAGAGCACCAGCCACGGTGTACCATTCTGTAGAGCACTTGCCATAGTGTACCTTTCTATAGAGCACCAGCCACGGTGTACCTTTCTGTAGAGCACGAGCCACGGTGTACCTTTCTGTAGAGCACGAGCCACGGTGTACCTTTCTGTAGAGCACGAGTCACGGTGTACCATTCTGTAGAGCACCAGCCACGGTGTACCATTCTGTAGAGCACCAGCCACGGTGTACCATTCAGTAGAGCACCAGCCACGGTGTACCATTCTGTAGAGCACCAGTCACGGTGTACCTTTCTGTAGAGCACCAGCCACGGTGTACCATTCTGTAGAGCACCAGCCACGGTGTACCTTTCTGTAGAGCACCAGCCACGGTGTACCATTCTGTAGAGCACTAGTCATAGTGTACCTTTCTATAGAGCACCAGCCACGGTGTTCCATTCTGTAGAGCACTAGCTATAGTGTACCTTTCTATAGAGCACCAGCCACGGTGTTCCATTCTGTAGAGCAGAGCACAAGCCATAGTGTAATATTTTATAGAGCACCAGCCACGGTGTACCATTCTATAGAGCACCAGCCACTGTGTACCATTCTGTAGAGCACCAGCCACGGTGTACCTTTCTGTAGAGCACGAGCCACGGTGTACCATTCTGTAGAGCACCAGCCACGGTGTACCATTCTGTAGAGCACCAGCCACGGTGTACCATTCTGTAGAGCACTAGCCATAGTGTACCTTTCTATAGAGCACCAGCCATGGTGTACCATTCTGTAGAGCACTAGCCATAATGTACCTTTCTATAGAGCACCAGCCACGGTGTACCATTCTGTAGAGCAGAGCACAAGCCATAGTGTAATATTTTATAGAGCACCAGCCATAGTGTACCATTCTATAGAGCACCAGCCATAGTGAACCATTCTATAGAGCACCAGCCATGGTGTACCATTCTGTAGAGCACCAGCCACGGTGTACCATTCTGTAGAGCACGAGCCATAGTGTACCTTTCTATAGAGCACCAGCCACGGTGTACCATTCTGTAGAGCACTAGCCATAATGTACCTTTCTATAGAGCACCAACCACGGTGTACCATTCTGTAGAGCAGAGCACAAGCCATAGTGTAATATTTTATAGAGCACCAGCCATAGTGTACCATTCTATAGAGCACCAGCCATGGTGTACCATTCTGTAGAGCACCAGCCACGGTGTACCATTCTGTAGAGCACGAGCCATAGTGTACCTTTCTATAGAGCACCAGCCACGGTGTACCTTTCTATAGACCACTAGCCATGGTGTGCCCTTCTATAGAGGGTCAGCGAGAGTGTGCCCTTTTATAGAGCACCAGCCATGGTGTGCCTTTTTATACAGTGCAAGCCATGGTGTCCTATTCTACATTATGACCGCCACAGTGAGCCATCCTCTACAGCAACAGCCACGGTGTGCCCTGTCATACAGTCCAAACAGGCACAATATGCCCTTGTACACCACCATGTCACTGTGAGCATGGGTTTGTTAGTAATTCCAGTGATAGAGATCATCACCATTATGTCTTTCTCTCACCTTTTCATTAGTCCTTATAATAATACTCTTTGTTTTTATATAGCACTAACATATTCCGCAGCGCTTTACAGACATTATCATCGCTATCTCCAATGGGGCTCACAGTCTAAAATTCCCTATCAGTATGACTTTGGAGTGTGGGAAGAAACTGGACAACCCGGAGGAAATATGGCAATTTGCTTCATTATCTATCAGTAGAGGGGGGGGGGCACTGCAGATGAGACAGATCGGCCCGTGTTTTTGTACCGTGCTGGCGATTGCCATTAGATGGTTGCAGTCTGCTCCCGTGTGCAACTTAAAAGCCCACCTCTGTTCTCCCACCATATCGGAGAATGCTAAAAGCTACGGATGTATAGTAAAAAGACTGACGTGTAAGATGCTCTCCCCACAATCACTACTGCTGTTCGTTACCACATTGCATTAGCAAATGCGCCAAAGTGAAAAAGGTTAATGCTTACAGGAGCCTGTGGTTTTGGAGGAGATTGTGCTTAGTGCTGAGGGAATTCTCCAACCTCCTTTAGTGGCCAGAGGAGGAATTTCGTTACAACCAGTGGTCTGAACGCATTAGGTTTGACAGCAGGATCTTATTTTTGTGCGCCTGCACGGTTTTGGGATGTGGTGGAGCGGCTGTTAAAGTAACCACATTTCAACACATTACTCCTTCACGCCTAGTAAATGACTTTTATTGCTGCGTTAAATGCAGTGGAGATTATTTTTTTTTCTGACGTAGCGTGGCTGACTTTGTGATATGGCATGGGAATATATTGCCATATGCAATCTTTGGCTTTACATAGAGCTATAGCCCTTACTTGGAGCTATTTTAACTCTTTGCTGCTCAACACTTGCAAGTTTTTGAATAGTTGATGTCCCCTTAACGAGTGAAGCAGTTTTTGACCCGTTTTCTGTATATTTGAAGTGTTTGCTCTGAACTCTCTTTCCCCTCGTCTCATGTCTGAACATATGAGCTTGGTATAAAGCTTCCTTCCTAAATGCAGACAGGCTTTGACATAAAGTTTATGCCTGCAGTGACAGATTCTTTCACAATTTACATAGTGCTATTTCTTGAATTGATGTGTAGAATCAGAAATACAATCAGGATAATTATACTCGTTAGTCAGAGACGAACTCGCAAAAGTGACAAGGCGGAACAGGAATAAGATCTCTGCTGGAACGAGCTGGATGTACGCAGAATGAGAAGAGATTGGCCTGGATTTAGTATCCGAACTTGAAGATGTATACACATTAGACGATTGGACTCCAGCCTGTGACTATCGAGCTTTTGTGAATCTGCAAGTCCCAGAATACAGCCGTCAGGACATGGTGGGAGTTTTACTTCATCGCACAGTGTGACAAAATCAAGTGATCAGTTTCATTGTGAGTCATTCAGTAGAAGAATTGAGCGCCTTAAAGCAAAGCATGGTCATTAGTGTTTAAAACTGAGAACCTCATAGGGTTTTGTTATGTTTAGGTGGCAAACGTATGCAGAGACTGGTATGAGCAATGGAAAAATATTCAGATAAAGGGGATCCTTTGGATGTAAATAACTCGCCAACAAAAAGGGGGTTCAAAGGAAGATGTGTAGAATCATTCTGATTGGCTCAGAGGAAGATGTAAAGAATCATTCAGATAATGGGAATCAGAGGAAAATGTGATGAATTCTTCTGTTGAAAGGTGTAAGGGGAAGATGTGAAGAATCAATCTGATGAATTGACTCAGAAGAGGATGTAAAGAAATGTTCTGCTCATACAAATCGCAGGAGGATATAAAATATTGTGAAAAGTGTAAGGAGAAGATGTGAAGAATCACTCTGCTGAAATGTGTCAGAGGACTTTAAAAAAATGTTTTGATGAACAAAAAGTCAAGAAATCTGTAGATGTCTAACTAACATTTCTAAACCCTCAGATGGATTATGACATCAGACACCCAGTTCTAGTGGCATTACTAACTAAGGGGGACAAAAAGGAAAGATGGGCAAAAGGACCAAAGATTGTATCACAGAGCTGTGAAAAAAATGGGTCCAGAATGCAAATTATGACAAGTGATTACATCAATGAATGTCCTGTATAAATGAGCAGAATGACTCACAATGACACCCAATAGAAATCACAGATAAAATTGGCACCGTCTAGGCTCATATAATCACCGAGCCTTAGGAGGCGATCAGGTCTTGTTGTCTAATTTAATTTAAGAAAGAATAGAGGTACAGAGAGTAACATCAAGTGCATGTATACTAATGCCAGAAGCCTCGCCAACAAAATGGATGAATTAGAACTAATGTTGTTGGAACATAATTATGACATGGTGGGGATATCTGAGACGTGGCTGGATGAGAGCCATGACTGGGCTGTTAACTTGCAGGGCTATAGCCTGTTCAGAAATGACCGTACAGATAAGCGAGGGGGAGGGGTGTGTCTATATGTAAAATCTTCCTTAAAACCCATCCTGCGTGATAATATAGGTGAATTTAATGAAAATGTAGAGTCCCTGTGGGTGGAGATAAGGGGAGGGGGAAAAAATAATAAATTACTGATAGGGATTTGTTATAAATCTCCAAAAATAATGGAAGCAATGGAGAATATCCTCGTAAAGCAAATAGATGAAGCTGCGACTCAAGGAGAAGTCATTATTATGGGGGACTTCAACTACCCTGAAATAGATTGGGGAACAGAAACCTGCAGTTCCAGCAAAGGTAATCGGTTTTTGGCAACTATGAGAGACAATTACCTTTCACAACTGGTTCAGGACCCAACAAGGAGGGGGGCACTGCTAGACCTAATATTAACCAACAGGCCAGACCGCATATCAAATATAAGGGTTGGGGGTCACTTGGGGAATAGTGATCACAAAATAATAAGTTTTCATTTAACCTTTAATAAGATGGGTAGTAGGGGGGTGACAAGGACACTAAACTTCAGGAGGGCAAATTTCCAACGGATGAGAGAGGATCTTGGTGCAATTAACTGGGACGATATCCTGAGACACAAAAATACACAAAGAAAATGGGAGACATTTATTAGCATCCTGGATAGGACCTGTGCACAGTATATACCGTATGGGAATAAACATACTAGAAATAGGAGGAAACCAATATGGCTAAATAGAGCTGTAAGGGGCGCAATAAGGGACAAAAAGAAAGCATTTAGAGAATTAAAGGAAGTAGGTAGTGAGGAGGCATTAAATAAATACAGGAAATTAAATACATTCTGTAAAAAGCAAATCAAGGCAGCAAAGATTGAGACAGAGAGACTCATTGCCAGAGAGAGTAAAAATAATCCCAAAATATTCTTTAACTATATAAATAGTAAGAAACTAAAAAATGACAGTGTTGGCCCCCTTAAAAATAGTCTGGGTGAAATGGTGGATGAGGATGAGGAAAAAGCCAATATGCTAAATGACTTTTTTTCATCAGTATTTACAAAAGAAAATCCCATGGCAGACAAAATGACTAGTGATAAAAATTCCCCATTAAATGTCACCTGCTTAACCCAGCAGGAAGTACAGCGGCGTCTAAAAATAACTAAAATTGACAAATCTCCGGGCCCGGATGGGATACACCCCCGAGTACTGCAGGAACTAAGTACAGTCATTGATAGACCATTA
The DNA here is from genome assembly GCF_051348905.1 of Ranitomeya variabilis. Lineage (NCBI taxonomy): Eukaryota > Metazoa > Chordata > Amphibia > Anura > Dendrobatidae > Ranitomeya > Ranitomeya variabilis. Next base: position 614,357,798 of record NC_135235.1, read on the forward strand.
TTTTTAATCTTTAAAGACTCCATAATAACAGGGTCTATACCACAGGACTGGCGTATAGCAAATGTGGTGCCAATATTCAAAAAAGGGGCAAAAACTGAACTCGGTAATTATAGGCCAGTAAGTTTAACCTCTACTGTGGGTAAAATCCTGGAGGGCATTCTAAGGGATGCTATGCTGGAGTATCTGAAGAGGAATAACCTCATGACCCAGTATCAGCACGGGTTTACTAGGGACCGTTCATGTCAGACTAATTTGATCAGCTTCTATGAAGAGGTAAGTTCAGGACTGGACCAAGGGAACCCAGTGGACATAGTATATATGGACTTTTCCAAAGCTTTTGATACGGTGCCACACAAAAGGTTGTTACATAAAATGAGAGTAATGGGGATAAGGGAAAATATGTGTAAGTGGGTTGAGAGCTGGCTCAGGGATAGGAAACAAAGGGTGGTTATTAATGGAGCACACTCGGACTGGGTCACGGTTAGCAGTGGGGTACCACAGGGGTCAGTATTGGGCCCTCTTCTTTTTAACATATTTATTAATGACCTTGTAGGGGGCATTCAGAGTAGAATTTCAATATTTGCAGATGACACTAAACTCTGCAGGGTAATCAATACAGGGGAGGACAATTTTATATTACAGGATGATTTATGTAAACTAGAAGCTTGGGCTGATAAATGGCAAATGAGCTTTAATGGGGATAAATGTAAGGTCATGCACTTGGGTAGAAGTAATAAGATGTATAACTATGTGCTTAATTCTAAAACTCTGGGCAAAACCGTCAATGAAAAAGACCTGGGTGTATGGGTGGATGACAAACTCATATTCAGTGGCCAGTGTCAGGCAGCTGCTACAAAGGCAAATAAAATAATGGGATGTATTAAAAGAGGCATAGATGCTCATGAGGAGAACATAATTTTACCTCTATACAAGTCACTAGTTCGACCACACTTAGAATACTGTGCACAGTTCTGGTCTCCGGTGTATAAGAAAGACATAGCTGAACTGGAGCGGGTGCAGAGAAGAGCGACCAAAGTTATTAGAGGACTGGGGGGTCTGCAATACCAAGATAGGTTATTACACTTGGGGCTATTTAGTTTGGAAAAACGAAGACTAAGGGGTGATCTTATTTTAATGTATAAATATATGAGGGGACAGTACAAAGACCTTTCTGATGATCTTTTTAATCATAGACCTGAGACAGGGACAAGGGGGCATCCGCTACGTCTGGAGGAAAGAAGGTTTAAGCATAATAACAGACGCGGATTCTTTACTGTAAGAGCAGTGAGACTATGGAACTCTCTGCCGTATGATGTTGTAATGAGTGATTCATTAATTAAATTTAAGAGGGGACTGGATACCTTTCTGGAAAAGTATAATGTTACAGGGTATATACACTAGATTCCTTGATAAGGCGTTGATCCAGGGAACTAGTCTGATTGCCGTATGTGGAGTCGGGAAGGAATTTTTTTCCCCATGGTGGAGTTACTCTTTGCCACATGGGGTTTTTTTGCCTTCCCCTGGATCAACATGTTAGGGCATGTTAGGTTAGGCTATGGGTTGAACTAGATGGACTTACAGTCTTCCTTCAACCTTAATAACTATGTAACTATGTAAATGCAGATTGATCTTGGATCTTGCCAGCACTTTGCTCATTAGGTGGATGTGCACTTTGCGATACACTTTGAACACCAGGTGACGCCATACATGTCTACATTTACATAAGTGCATACCAGATCCTTTCACTGAATTAATTTTTGAAGTCCTTCTTCCCCAGTGGTCAAATAACTCCTAAAACTTAGTTTTCAAAGCTGAAAATCCACATCTCCACCCTTAACCAGCTCATCGGTGCATTGCTCATCAGTACTTGAATTTTATGCATTAACTAGAGACACAGGACATGCAAGCGTCATACCTAGGCCATGACATCTTTTTCCAAAAAGGACGACACCAGTATTATAAATGGCGCATGTTGGGGGGGAGAAGGTCGCAGATTTTACATCAGTGCCTCGGATCTTCACATTACATCTGATGATCGGAGCTACATTCTGAAAGACACTTGGCAATTCTGACTTTCCAGAATGTCATAGCGGTGCTGCTCTGGATTGCTTTTTCGACCAGATGATGATTATTTTGTGTGAATGCAGTTGTACTTCAATAAAGAGCATCAGATTGAGCGCCGAACTGATAATATGAAAAAGACAGAATGCCTTATCTTTGTGTTTTGTAGAAATGTCCCTCTCTTTTTTATGAGTTTTTTTCTGTTAAGGAGGGAAAAAAATGCTGCACTTTCAATATGTCTTCCGTGCTTTATTTCATTAGCCGATTGTGGGCTTTGCTTTCACGCCGGATTTCATTGCATCGTGTAACCTCCCGACTGCCGAGATGATTTGTTGGGGAATACAGTAGTAGCGATGTTTCCGCATTGGCTTCTTCCCAAGAAAACATCCATGTTCGGAGTTGATGAGACTCTCACCGTCTCTACATCTCTCTTCTTCGTCTGCATGGAAATTTTATGTTTTCGTCCTTGCAATTTTCTCAGCATCAAGAGTCATGCCAGTAAATGAGATCTGTCAACAGGCTCGGCTACATAAGGATTCGATACAAATTAACGCGGCGTATAAACGTCTTGTACGCATACTTTATGTATTCTGCAGTTTAACACTTGATTTGTATGCAGTTAGGACTGGAAAGGGAGAGTTGGAGATAACGCAGGACTGTGGTTAATCGGAAGAGACGCCGAACCTCTTGTGATAGGGGAAAACTCTTGCCGGTTAATGTATTTTTGCTATGCTCACTAACAGACTCTGAATGTGACAGTAGTACCCGCATTATATCGTGCCTGCGGAGCTCAATAAGGGTTTCCGAGAATCGTTATAATTATTCCAAAACATTGTTCAAAAAGGAAAATCAACACTTGGTCTTATCAAGCTTCCTCCAGGATCTATAGCACTGATGGTCTCTTCCTAGGATTGGCCATATGTGTTTGATCGATGGGAGCCTGAGCTTACTTGCCACTTATGTGGAAGAGCCACCATGCCGATGTAAACAATAACTGGCTCCCAGATGTCAGGACCTCACTAATGTACACAGTGAATCCACCAGCAGAATTGTGAGTGCAGCTCTGGAGTATAAACAGGAAGTTAGAATCTGTACAGGATAAGTAATGTAATGTATGTACACATTGACTGCACCAGCAGAATAGTGAGCGCAGCTCTGGGGCATAATACAAGATGTAACTCAGGATCAATACAGGATAAGTAATGTAATATATGTACACAGTGACTGCACCAGCAGAATAGTGAGTACAGCTCTGGGGTATAATACAGGCGGTAACTCAGGATCAGTACAGGATAAGTAATGTAATGTATGTACACAGTGACTGCACCAGCAGAATAGTGAGAGCAGCTCTGAGTATAATACAGGATGTAACTCAGGATCAGTACAGGATAAGTAATGTAATGTATGTACACAGTGACTGCACCAGCAGAATAGTGAGTGCAGCTCTGGAGTATAATACAGGATGTAACTCAGGATCAGTACAGGATAAGTAATGTAATGTATGTACACAGTGACTGCACCAGCAGAATAGTGAGTGCAGCTCTGGAGTATAATGCAGGATGTAACTCAGGATCAGTACAGGATAAGTAATGTAATGTATGTACACAGTGACTGCACTAGCAGACTAGTGACTGCAGCTCTGGAGTATAATACAGGATGTAACTCAGGGTCAGTACAGGATAAGTAATGTAATGTACACAGTGACTGCACCAGCAGAATAGTGAGTGCAGCTCTGGAGTATAATACAGGATATAGCTCAGGATCAGTACAGGATAAGTAATGTAATGTATGTGCACAGTGACTCCACCAGCAGAATAGTCAGTGCAGCTCTGGAGTATAATACAGCATATAACTCAGGATCAGTACAGGATAAGTAATGTAATGTATGTACACAGTGACTGCACCAGCAGAATAGTGAGTGCAGCTCTGGGGTATAATACAGGAGGTAACTCAGGATCAGTACAGGATAAGTAATGTAATGTATGTACGCAGTGACTGCACCAGCAGAATAGTGAATGCAGCTCTGGAGTATAATACAGGAGGTAACTCAGGATCAGTACAGGATAAGTAATGTAATGTATGTACACAGTAACTTCACCAGAATAGTGAGTGCAGCTCTGGGTCATAATACAGGATATAACTCAGGATCAATACAGGATAAGTAATGTAATGTATGTACACAGTGACTGCACCAGCAGAATAGTGAGTGCAGCTCTGGAGTATAATATAGGATGTAACTCAGGATCAGTACAGGATAAGTAATTGAATGTATGTACACAGTGACTGCACCAGCAGAATAGTGAGTGCAGCTCTGGAGTATAATACAGGATGTAACTCCGGATCAGTACAGGATAAGTAATGTAATGTATGTACACAGTGACTGCACCAGCAGAATAGTGAGTGCAGCTCTGGAGTACAATACATAATGTAACTTAGTATTTCAACATTTTGCAGATACTTTATTTAAAAGCATCAAATAGTGTTATTGTAGTATAATACCACTATAACAGTAGTAAATCTACAACAGATAGTAAACTGACCAGTATTGTTCTTGGCATATAATATTGTGAGAGCGATTACATCTAAAACACTGCAATTTGCACTACAGCTGTAGAATTGACTGAATTTTAACACTCAGATTCTACATTGTTTCTTGTATCCCGTTGATATAGACTTTCATTTCCTAATGATTATACATTTTTTCTGTTTTATAGGGTTTGAGTGATGATGCCTTCTCTTTTACAACTTTGAATAATGATTCCAAACCTGTCAAGGAGAAGGAGGAAGACCGGGATCTGACCATCCGGATAGGTAGAGTTGTCTCTCACACAGGCAAGCATCCTATGTTGTCATATACCAAGCATGATAGTTGGGGTGCTGTCAATTATTCGTCTCCTGAATGTGGCGTGACACTTGGTATCCTGTGTAATGATTAAATGCAGCTTTTTGGGGGGGCTGGTATAACACATAACATCAGGACACAATTGGTTGACAGTACAGCATATGAGTACATTTTTGATCATTGTTACTTTAATGGGAAGCAACACCTTTATTCCTGTCTTATGAAGGCAATGGCAGGATTTCCTCACTGTATTGTCTGCAAAAAAAAGGCTATATAGGAGATATATATATGGTACAAAATATGACACTGTCTCCCACAACATCTATCCTCCTGAAACAGCGCCACAACTGCACACAGGTATTGTCTTGTACTGCAGCTGAGCTCCTACATTCCTCCTTTTAAAGTATAAAGCATTACATGGATTACCTTGTAGTTCAATATTAATGAAGACCATAGAGCCTGGAAATACCTGCACCTTATGTCTCGCCTTCCGAGTGATTTCTCTTTTTACACTATAAGACCTTTATTTTTTCCAGCTTTGACAATGACTCTGAATCTTTCATTTGTTCTCTACCTAATACACTACTGTATGTGCTGGTGTCCTAGGGTCGTATGTTTTACCTTCTTTCTCCTGCCCTGAGCTTGTTCTTATCTTGGAAATTATCAATTCTTCTGTGTGATTGATTGTCCTGTTAGCTTGGCAGCAGAGCTGAACAAGATGTTAGTTCATTAGGGTCATGGTCAGATTTACTGGCCTGCAATGGTTGTAAGGCAAGATGAGGAAAGGTCAAAAGGAGCCAAAGCTGAATGATCTGTCTCAGTGATTACTTCTAAGAGGCATAGTGCTTGAATATAAATATTTTAATGGTCCTATTTGGACCTGTACATGGTAATATAGTCAACAGAAGTGGGAATATAAAATGAGAACCCCACTATAAGGGAGCTATCCATGGTGGTAGTAGAAGTCTGTAGTCAGTCTATGTGACTGCAACCTTGTGAATCCTCACAGTGCGCGCGCTGCACTATATCAGGATTTGCTAGCGTCGTGAACAGGTGGACGCTTGACTGCTTGTATGCGATTTGAATACTAGCGGTCACATGCCAACTAGACATGCATGAGACGTAGCACATCTAGTTGCAGTGTGGCCAGAAATATACATATTGCATACCTGCAGTCACATGACCGCCTGCTCCTGGTACTGGGAGAATACTGACAACGCACACTATGCGCGATGTGAGGATTCACAAGTCTGCATTCACATAGAGTGACTGCAGACTTGAGCCCCAAGCCTGTACAACACCTTAAATGTTTTGTGTACCTCTTCCTGAAACAGGGATATGTGTTATGGTGACCTGGTGGTTAGGAGCACTAGGAATGACCTGATGAGCAAACTAGTAATACAGGACCAGCTCTGGGAAGTGGGAGCTCTGCTGACCGCAACCCCTAATCCTATCACAACAACTAGAAATAGCCGTGGAGCGTACCTGACTCTGCCTAGACGCCTCTTCACAGCCTAAGAGCTAACTACCCCTAAAGATAGAAAATAAAGCCTACCTTGCCTCAGAGAAATTCCCCAAAGAAAACAGGCAGCCCCCCACAAATATTAACTGTGAGTTAAGATGGAAGTCACAAACACAGGAATGAAATAGGTTTCAGCAAAGGAGGCCAGACTTAACTAAACAGACTGAGGATAGAAAAGGCAACTTTGCGGTCAGCACAAAAAACTATAAAAACCACGCAGAGTGTGCAAAAGAGACCCCCGCACCGACTCACGGTGCGGAGGTGCCACTCTGCATCCCAGAACTTCCAGCTAGCTTGGCAAAATCATGATAGCAAGCTGGACAGAAAACAGAGATAAACAATTTAACTAGCAGGGACTTAGCTTTTGCTGGAGTAGACAGGTCATCTGCAAGATCCAAGAGAGAACTGAACCAGTACTAGAACATTGACAGCTGGCATCAAGTAACGATCTGAGTGGAGTTAAATAGAGCAGCCAGCCTAGAACTAAATGAGGCCAGCTGGAGAAGGAACCTCAGAACCAGCAGCTCCACTCACAGCCCCCAGAGGGAGTCCATGGACAGAACTCGCCGAAGTACCATTCATGACCACAGGAGGGAGTTCGAGAACAGAATTCACAACAGATATGTTATTGGTAACCTTTTGATCCCGTGGCTCTGTTAAGTGGGCATATAATAATGTACCTGGTAAATTTGTCCTATGTTTACCTGGTTGATGGACGTTGGGTAAACCTTTACATTTTAGGGTTTTACATTGTTTAATAACTCTTATTCAGCCTATTGCTACTGGGATCCAGTATTTCCACCGTATAAACACCTTGTTCTTGAGTAAGACACAATTCACATGACATGTATAGTCTTGGTATAAGGCCTCTCATGTAGTCCATTCAGATCTCATGCTTAGCACTGAGGATTGGGAAACACCTCTAAACATGTGTCTGCAAGTTGAGATTCTGGTTTGGCTTTAATCCTAAGTCAGTTGACAAGGTTCATTATAGGGTTGATATTGCCTTTAGGATTCCTACTTCCAATAGAAGGCACTACAGTTCAAATCCTCTTCCTCTCTGAAGAGGAAATTTGAATATTTAATTTCCAAGAGGAGCATTGGATGGACTATTAAGTCTCCTTACACTGGCATGTCAGCCACGTCACTCTCCACAAGGAGGTACATTATCCCTTAGACCCTAGATTGTGAGCCCTCGCGGGCAGGGTCCTCTCTCCTCCTGTACCAGTTGTGACTTGTGTTGTTTAAGAATATTGTAATTGTTTTTATTATGTATACCCCTCCTGACATGTAAAGCGCCATGGAATAAATGGGCTATAATTTAAATAATTTGGACTGATGATGGGCAGACTGGCTCTTTTTTGGTGATTTGGGTCACTTGGAACCGCTTACCAAAAAGAGCCTGCTATTTTGGATCCCTATTACATATTTGTTCACCTGCGGTAAACACGTATTTAAGATGAAGTTACTGCGGCTGAAACTGTATAATTTGGATGGGTGAGGTTTCGTCCACTAAACACCGTAATTTTACGAACAGTGAGAGCCATTCACTTCAGTGCGTTTCACTGAGAAGCTGGCTGCCATCATTCCTAGCAGGGAGTCGTCTCTTTGTCTTGCTTCGGTTGCTAACGACCCTGTCACAGGGTCCTACTCCGGTATCACACAATCAACAGAGCGAGAGATGAGTGAAAAGATCCAAGAATCTTTATTTAGGCAAAAACACGAAAGGTCCAGATATACGATCCACCACACAAATGATAAAAAATAGTCCAGAACACGAATGCAGTTCAGTAACAGGATAAAAGCCCAACAATCCAGCACAGAGGATAAAATATGGTCCATACGCTTCCCCTTCTCTCTGATGTGCTGTGTTCACTTCATAGTTCCAAACAAGACTGATCTGTGTCTCACCTCCCCATTCACAGGATAGGGGAGTGGGTCGCAGGGGCTCATTGTTTTAACAAGCTAGGTCAACATGTCATTAGCATATTAGCAAACAACATTATTCACTGACCCTGTGGAGAGATATCAGTACAGGAATGTGGGGAGAATATCAGATGGCAAATAACAACTCAACACCATGAAAATACGTAAAATAGAAATATACACAAAATGATACCCACACAGCATATCACACCATCACAGACCCATTTAGGTATGTTCCCACGATCAGGAAGAAGCAGCGCTTTGGATGCTGTGTCCCAATCACACAGGTAAATCAGCATGTGATCACTGAACCATGCAGATTTACCACATTTAATACATTTTATTGAAATTTCTGTTGTGAAGACTAGGGAAAGTGGCTCGTAAGCCCGCTCCACAGGTGATCCTCAGGTTCACATACATGCATAGTGGACATGGGAATTCTAAAATCTCAAGCCACTATTACGTTACATCTGGCCACAGCGTTTTTAAGCATTAATATACAGCATCAAAACCGCAGCAATTCATGATCGTGGTCACATTCCCTCAGTAGTTTGGAGTAAAACTGTCCATACACGTAAGAGCAAAGTCTGTCAAACCTACCAGTTTTGCTAATTTTATGTGCGTGACGGCTTACCAACTTGGGGGAGGAAAAAGTAATCCGAGATATGTAGCAGCATATTTCCTACTGAGCATTCATGCCACCGAGCATGCATGTGTATAGGGGAGGAGTCAAGGGAAATAGCCCTGGATTGTCATTGTGGGTAAGCAGCTTATAAGGCTAGCCATGCACATTCAGTTAAATCAACTAAGCTCACTCATTCTGTTTAGAATACATGATTTTTTAATGTATTGGGGCCTCCCATCTTTCCTTCGATAACAGCTGTCAAGAGAGATAAGGATCGGGAAGTTTGAATTTCAATGACGGTTCCTTTAGTGCGTGATCCTTTTCCATTTCATCACCTGAACCTTTGAATCTCGGTGCCTGATCGTTTTGATTTTCAGCACCCGATTGTTTTGAACTTCAACTTCCTATCCTTTGGAAATTCAGTGATCGATCCTTTGGCATTTCAGCGCCTGAACCTTTGAATGTCAGCAGCCATTGCTGTTCACTTTCAGCACACTATCATTTTGAATTTTAGTTCTTGGTAGTTTTGAACTTTAGCGTCCTACTTTTTGGAATTTCAATGATCAATAATTTTGAAATTCAGCACCTTATCCTTTGAACTTTCACCCATTGCTGTTGAATTTCAGCTCGTGATCATTTTCAATTTCAACTTCCTATCATTTCAAATTTTAGTGATCGATCATTTTGAATTCCAGCACCTTGAAATTTTGACTTTCAGTGCTTGATCGTTTTGAACGTCAACCGCCTGTCCCTTGAAACTTTAATTATCAATCCTTTTGAATTTCAGTGCCGATCATTTTGAATTTCAGTGCCCATTACCGTTAAATTTCAGTACCCAATTGATTTTAATTTCTTTGCCTATCATCTTGAATTCCAGCTCCTGAACCTTTGAATTGTATCTCCTTATGGGTTTAAATTTCAACACTGATCCTTCTGAATTTATAATTTATTCCTGTTGAATTTCAGCACCGAGTCATTTTGATGTTTAACGCCTGACACCTTTTAGAGTTCAGCATCTAATTATTTTTTTTCCATGGGAGGAAAGCAATCCCCATTCAGGACATACTCATGCTTGTTGTTGAGAAGATGGCTGTTGCCCAAACTGCATTTGTCCAATCTCGTCTGCAGAGAAAAGCAATGTCTATGGTCAGCCTATCTTTTAGAAAATCTGTTTATCAGTTAGTTACTCTAGTGGTCATTCTACACATTTTAGCCCCTTGTGTAGGGGGTCTCAGTAATTAGGGATGAGGCTACAACAAGTACTAAAGCCCTGGCTGGATTACTGACACACCGGTTTCAGCTTTTACAATTTTACTTTGTGTTTATTATTTAAAAATATATATATATTCTTGGTTGAAAGCTTTTACATTACTGATAATTTGCTGGTATAAAAAATATGCCACGCAACAGAGTCTGTATGACTTTACTGCAAACCTGCAGCTGAAAGAAATTGAGCGACCACTTGATGAAAATCGGACAACGAGCCGGTCTTCCTGCTTCACCTAAAGTCACAGTCTAAATAAAGGATGCTGGAAATGTAAGCACACTCCCGTGGACTCTGGAAAGAGTAAACTGTTTTGGTGTAGTTTCGTATTTTGTGAAGAAATTGATTTTTTTGTTTACTTTCTTTGCCCCTGCATCATTTTTCATTTTAAAAGTGGGAATGACATTTTAAACGTCCTGCCAGAAGAAGATATGTAGGATGGTAGGAAGTAATCATTCCTGTGGCTCACAAAGTACCTTGATCAATAAGCGGAGCAACGTTGGCTATGAAACATTGCACTCGAGAGCACTGAATCAGAGACCTGGCAGTGGGAGCATGTCCATCTTACCGAGAACTTAAAAGGCTGCCAACTGAGCTGAAATCCATCATTGATGAACCGGGACGTTGGTGATAAGTGGTCTACAAGTTTTGGCTCTTGCTAAAGACTTGAAAACAAATATATCCGGCATCCTGTGCCTTAGAAATAATTTTCATGTCCTTACTAATTTTTCTTTAACCTTTAAAGATGTGACTTTCTAATGAACTTATTGTCCAAAATAGTTGAAGGGCACAGATCTATAACAAGTCCCTTCCTAAAGTTTAGTGCCACATTAGTTATACACTTACCTTTATGTACCGTAGACACATAAATGGTCTGCGGTGCAACCTCCGGTCTGATCAATTCTGTCTTTGGACCTCATCAGTCAAATCTTGTAGACACCAGGCACACAAAGCTGTCAACAAAGCTACAATTTAACATTATTTGAAGCAAGTGCAATGGCGAATTACTAAGGACATCCAGAATTTATATTATTTATTTCACTCATTATTTTCCCCAACTCTTTACTTACCTCCTCATCACTGTCCCCTATTGTGGCCCACAATCTAAATTCCCTATCAGTATGTCTTTGGAGTCTTTTGTTGAAGTCAAATTCCAATAAACGTAATAAACAATTTATCATAACAAAAAATGGTCTCCACTAATAAATACCATAAAATGTATGTCTACCAAAAAAATAATGCAAAGATTTAAAGATATGCTCCTCAATATTGAAATTGTAACAAGTTACTGGAAAATTACAGCTTGGATCGACATGTTAAAGTCAAATGTTGAAAAAATGGAAACAACATTTTCAAGATATCTCGATTTATTCAGTTTGGAGTATGAGCGCCACGCACAGAACTTTCCGCATTTACAGCCTCGGCTGCTATCAGTAAGGTTTGCCTGCCGCACTGAATGCACTTGCATAAAACCTGTAAATAGGCACAGTCTTGCTACCCTCATGCCCCATAACAAGATAAAACGGAGTTTGGTGCTTATACCAGTTTAGTATGCCGAGGGTCTGTGTTAAGTCTCAATCTTCCAACTACTTTCTACATTTGCGAGGTTGTTTTTTTTTTCATCAGCACTCTGCCACCATTATAGGTGCAGGACATCATTTTACTTCACAGCATGCATTGCTTCTGCCATTGTTCAGTGGCTTGCTGGCCCAAAACTCAAAGGTCGCCTCTCTGTTATGTCTGTGGGGAGCAGGAGCAGAGAGATGAAGACTGGTCCCCTCTCCCTGTAGAAGGACAAAGACCCACCACTACTTCCAGTAATCCATCTCGGCATCTCTGCCTCTAGAGACGCATTACACTCGGGGACAGACAGTGAGACAGAAGGTAGACTATTAGTTGACAGAATTTTGGGGTTGTAAAACAGCAGACCTGCAAAAAAGTGGTTTCCAGATTGTGTCTTTATCCCATTCTCTATCACATTAGATTGTCTGACAGTACATGAGCCATTTAATGTCAGACCTCCAAACATAAGCTGACCAAGTTCACATACTTCCCAAAAAATGCTCTATTTTTAGTAAGATATAAGTAGAATAGTCTACAATATATAAACGGCCACCTGCATTGTATAATGTGGAATATGGCCAAAAGATGCACACATGTCCAAAGTTGTAAAAGATCACATTCTTTCATACATGATAGCAGCAATGTTTGGTGGAAAGCCTGACAGCTTTGTCTAAAGGGTAAAATGTGATAAATACTTGTCAGTCAGGAAAAATATCTATTCCTTGCAAGAAAATGGGTTCACAAATACAAGGTGTGGAAAAATACATTTTGAGTACATGCTATACACTTTCTTCTGCTTATGCGAGTTTGCTTGATGAGGATTGTGGCTTTAAAGGGTTTGGCCACACCTTTACAATGTTTTTCATGTGAACTAAATGCCATAGATAAGCACTTTTACTAAATACTTTGCTTTCTCAATTTTTTTTTGTAACTTGAGCTGTGCCTCTGGTGACCTGGCTGAGAATCCCCAGACTTCCTTTGACGTCACCTCAAAATCTCCCTGAGATCTGGGTTTTAGAATGTTGTGGGATGGCATGATTTGCTATTGGTGGGTGGTGCTCCATTCAGCGTAGCTCACACTACTCCTGTGCATGCTTCTGCAGGCAGCACTCCCTGCAGACACATCATTCCCTGCAGACACAGCACTCCCCGCTGACACAGCACTCCCCGCAGACACAGCACTCCCCGCAGACACAGCACTCCCCGCAGACACAGCACTCCCCGCTGACACAGCACTCCCCGCAGACACGGCACTCCCCGCAGACACGGCACTCCCCGCTGACACAGCACTCCCCGCTGACACAGCACTCCCCGCAGACACAGCACTTCCCGCAAGCACAGCACTCCCCGCAGACACAGCACTCCCCGCGGACACAGCACTCCCCGCGGACACAGCATTCCCCACGGACACAGCACTCCCCGCGGACACAGCACTCCCCGCGGACACAGCACTCCCCGCAGACACAGCACTCCCCGCAGACACAGCACTCCCTGCAGACACAGCACTCCCTGCAGACACAGCACTCCCTGCAGACATAGAATTCCCTGCAGACACCACTGCATGCAGGCACAGCTCTCCCTGCAGACACAGCACTCCCCGCAGACACAGCACTCCCCATAGACACAGCACTCCCCGCTGGCACAGCACTCCCCGCTGACACAGCACTCCCTACAGACACAGCACTCCCCGCAGACACAGCACTTCCCGCAGGCACAGCACTCCCCGCAGGCACATCACTCCCCGCAGATACAGCACTCCCTGCAGACATAGCATTCCCTGCAGACACAGCACTGCATGCAGGCACAGCTCTCCCTGCAGACACAGCACTCCCCGCAGACACAGCACTCCCCGCTGACACAGCACTCCCCGCTGACACAGCACTCCCCGCTGACACCGCACTCCCTACAGACACAGCACTCCCCGCAGACACAGCACTCCCCGCAGACACAGCACTCCCCGCAGGCACAGCACTCCCCGCAGATACAGCACTCCCCGCAGACACAGCACTGCATGCAGGCACAGCACTCTCTGCAGACACAGCACTCTCTGCAGACACAGCACTCTCTGCAGACACAGCACTCTCTGCAGACACAGCACTCCCTGCAGACACAGCACTCCCTGCAGACACTGCACTCCCTGCAGACATTGCCCTCCCTGCAAAAACCGCCGTCCCTGCAGACATGGTTTTCCTTGCAGACACAGCACTCCTTGCATACATGGTTTTCCTTGCAGATACAGCATTCTTGCAGGGGAGATCCAGTGACCAGTGCTATATGCGAGGGTCACTATGTGTCCCCCAGGATGCGCACAGAAGCGTATTGAGGCTGCGGGAGTGCATTGCAGTCACAGGCATAGCTGTGATTGCAGTGCAGAATAAAAGTAAATGTTGATCTTGGGCGAGCTATTTGCCGAAGGTAGATTTAAGAAAACCTGCCATGGGCTTTTATTTTTGGAGCGGACTACAGGATGGTAGTGAGGTGGTCCACTTCCTCCCAGCCAGGACTAGCAAGTGACCTATGGCTACAGGTTCCTTGTAAAAACCCAGCAGAAAATTGTTGGGTGTGTCAGTCTTGGTTTGCAACCTTGCAGAGCAGGTGGCTCTGCAAAACTTCAGCCTAAGTTCTCCTTTTATACTTTTCTTTTGGATCCCCTCCTAGCTTTGCCTGCAGAAACACCACCAATATTACGCTGTTAGATTACAGACTTCAACATTCAGTCTCTGCATTGTGATTTTTTAGCATGGATACAATTATAATATTAGAGAGCACTGAGGTCCTTGGTCCTTTTTGTCCTGTCTCCACTGATCTGTCTACATTTATTACAACCGTTCGGAAACTTTCTCCCACTGTTTCGAAATATGCAACGTATATTGTAATATTGTCCTCTAGTGTTTCTGTGCCACGGAAGCTTGAGGGAAAATTGAGAATGTAAAATATATTGTCATACGATAAAACAAAGCTTTCACAAGTCAGGAGAAATAAAACCAATGACTGCATAAACAAAACCTGTGTTTATTTGTATGCACAGACGCTTCCTAAGGAGGTTGAAAAGCTCCCAGCGCAGCATACGGGATGTGTCAGAACAGATTAATCTTTAATCATTCCTCAGTGATAGATTCCCTTTGAGATTGTAGGGCTTTATATCTTACAAGTGCAATGAGGGATATGATCAAAACCCCCATACACATCAGGGGATTGGGAGAGAGGTACAGTGATAACATGGACCTAGAAAAGCATTCACTTTTACATGTCAGGAACTTGTACCGAGGAAACTTCTCATGAAAGGAAAGGGATTTACGTTGTGCTCAAAAGTTTACATACCCCGGCATAATTTTTGCTTTCTTGGCCTTTTTTCAGAGAATATGAATGATAACACCACAACTTTTTCTCCACTCATGGTTAGTGGTTGGGTGAAGCCATTTATTGTTAAACTACTGTGGTTTCTCTTTTTAACTCATAATGATAACCCAAAACATCCAAATGACCCTGATCAAAAGTTCACGAACCCTGGTGATTTTGGCCTGATAACATCCACAGAAGTTGACACATGCTAGACAGCCCAGAAATTTACAGGAACTGGAGGCTTTTTGCCAAGAAGAGTGGGCAGCTTTACCATCTGAGAAAATAAAGAACCTTATCCACAACCACCACAAAAGACTTCAAGCTGTCATTGATGTTAGAGGGGGGCAATATACGGTATTTAAAAATGGGGTATGTGAACTTTTGATCAGGGACATTTGGATATTTTGGGTTGTCATTATGATTTAAAAAGAGAAAACACAGTAGTTTGACAATAAATGGCTTCACCCAGCCACTAACCATGAGTGGAGAAAAAGTGTTAGTGCTATCTTAACCCCTTCCCGACATGTGACGGAATAGTACGTCACATGTCGGGACCCCCGCTTTGATGTGCGCTCCGGCGGTGAGCGCACATCAAAGCCGGGACATGTCAGCTGTTTTGAACAGCTGACATGTGCCCGCAATAGGCGCGAGCAGAATCGCGATCTGCACGCGCCTATTAACTAGTTAAATGCCGCTGTCAAACGCAGACAGCGGCATTTAACTACCGCATCCGGCCGTGCGGCCGGATATGAGCGCATCGCCGACCCCCGTCACATGATCGGGGGTCGGCGATGCTCCTCCATTGTAACCATAGAGGTCCTTGAGACCTCTATGGTTACTGATTGCCGGTGGCTGTGAGCGCCCCCCTGTGGTCGGCGCTCACAGCACACCTGCATTTCTGCTGTGTAACAGCGATCTTATGATCGCTGCTGCATAGCAGAGCCGATCGGGCTGTGCCTGCTTCTAGCCTCCCATGGAGGCTATAGAAGCATGGCAAAAGTAAAAAAAAAAAGTTTTTAAAAATGTGAAAAAAATAAAAAAAATATAAAAGTTTAAATCACCCCCCTTTCGCCCCAATCAAAATAAATCAATTAAAAAAAAAACCAACCTACACATATTTGGTATTGCCGCGTTCAGAATCGCCCGATCTATCAATAAAAAAAAAGCAATTAACCTGATTGCTAAATGGCGTAATGAGAAAAAAATTCGAAACGCCAGATTTACGTTTTTTTGGTCGCCACGACATTGCATTAAAATGCAATAACGGGCGATCAAAAGAACGTATCTGCACCAAAATGCTATCATTAAAAACGCCAGCTCGGCACGCAAAAAATAAGCCCTCACCTGACCCCAGATCACGAAAAATGGAGACGCTACGAGTATCGTAAAATGGCGCAATTTTGTTTTGTTTTGTTTTTTGCAAAGTTTGGAATTTTTTTTCACCACTTAGGTGAAAAATAACCTAGTCATGTTAGGTGTCTATGAACTCGTAGTGACCTGGAGAATCATAATGGCAGGTCAGTTTTAGCATTTAGTGAACCTAGCAAAATAGGCAAGCAAAAAACAAGTGTGGGGTTGCATTTTTTTTGCAATTTCACTGCACTTGGAATTTTTTTCCCGTTTTCTAGTACACGGCATGCTAAAACCAATGATGTCGTTCAAAAGTACAACTCGTCCCGCAAAAAATAAGCCCTCACATGGCCAAATTGACGGAAAAATTAAAAAGTTATGGCTCTGGGAAGGAGGGGAACGAAAACGGAAAAACGGAAAAAGCTCCGGGGGTGAAGGGGTTAAAGGGCCACTGTCACCCCCTCCAGCCGTTATAAACTAAAAGAGCCACCTTGTGCAGCAGTAATGCTGCATTCTAACAAGGTGGCTCTTTTAGTTTTAGGTGCATGTATTACCAAAATAAAGGGTTTTATATTTTCGCCAAAATACCGTATATACTCGAGTATAAGCCGAGATTTTCAGCCCAAATTTTTGGGCTGAAAGTGCCCCCTCGGCTTATACTCGAGTCACGGTCGGCGGGTGAGGGGGAGAGGGTGCTGAGGCATACTTACCTAGTCCAGGCGATCCTGACGCTCCCCCTGCCCGTCCCACGTCCCACCTCCCATAGGGGCGGAGCCGCATAATTCATTTCTCTAATCAGCGGTGCCGGTGACCGCTGACAGAGGAAGAGGCTGCGGCACCGAAGACAGGCAGGGGGAAGGAGCGGGACGCCGGGAGCAGGTAAGTATCGCATATTCACCTGTCCTCGTTCCACACGCCGGGCGTTGTCTCCATCTTCCCGGCGTCTCTCTGCACTGACTGTTCAGGTCAGAGGGCGCGATGACGCATATAGTGTGCGCGCCGCCCTCTGCCTGATCAGTCAGAGCGGAGAGACGCCGGGAAGATGGCGCCGAGGAGCTGCAAGCAAGACAGGTGAGTATGTGTTTTATTATTTTTATTGCAGCAGCAGCAACAGCTATGGGGCAATAATGGACGGTGCAGAGCACTATATGGCACAGCTATGGGGCAATAATGGACGGTGCAGAGCACTATATGGCACAGCTATGGGGCAATAATGGTGCAGAGCACTATATGGCACAGCTATGGGGCAATAATGGTGCAGAGCACTATATGGCACAGCTATGGGGCAATAATGGTGCAGAGCACTGTGTGGCACAGCTATGGGGCAATAATGGACGGTGCAGAGCACTATATGGCACAGCTATGGGGCAATAATGGTGCAGAGCACTATATGGCACAGCTATGGGGCAATAATGGACGGTGCAGAGCACTGTATGGCACAGCTATGGGGCAATAATGAATGGTGCAGAGCACTATATGGCACAGCTATGGGGCAATAATGAATGGTGCAGAGCACTATATGGCACAGCTATGGGGCAATAATGGACGGTGCAGAGCACTGTATGGCACAGCTATGGGGCAATAATGGTGCAGAGCACTATATGGCACAGCTATGGGACAATAATGGTGCAGAGCACTATATGGCACAGCTATGGGGCAATAATGGACGGTGCAGAGCACTGTATGGCACAGCTATGGGGCAATAATGAATGGTGCAGAGCACTATATGGCACAGCTATGGGGCAATAATGAATGGTGCAGAGCACTATATGGCACAGCTATGGGGCAATAATGGACGGTGCAGAGCACTGTATGGCACAGCTATGGGGCAATAATGGTGCAGAGCACTATATGGCACAGCTATGGGACAATAATGGTGCAGAGCACTATATGGCACAGCTATGGGACAATAATGGTGCAGAGCACTATATGGCTCAGCTATGGGGCAATAATGGTGCAGAGCACTATATGGCACAGCTATGGGACAATAATGGTGCAGAGCACTATATGGCACAGCTATGGGACAATAATGGTGCAGAGCACTATATGGCACAGCTATGGGGCAATAATGGTGCAGAGCACTATATGGCACAGCTATGGGGCAATAATGAACGGTGCAGAGCACTATATGGCACAGCTATGGGGCAATAATGAATGGTGCAGAGCACTATATGGCACAGCTATGGGACAATAATGGTGCAGAGCACTATATGGCACAGCTATGGGGCAATTATGAACGGTGCAGAGCACTATATGGCACAGCTATGGGGCAATTATGAACGGTGCAGAGCACTATATGGCACAGCTATGGGGCCATAATGAACGGTATGGAGCATCTATTTTTATTTTTGAAATTCACCGGTAGCTGCTGCATTTTTCACCCTAGGCTTATACTCGAGTCAATAAGTTTTCCCAGTTTTTTGTGGCAAAATTAAGGGGGTCGGCTTATACTCGGGTCGGCTTATACTCGAGTATATACGGTACCTTTCTTTAGCCAGCGAGGCAGGTCCTCACCCCCCTGCTTGTAACGCCACATTGACATCACTCAAATATTCAGGGGTGCCAGGCACCGCCCCCTCAGCGCTGTTTACCCATGAAATCCGGCGCCTGCGCTGTGTATCGCTGTTTGGTGCAGGCGCAGAGAGCTCTGGCCGTCTGACGTCACAGCCAGGCTTGCAGACTGCGCCTGTGCGGCGAGTGCGGCCACCCACCTTGGTAATCCCGCAGTGTGTTATGCATTATGCAGAGTACGGGGCTGGGATTCACAAGCAGGGCGGCCGCACAGGCGCAGTCTGCAAGCCTGGCTGTGACGTCAGACGGCCAGAGCTCTCTGCGCCTGCACCAAACA
The DNA here is from genome assembly GCF_051348905.1 of Ranitomeya variabilis. Lineage (NCBI taxonomy): Eukaryota > Metazoa > Chordata > Amphibia > Anura > Dendrobatidae > Ranitomeya > Ranitomeya variabilis. Next base: position 614,377,141 of record NC_135235.1, read on the forward strand.
GCGATACACAGCGCAGGCGCCGGATTTCATGGGTAAACAGCGCTGAGGGGGCGGTGCCTGGCACCCCTGAATATTTGAGTGACGTCAATGTGGCGTTACAAGCAGGGGGGTGAGGTCCTGCCTCCCTGGCTAAAGAAAGGTATTTTGGCAAAAATATAAAACCCTTTATTTTGGTAATACATGCACCTAAAACTAAAAGAGCCACCTTGTTAGAATGCAGCATTACTGCTGCACAAGGTGGCTCTTTTAGTTTATAACGGCTGGAGGGGGTGACAGTGGCCCTTTAATATATACTTACCTTGTAATGTCTTCACATCCTGTTCCATCCAGATGTGTCCGGATCCCAGAATTCCAAGTGGCGGAAGTTCACCGACCTCCATATTGGGACACCCAAGTGATGGGTGTCTCAATATGGAAACTGCTGGTGGTACCAGCCTCTTGCGCGGTACCACCAGAGTGGAACACCGTCGCACCACACACACACACACACACACCGTATGCAGCCTCTTGCATGGTACCACCAGTGGAACACCGTCGCGAACATGACTCCGCCGGGATCAGCCGAATTAATCACTAACCGCTGCCATCTTTGATCAGGAGGAGCACATGTGCAGTTTTAATGTGACTGCCGCTATCTGTCTGCACAAAGATGGCAGCGGTCTGAAAGCGCACAGGGGTGAGAGAGACAGAGGACTGGGGGGAGACAGCTCAAACAGGACAGCTCATGAGGAGAGAACACAGCACAGGAAGGAGAGACAGCAGACAAGGGGGATAGCACATGGGGTAGACGGGTCAAAGAAGAGAGCACAGACTGGAGTAGTCAGCACATGGGGAAAGAGAGAGTGGAAAGGTGGGTGAGCACATGGGGGGGAGAGATTCTCAACGCTGCAAAGCCTGCCCCCATCGTGACATTACCGCCCTCCCGATGTGATAGCATCGGGCCTCCATCTAGTCATTCATATTCTCTGAAAAAGGCCAAGAAAGCAAAAATTCTGCCAGGTATGTAACCTTTTGAGCACAACTGTATATATATGTATATTCTAAAAAGATGCATGTTTGGTAAACGTACTGGCTTGGAGAACCATATTACTAGGTGTATTTTACTGCATAGTGAACATGGTAAAGAATAAAACCCCCAAAATTGCATTACTGCGTTTATTTCTCTATTTCAACGTACTTGGTCTTTTTTCCTGCTTTCCAGTGAACCACATGATAAAAAGAATGATATCATTCAAAAGTACAACTCGTCCTGCAAATGACAACCCCTCACACATCTACGTGGATGAAACAATAGAAAAGTTATAGCTCTTGGGAGAAGGGGAAGAAAAAACGAAAGCGCAAAAAGCGGCAAAGCGCCCTACTGGGAAGGGGTTAAAGCGTTAATGCACATACAATTAATTGCAGATGAATTCCCTGATTTCCAAACAATCCACAAACCATCTATTGTTTAAAATTGATTTAACAATAACAGATATCAAGGAAAAGCAGGATTGCTCACGTTGGATTTCACATGCCCGGTCCTTTGTTCTACATGGAGATAAACTGCTGTCAAATGTCTCGGCAGCAGCTTATTCCCTACTCATTTCATTACCAGCCAAACCTGGCATTCATGTTTGTGGGGAAGGAAAGATGCCATCATCAGTTTCTTCAGCCTGTTCATGGAATGAGAGGAGTTGTAGTTTGGCAGCAGATGGCGAGTAACAGGTTGCAGTATGAATCTCAGTTTTAGGGTATATTCATAATTTTGCAGCATTTTCCTCTCTTTTCGTTTGCGCAGTGAAAACGCTGTGTTTTACTGTGTCTGCAAAGTAAATTTAGATTTCCAAAATTTCATTCACAGGCTGTGTTTTTTGTGTATTTTGAGCTGCCGGACATTTTTTTTAAAATTTGCAACACGTCAATTCTTTCAACATTTTTCACCCATTCTAATGAATAGAAAATAATGCATGCAAAAACACACATTCTCATTTTTGGTGCAAAAAAAAATTCCACAGCAAAAAACGCTACATGTGAACATACACTTATGTTGATTTACCGTTTGTCTTTGAAGTGCACTGAGTAGGTTTCTTTTTTTGGTTATCCCTCAGAATTAGAATATGTTCACTCAGTAAGAGGGGTGATAACATGAAGAAAAGTTCCTGTATTTCCCCTAGGTCCCTGACTCCCCTCTCCTTATGCCTGATGGATACAAGCTGTGTTTAGTGAGAAAGCCGTAGGCTTTGAAGCCGTAGGCTTTGATTATAAGAGCAGTGATAACTTGAAGAAAATCGTATATTCTCAGAGTCACTGGGGACTCACAGTAAGAAGGGTGATAACACGAGAAAGAGTCTCTGTAAATCCCTTCCTCATTCTCAATTTTTACTGGATGTGTATTGTCACGTATGAGCGTGATATCACCAATATAGCACAAACAAATTAATTCAGGAAAAACATAAGATTTTGGTAATTTAAAACAAATAATTGAATTGCTTGTTAGGTAAATAAATTACATTTATTTATTAATGTCTCTGCTGTTACAGCCCAGGAATGCTTCACTCCAATCTATCTATCTATCTATCTATCTATCTATCTATCTATCTATCTATCTATCTATCTATCTATCTATCTATCTATCTATCCCATATCTATCTATCTATCTACCATAACTATCTATCTATCTATCTATCTATCTATCTATCTATCTATCTATCTATCTATCTACCCCATATCTATCTATCTATCTATCTATCTATCTATCTATCTATCTATCTATCCCATATCTATCTATCTATCTATCTATCTATCTATCTATCTATCTATCTCATATCTATCTATCTATCTATCTATCTATCTATCTATCTATCCCATATCTATCTATCTATCTATCTATCTATCTATCTATCTATCTATCCCATATCTATCTATCTATCTATAGTCAAAATAAGTTGAAACGGCACTCTATATAGCAATTATCAGGTGCTCTTTATTGGAGCATGTGGTGACGTTTCGGTCCTGGATGCAGACCTTTTTCAAGGTCTCAAAGACATACTGATAGGGAATCTAGATTGTGAGCCCAAATGGGGACAGTGATGATAATGTCTGCGCAGAGTAATATGATATAGTTATATAAACAATGCGTTAATAAATAAAAGCATACATTCCAGCACACACGTACAGACACACATTATTCAGCAAACTCTCAACGGTTCAGTTGGCTTCTGCAGAAACAAGAGCCATACATTCAGGGTTCATGGATGTTAAGACCATCTATTGCATCTTGCTGATCTATTCCCTCTGCTCGTGCTGAAAGTCTTCAGACATGACTTGATGAAAATGCCACAGTTGAGCAGTTACCTGTAGCCTTCATATTCCCTGATTAAACTACAAATATTCTCTTCTCAAGGCTTCGGCTTTGTTCTTTACAAGAATGTTGTTCTCAGGAAGGAGCAAAGTCAGACAATGACTTTTAAAAGATTCCGTACTGTAATATTTACCCTCTGTATTCTGAAAAGCATTTTTTTATGTAAGTAGGTACTTAAAGGAGTTGTCCATGATTAAGATATTAATGACCTGTCCTAGGGATAGGCATCAATGTCAGAATGGTGACACCTGGCACGCCAACGCTCAGTGGATACGTGGAGCTTCCACACACACAGCATTGAGCCAAATCACCACTGTGAACTTTTGATCAGGGTCATTTGGATGTTTTGGGTTGTCATTATGATTTAAAAGGAAAAAAACACAGTAATTTGACAATAAATGGCTTCACCCAACCACTAACCATGAGGGGAGAAAAAGTTTTGGTGTTATCATTCATATTCTCTGAAAAAAGGCCAAGAAAGCAAAAATTCTGCCGGGGTATGTAAACTTTTGAGCACAACTGTATCTATAGTGGACATCCCTTTTAAATAATGTTATCTCATCAAGATAAGCTCCATTCATATGAATGTCTAGAAGGGGTCTCCGCTCAAAGCACCCACTCTATGAGACTGACAGCCCCCTAGGTGCGTGCAGCTTTGCAGTTGCCCACTTGACTCTTTTACATGGTTGCCTATTACTATGCATGATCCCACATCCTGTTAATGTGCGATTACCAAGGGAAACTATCACTCTGGAGTCCATGGCAGAGCTGTGCATTACATGGACAGTTCATTGAGTTCAATTGACTATAATACCTTGTCTTTCCTGTGGGAAGAAAAATCTTGATGCTAATTTTCACCACAGATTACAGCTGGTCGCCAGGATGCCGAGCAGCGAATGACCTGCAAGATCAACCTATTATCGGTGTTTCTCTTGTAACTAAAATGGGATTATCCTAAGTGAACAATTCCATACTGGGGTTGCGTCATCTATTTTCAGGAGCAGTGTACTCCCGAGCCTCCTGGTTTCCTGCTTACCAGAACAGGCGGTGTGCACTTGATTGATTGGCAGGAGGCATGGTTGTACCTCTGGCCCATATTGTGCCCTCTGATGCTGCAAATACAGACAGCTCTTACTCTTCATCATCAAAAAAGTGTAGGGGAACTCAACTAGGTAAGTTAAGCAACATGCTGTAAGCGATAAAATTGAACAATCCCTCTATTCTTCAGAATGGGGAGAATTTTTAGTAAGAATTAATTTGAGATGTTGCTTGTTTTTTCCAGCTTTCTTCAATTTTACCAATGAAAGAACTTGAGAATAGCTGTTATGATCCCAATGGCAGAGGATCTCTGATATTCCGGCAAGATAGCAAAAATATAAATACTGCTCTAGGGAGGTGGAAACTGGGCTAACCGCATACCTGATCCTGACACAAACAACTAAAAGTAGCCGGTGAACGTGCCTACGTTGGTTCTAGACGTCTCGAGCCAGCCGGAGAACTGACTACCCCTAGAGGGAAAAAATAAGACCTCGCTTGCCTCCAGAGAAATTGAACCCCAAAGATATAGAAAGCCCCCAACAAATAATAACGGTGAGGCAAGAGGAAAACACAAACGTAGAGATGAACTAGATTCAGCAAAGTGAGGCCCAATAGTCTAGATAGCAGAAAATAAATAGTGGACTATGCGGTTAGCAGAAAACCCTACAAAACATCCACGCTGAACATTCAAGAACCCCCACATCGACTGACGGTGTGGAGGGAGAATATCAGCCCCCTAGAGCTTCCAGCGAGTCAAAAATCAAATGTAAAGCAAGCTGGACAAAAACACTGAATAATGCAAACGATCCAAATTGTACAAAACAGACTTAGCTTTTCCTGCATGAGGCAGACTGAAAGGAATCCGGAGGAGACCAAATAGGTCTGGATACAACGATGCCAGGCAAGAGACTGAGTCCAGAGGAGACTCAAATAGGAAACACCCGCTGCTTAACGACACAGCTGGAGCTCAGGCCTGCAACAAGACATACCTAACACAATACCGTTAGTGACCACCAGAGGGAGCCCAGAAACACAGTTCACAACAGTACCCCCCCCTTGAGGAGGGGTCACCGAACCCTCACCAAGACCCCCAGGGCGATCAGGATGAGCAGCGTGAAAGGCATGAACCAAATCAGCCGCATGAACATCAGAGGCGACAACCCAGGAATTATCCTCCTGACCATAGCCTTTCCACTTAACTAAATACTGGAGTTTCCATCTACAGATACGAGAATCCAGAATCTTCTCCACCACGTACTCCAACTCGCCCTCAACCAAAACCGGGGCAGGAGGCTCAACAGCAGGAACCATAGGCACCACGTACCGCCGCAACAAGGACCTATGGAACACATTATGAATAGCAAAAGACGCTGGAAGGTCCAAGCGAAAAGACACCGGGTTAAGGATTTCCAAAATCTTATAAGGACCGATAAAGCGAGGCTTGAACTTAGGAGAGGAGACTTTCAAAGGAACATGCCGAGAAGACAACCAAACCAAATCCCCAACACGAAGTCGGGGACCCACACCGCGGCGGCGGTTGGCAAACCGCTGGGCCTTGTCTTGTGACAATTTAAATTGTCCACCACATGGTTCCAAATCCGCTGCAACCTATCCACCACAGAATCAACCCCAGGACAGTCAGAAGGTTCAACCTGACCCGAGGAGAAACGAGGATGAAAACCAGAGTTGCAGAAAAAGGGTGAAACCAAGGTGGCAGAACTAGCCCGATTATTAAGGGAAAACTCGGCCAGTGGCAAAAAGGTAACCCAGTCGTCCTGATCAGCAGAAACAAAACATCTCAAATAAGTCTCTAACGTCTGATTAGTTCGCTCGGTCTGGCCATTAGTCTGAGGATGAAAAGCCGACGAAAAAGACAAATCAATACCCATCTTAGCACAAAAGGATCGCCAGAATCTGGACACAAACTGGGATCCTCTGTCAGATACAATATTCTCAGGGATGCCATGCAAACGAACCACATTCTGAAAGAACAAAGGAACCAAATCAGAGGAGGAAGGGAACTTAGGCAAGGGCACCAAATGGACCATTTTAGAAAAACGATCGCACACCACCCAGATGACAGACATCTTCCGAGACACCGGAAGATCCGAAATGAAATCCATGGAAATGTGCGTCCAAGGCCTCTTCGGGATAGGCAAGGACAAAAGCAACCCGCTGGCACGAGAACAGCAAGGCTTAGCCCGAGCACAAATCCCACAGGACTGCACAAAAGAACGCACATCCCGCGACAAGGAAGGCCACCAAAAGGACCTGGCCACCAAATCTCTGGTACCGAAAATCCCAGGATGTCCCGCCAACACCGAAGAATGAACCTCAGAAATAACTCTGTTGGTCCATCCATCAGGGACAAATAATCTCTCTGGTGGACAACGATCAGGCCTATCAGCCTGAAATTTTTGCAGCCCTCGTCGCAAATCTGGGGAAATGGCAGACAAAATTACTCCCTCTCTGAGAATACCAGCCGGCTCAGAGACTCCTGGAGAATCAGGCACAAAACTCCTAGAAAGTGCATCAGCCTTCACGTTCTTCGAACCAGGCAGGTACGAGACCACAAAGTCAAAACGGGAGAAAAACAACGACCAACGGGCCTGTCTAGGATTCAGGCGCTTGGCAGACTCGAGGTAAATCAGATTTTTATGATCAGTCAAGACCACCACACGATGTCTAGCTCCCTCGAGCCAATGTCGCCACTCCTCAAATGCCCACTTCATGGACAACAACTCCCGATTACCAACATCGTAGTTCCGCTCAGCAGGCGAAAATTTCCTTGAAAAGAAGGCGCATGGCTTCATCACGGAGCCATCAGAACTTTTTTGCGACAAAACAGCCCCTGCACCAATTTCAGAAGCATCAACTTCAACCTGGAAGGGAAGAGAGACATCCGGCTGGCACAAGACTGGCGCTGAAGTAAACCGACGCTTCAGCTCCCGAAAGGCCTCCACGGCCGCAGGAGACCAATTCGCAACATCAGAACCCTTCTTGGTCATATCCGTCAAAGGTTTAACCACGCTGGAGAAATTAGCGATAAAACGACGGTAAAAATTAGCAAAGCCCAAGAACTTCTGCAGGCTCTTAACAGACGTGGGCTGAGTCCAGTCATGAATGGCACGGACCTTAACTGGGTCCATCTCCACAGTAGAAGGGGAAAAAATAAAACCCAAAAAAGAAACCTTCTGTACCCCAAAGATACATTTTGAGCCCTTCACAAATAGAGCATTCTCCCGCAAAACCTGAAACACCATCCTGACCTGGTTCACATGGGACTCCCAATCATCAGAAAAAAACAAAATATCATCCAGATAAATAATCATAAATTTATCCAGATATTTCCGGAAGATGTCATGCATGAAGGACTGAAACACAGAAGGAGCATTAGATAATCCGAAAGGCATCACCAGGTACTCAAAATGACCCTCAGGCGTATTAAATGCCGTTTTCCATTCATCTCCCTGCTTTATACGCACAAGGTTATACGCACCACGAAGATCTATCTTGGTGAACCAACTGGATCCCTTAATCCGAGCAAACAAATCAGACAACAATGGCAAAGGATACTGAAATTTAACAGTGATCTTATTCAGAAGACGATAATCAATACAAGGTCTCAGAGACCCGTCTTTCTTGCCCACAAAAAAGAATCCTGCACCAAGAGGGGACGAGGATGGGCGAATATGTCCCTTCTCCAAAGACTCCTTTATATAACTCCGCATCGCGGCATGCTCTGGCACAGATAAATTAAAGAGTCGTCCCTTAGGAAACTTACTACCAGGAATCAAATCTATAGCACAATCACAGTCCCTGTGAGGAGGAAGGGCACTGGACCTGGCCTCATTAAATACATCCTGAAAGTCTGACAAAAACTCAGGGATCTCAGAAGGAGTAGAAGAAGCAATAGACACCAATGGAGAATCGCCATGAATCCCCTGACACCCCCAACTAGACACAGTCATAGCTTTCCAATCTAAAACTGGATTATGGGCCTGTAACCATGGCAGACCCAAAACGACAACATCATGCATTTTATGCAGTACCAAAAAACGAATCACCTCCTGATGTACAGGAGTCATGCACATGGTCACCTGTGTTCAATACTGAGGTTTATTCTCTGCCAATGGCGTAGAATCAATTCCCTTAAGAGGAATAGGATTTTCCAAAGGCTCCAGGACAAAACCGCAGCGCTTGGCAAACGACAAATCCATCAGACTTAAAGCAGCACCAGAATCCACAAAAGCCATAACTGAGTAAGAAGATAATGAACAAATTAAAGTCACAGACAAAATAAACTTAGGCTGAAAAGTACCAATGGCGACAGGATTAACTTTTTTCTTTAAACGTTTAGAGCATGCTGAGATAACATGTGTTGAATCACCACAGTAGAAACACAACCCATTTTGACGTCTATGATTTTGTCGCTCGGCTCTGGTCAGAATTCTGTCACATTGCATAGAATCAGGTGACCGTTCAGACAGCACCGCCAAAGGATTATCAGATTTGCTCTCCCGCAAACGTCGATCAATTTGAATGGCTAGAGCCATTGAATCATTTAGACCTCTAGGGATAGGAAACCCCACCATCACATCTTTAATGGCTTCAGAAAGACCATTTCTGAAATTTGCGGCCAGTGCACACTCATTCCATTGAGTAAGCACGGACCATTTCCGAAATTTTTGGCAATATACCTCAGCTTCGTCCTGACCCTGAGAGATAACCAGCAACATTTTTTCAGCCTGATTTTCAAGATTAGGCTCCTCATAAAGCAAACCAAGTGCCAGAAAAAAACACATCAACATTCACCAATGCAGGATCTCCTGGCGCCAGAGAGAAGGCCCAATCCTGAGGGTCGCCGCGCAAGAAGGAAATAACAATCTTAACTTGCTGAGCGGAATCACCAGAGGAACGAGGTTTCAGAAACAGAAACAATTTACAATTATTCCTAAAATTCAGGAATTTAGATCTATCTCCAAAAAACGGCTCAGGAATAGGTATTTTTGGTTCAGACATAGGGCTATGGATAACAAAATCCTGAATGCTTTGCACCCTAGCAGCAAGCTGATCCACACTAGAAGTCAAAGTCTGGACATTCATATCTGCAGCAGAGTTTCAGCCACTCAGAGAAAAAGGGGATGGAAGAAGCTAGGCAAACTGCAGCAAAAAAAAACAAAAAAAAAACTCAGAACTTCTTTTTAATCCCGCTTCTGCAATGCATTAAACATTTTCTTTTGGCCTGGCATTCTGTTATGATCCCAATGGCAGAGGATCTCTGATATTCCGGCAAGATAGCAAAAATATAAATACTGCTCTAGGGAGGTGGAAACTGGGCTTACCGCATACCTGATCCTGACACAAACAACTAAAAGTAGCCGGTGAACGTGCCTACGTTGGTTCTAGACGTCTCGAGCCAGCCGGAGAACTGACTACCCCTAGAGGGAAAAAATAAGACCTCGCTTGCCTCCAGAGAAATTGAACCCCAAAGATATAGAAAGCCCCCAACAAATAATAACGGTGAGGCAAGAGGAAAACACAAACGTAGAGATGAACTAGATTCAGCAAAGTGAGGCCCAATAGTCTAGATAGCAGAAAATAAATAGTGGACTATGCGGTTAGCAGAAAACCCTACAAAACATCCACGCTGAACATTCAAGAACCCCCACATCGACTGACGGTGTGGAGGGAGAATATCAGCCCCCTAGAGCTTCCAGCGAGTCAAAAATCAAATGTAAAGCAAGCTGGACAAAAACACTGAATAATGCAAACGATCCAAATTGTACAAAACAGACTTAGCTTTTCTTGCATGAGGCAGACTGAAAGGAATCCGGAGGAGACCAAATAGGTCTGGATACAACGATGCCAGGCAAGAGACTGAGTCCAGAGGAGACTCAAATAGGAAACACCCGCTGCTTAACGACACAGCTGGAGCTCAGGCCTGCAACAAGACATACCTAACACAATACCGTTAGTGACCACCAGAGGGAGCCCAGAAACACAGTTCACAACAAATAGCGCTTTTAAGCTGCAAGCTCCAGTCCTCTGTTCTGGTGACAGGATATCCTACCTGTGATCCCGCTGCTCTGCAGCAGCACTATGGAACGGGGTGGAGGTGTCATTCAGTGTGCTGCTGATGAAGACTCAATGCAGATTAAAACTTGAGAAAGTTTAATGTACAGGTTTACAGTGCCATTTTGAGGCTAAATACAACATCTTCATCAGGACGAAAACCTAACAATGTCTTTCAGGAAGACGTTGCATTATGAGCGGTCTTTTTTTTTTTTTTTTCTTTAAATGTCAAACCGGGCACATGCCAATGTTAAAGTTCAAGTTTCACCCGTTTGTGGAAGTTTTTTAACCCCTTAAGGACCGCCGATATGCCTTTTAACGGCGCCAGTTAAGGGTCCTTAAGACACAGTGCCGCTTTTTAATGGCACTGAGAAATAAGGTTATAGCGCCCCCCAGCGTTGGAAAATCTCCAGAGGTCTTGGCTAGTGGGGGTAGCTGAGACCCCGGAAAACATGATTCGGGTCAGTTTTTATCGACCCCAGTGTTAAGATCACCGTTATTCACAAAAAAAACGACCGAAAAAAAAGTCAGATTTCCTATTTATTTCTCTCTCCTCTGATATGATCTAGCACATTAGAGGAGAGAGAAATGGGGTTCCCCGAGCCCCCCTGGCACCTCCTGCATCCCCCGGTCCTGTCCCCCGGCCCTTGGCATCTTCCAGGAAGAAAATGGCGGGCGCATGCGTAGTGCGCACGCTAAGATCTGCTGGCCGGCACCCGGCAACAATAGGAGATTTCTCCTATTGGTTCATTTTGATCACTGTGATAGACCCTATCACAGTGATAAAAATAAAATTAATAATAAATCAAACCCCCCTTTATCACCCCTTTAGATAGTTAAAAATAATAGAATAAAAAAGTGTTTATTTCGATTTTTCCGTTAGGATTGGGGCTAAAGTTGGGGTTAGAGCTAGGGTTGGGGTTAGAGCTAGGGTTGGGGTTAAGGTTGGGGCTAGGGTTGGGCTAGGATTAAGGTTGGGGTTATGGTTAGGGTTGGGCTTAGAGCTAGGATTAGGATTGGGTTAGGCTTGGGGCTAGGGTTAGGGGTGTGTTAGGGTTGGGATTAGGGCTGTGTCAGGGTTGGAGTTAGAATTGGGGGGTTTCCACTGTTAAGATACATCAGGGGATTTATTCATTTATTCCAGCCAATTTTGCGTTCAAAAAGTCAAACGGTGCTCCCTCCCTTCAGAGCCCTGCCATGCGCCCAAACTGTGGCTTTTCCCCACATACGGGGTATCGGCGCACTCGTGATCCATGTTCTCCTGATACCCTTGCAAAATAAAAAAAAGTTTGGTTCCAAAGTAAATTTTTTGGTGAAAAAAGTAAAATGTTCATTTTTCCTTCCACATTGCTTTAGTTCTCGTGGAGCACCTGAAGGGTTAATAAACTTCCTGAATTTGGTTTTGCGCACCTTGAGAGGGTGCAGTTTTTAGAATGGTGTCGCTTATGGTATTTTGTGTTATATTGAACCCCTCATACTCCTTTCAAATGTGAGGTGGTCCCTAAAAAAATGGTTTTGTAAATTTTGTTGTAAAAATCAAAAATCGCTGGTCAAATTTCAAACATTTTAACTTCCTAACCATAAAGAAATATGTTGTGCTGATGTAAAGTAGACATGTGAGAAATGTTATTTATTAACTATTTTGTGTGACACCACGCTCTGATTTAAAAGCACATAAATTAAAAGTTTGAAAATTGCAAAATTTTCATAAATAAATGCAAGTCCTATCAAAGAAATGTTACCACTAACAAGAAGTACAATATGTCACGAAAAAACAGTCTCAGAATCATCAGGATCCATTGAAGCTTTTCAGAGCTATATCCTCATAAAGTGACAGTGGTCAGAGTAGTAAAAATTGGCTTGGCCATTAAGTACCAAATTGGCTCTGTCACTAAGGGGTTAACTGATGACCTCCAGCGCTCAAAAGTCTCATTAGCAAGTAATTTTATTCATATCATGAGATGTGATCCATATCCTGTGTCCTTATCGTTCATTCCTATGGCCCTCTATGACATCTTAATTGTTCTGCATGATATTCTCATTTCTATTTATAAGTTTTATAAATATTGTATATATATTCACTTTTCATGCACATCAAACTCTTTTTTTTTGTCCGAGAATTACCTTTGCAGCAGCTCATAGCTTTATTCCTCAGAGCTTACAACCTACAAGTGCTGGTCTGCTCAAGTTCCATCCTTTATTGGTATCATTCTCAGACATTCTGACTTGGTGTTCCTTCTTACACACCGGACCAGTCTTAAGTGTTATTGATTCTTTTTAGCTTTCTTTTTATCTCTGATTTCAATAAAAAAAACTTGTAGTTTGTAGGTATAGAATAGAATTTACAATTAAGTGTTTTATCCTATGGTTGTCCCGTTTCACTGTTAGAAGTTTGACATTGCCTTTTTGGCGTTTTTTTTAATAGCGCTCAAAAGGCAACTTCTTTCTGACAGACTTTGTTAGGTTTTCGTCCTGATGAAGAGGTTGCGTTTAGCCTCGAAACGCATTGACATTGTAAACCTGTACATTAAACTTTTTCATCAGCAGCGCATTGAATCACACCTCCACCCCGTTCCATATCGCTCTTGGTCTATTTGCAACCAGTGTTCTTGCCGCAGATGATATTATGTGCCTCAGTGCAACCTTACCAGTTGAGTGGATTCCTTATTCCTTTATTCTGTTATCATCATATAAGACCCTATTGCGCTCTTCTGTTTCCCAGTCTTTTCATCCTGCTGCAGCACTGACACAGCAGGTAGCACTGACACAGCAGGCAGCACACCGTCTTACTCTACACATACTGTCACCCCTAGGATTACAAGCAACAGACACCGAGCTGAGTAGTCCTCTGAGATTTTTTTTTTTCTGGGAGCACATCTCAAGCTTTTAAGCTTAAAAAAAGAGAATATTACTGACTCTTACATTTTTCTACAAGGTGGCAAGTACAGGAGAAAATATTTTTGAGAACTAAAACAGCAGCTTCTATTTGGCACGGCCAGAAATCCAGTACTGCAGCATAATCTCATTGTGCATTACCGGCCGAGAGCATGTTAATGCCTCATTAAGTGAGACACAGTAATAATGAAAAAAAGATCCTTTAAAAAGTGTTAAATGGATATACCCATCTCCAAGATCCAATCCCAGTACAGTGACTCGCTGGCAAAACGTACGTTGGAGCTATAGGAGCCACGGATCCCTGACCATTGGGATTTATCGATAATCCCTTCTTTATATTTTTTATGCACTTTATTTTTAGACTTAGATTTTTTTCTGTCTATTAACTTTTTGCACTTTATAAAGATCATTTTATAAGGGGTCATTTATAATTATGTTTTTTGGTCAGCTTTCCCAATCATGAATGCATTATATTACCTCCTTGTGCTATGGTATTTTGATGTCGTTGTTGTTAATTTCCTCCTGTTTTTAATATTGTGATTAATAAAATTATTTTAAATTTTCCATTTATTGGACCCCCTTTTTTTTGTATATTCACTGGGATAACAGTCTCAAACATTACCATTAGTATCACAGTATTCTGTCATGGATTAAAATCCTGCAGGGCACACAAGGTCCCCCTGCTCACGCCAGCACAGGTCCAGGCCTGTTTGAAGTTCGCCAGTGACCATTTGGATGATCCAGAGAAGGCATGGGAGAAGGTCATGTGGTCAGATGAGACCAACATAGAATTTTTTGGTATCAACTCCATTCTCCTTGTTTAGAGGAAGACGGATGAGTACGAACCCAAGATCACTGTCCCAACCATGAAGCATGGTGGGGGAAACGTTATACTTTGTTGGTGCTTTTCTGTAATGGTGACAGGATGTCTGCACCGTATTTTGTCTCTCACAGTTGAAGTGTACCTACAATAAAAATTACAGACCTCTCCTTTTTCTCTTTAAGTGGGAAAACTTGCAAAATTGGCAGTCTATCAAATACTAATTTCCTCCACTGTATGTAGTAGGTGTAATAATAATATTATCAAGTATCTCCAATTAGAAATGTAGTATAGTTCTTCTGATTACCTATGTCGCTCACCCCATGTGCAGGGCATTGCAGTAGCTTAGGTATCCATAGTTATGACAACTCATATAGTGACAGTTAGTTATTATTGGTAGTAACCATGGATATCTAAGCTACTGCAATGCCTGCACATGGTGTAAGCGACATAGCGAATCAGAAGAACAATACTAGATTTCTAATCGGAGGCATTTGCTAATATGATTATTATTACACCTACTACATATTGCGATAGCCTCTTAAAGAAGGGAATATCCCTTTAAAATAAAGTACATTCTCTTGGTAGAAATCCCATCTCTAGTTATCAGTATTACTATTGATGGTTTGCTCAGACTCTAATCTAATTGCCATTTATGAATTCAGGAAGGATCTTTTTTTTTTATAATGAGATGAGGATAAATTAGCTGCTGCCTTATGTCACCCTAAGAAAATATATCACTCAGGTCCGTTACTACAGTTTACTTAAGATATTTTTTGCAAATTTGTGTTCACCTTAAAAAAGCTCTGAGATAGATAAGCATTAACTATGGTGATATGTAACATACCCTATTTATAATGTATTTTTTTTAAAAAACGTTTAAATCTTTTTTACTTTTTATTACTTATTTTTTCTACAAAGTGAAGAAAAGCTATAAAATTGGAGACTTGTTCTCACTTTTTCCTCCCAGAAATTGAATTTGAAAATTTTTTTTCTTTAGAGTTTCAGGTATTGCAGCTTAATCCTAAGGGAATGGGCCTCAGCTGCAATACCAGATGCAACCAATGAACAAAAGAGGCGCTGTATCTGTTGGGAAAAAAAAACCAATTTCCTTTTTAACTCTCATACCATCCATTTAGGACAACATACTGATAAACTAAAACTTTCTGAGGTGTAAAGCACATGATCGTTAGGCGCATTTACACTGCTTGGTTATGATGTAAGGATAGGGTTGGTAACCTTTTGTAAGGTTTGAGACAATTTTAGGGACCACAGATGGTCTTGAGCTGCTCCTCAGGTGCAGGTGTACTGAAATATCGCAAGCAAATGATCCCAGGATGCGGAGGACGCCGTGTTAAGACGCAGAGTTAGATTTCCGTCAATTACGTGTGAAGTTTCCAGGTCAATCCAGGGACCAGTGGGAGGGTATGGAGGACCCCCCAGATGCAACGGACCCCCTCCCGGCGAACTGAATACAGAGTCCTCATCTCAGTGCTTCCCCTATCGGGCAGTTGACAGGATCTTAAAGATCATATGAGAGAAGCTGGCGATGTCTGTTATGCAAATGTACGCAAGGATGTAATGGGGATTGTGAAGTTTATCGCAAGGAAAACATGAAATATGCTTTGAAGAAACTGAATGATACAAAGCTTCGTTCTCATGAAGGTGAAGCCTCTTACATTTGTGTCTGTGCTGAAAGAAATGCCGATGGACTGTCCTTGACAAGTGAAGAATGATCGGAAGCCTATCACATCTGGCTAATTAAGAAGGGGGAGGAATTTGACGATACCACGTTTTTTTAAATTATACCAGATGTATTATTCAGTAGGCCAAGGGACATAAGTTATTGTTCATTTGAGCCTGAAGGTTTCACTCTTGTTATAGGTTGAATTGATGTTTGTTGCTTTATTGAATGTTTGATGATGACCTATTGTATCAGTCACGGCAGCTTATTGTTCAGCTATCCTTGAGCGATAAAGGCGCAGGTTAATTGAACAATCGATGTTTGGTAATTTGGCGAATGTCTGGTGACAAACCTATTGTATCAGTCCATGTGCTTGTTGTTCTGCAAACATTGAAGGACAAAATATGCAGGTTGATTGAACACTCTAACAATGAGAGATGGCCTCCTCCCATCTTTCCCCAAACCTGTGGATATTGGCCTAAAAGACAGCTGTGGGTAATACCCCGAAACAGCTGTCTGTGGATGGATACCATGTTTTGGCATAGGTGGTTTTCCTTTATTGGATGCTGCCCTTGCCGTGGTTGTTCCTTCCCGGTGAAAGACCTGGCTATTCATTGCTTGCGTTGAGAAACATGTGATGGTGTCTCCGCGGCTTTTCTACATGCATTTGCATATTTCCCATCAGGGATGGGGGCAGTGTTCTGGATCACTGCGTTGAGAAACACGTGATAGTGTCTCCGCAGTGTTGGATGTTTTGATCTCCCGAGGTCATTCATCTTTATGTTTATAGTCTATCCACATGTCCGCTCATCCCTAGCGACAACCCCTTTAAAGTGTAGTTACCAGAGGGAAAAGTTATCCTCTATCATTAGGATCCTAAGAATGCGGTTCTGGAACCGAAAAGATGGGGCTCTTGATAGCCTAGTTCCCAAGAAGTGGAGGTGACTCGGAAGTTCTGACATTGCCATCTTCAATGGATGGGAGCGGAGGTTGATCATGTGCATCTTCACTACATTTAAGATGGGGCTCTGCAAATTGGGCTGTGGAGTCGGTAAACCAAACCTGCAACACCTCAATTTCACTGAGTCATGACTCCCCGCCTCTGTCTACATACCCGTGTTTGGAGCCCCATACTCTGGGTCTCTGAGGGTCCCAGTGATTGGACCCCCAACAATCAGTTAGTCATTCCCTATAAATAGAGAATAACTTTGATTCTGCAATGTTAGTAAGTTTTTTAATGCCTTGTACACGTTTAGTCTCAGATGCGTCTGTCTACATTTTTATCAGAAATCCGTACTTTAATCCGGAATATAAAAGCCTGATGAATAAATAGTCTTGAAAGTCTGGAAAGGGGCCGAGAATGGACGTGCAGCTGACTGTATCTAGGCAGATACTGATCAGCTATATCATTCCTTATAGTGGCACCAGAGTATTTAATTTCCATCAGGTGAATTCATCCAATGCTGCCAGTTACTAATCTGTGATAGACTGCTCCGAGTACTCTTCACTCTCTGATAAAGCCAGGCTGAATTTTTTGCCTGGGAACACGAGAGCGGCCATGAATAACTTTTAAAGGAGACGCACCAACGATTACACTAAATGGAAGACTGCTAAATACGATTAAGCGTAGCTGATTCTCACATTCGGCACCGCTATTATCATTGGCTTTACGTAGGACTGTGCATAAACTAAAACCATATGTGTTACCATAATTAACAAGTGATGCACTGCCAATGATTTACAGACACATTCAGTGCAAAATAAAGAAAAGTTATACTTAGCCTTGGCTTATGATTTTGGTCTGTTTGCTCCATTTTCAGTGTAATTCATCAGCCATCCTAGTCCTGGTGGCTCATAGGGCCAGGTATGTCATAATCATGGCATGATTACAGCTATTCTCCTATATATTTTTCCATCCCCTTGAGACCAAAGCATTGAATATACAGTTGTCGTGTTCTCTATGTAATGCAGGAGTGCGGGTACTGTATCTTGGATCCTTAGAAGGTTACATCCCCTCAAAAAAACAACAAGCTATCTCCTATCCTATGGATTACGATTCACTTGTTCCAATGATCCCGAGATCAGGGCTCTGGAACCCCCGTCAATCTGAAGCTCTGTCCTGTCCGGAACACAGGTGCGCATGTTCGACCATCGCTCCATTCATTGTTTATGGGAATGCCAGAGAAAGCCAAATCCAGCGCTCCTTTTATTACGGAAGTCCTTTTGACAATTAATGGAATGAAGGTCGATCATATACACCTCCCCTCCATTCAGGATTGGGCTGAAGAGAGCCTCCTGGAAACACCTTTTCAAAATTTTGCCTATTCAAACCTTGTATTAAAAAAATAGTGCAGTAGTACTTGGCATAGAAAAGTAATGGGCAGGAATCAAGCTGGTTCTCCCATGGCAGCTTTTGACATGAACAGACTGTATAAAGCAGCCTCAGAAAAAAAATGGAAATGTATATATCATTGTTGAGCATCAGGGGCGTAACTACCGCGGTCGCAGCGGTCGCCATTGCGACCGGGCCCCGCAGGTCAGGGGCCCCGGGCCGGCAGGTCTGAGCAGGGCCAGGCTGGCCATCGGGCACTTCTGGCAAATGCCAGAAGAGCCGATGCCAGTAGTGGGCCGCTGCACTGTTCCTCCCCCGGAACCCCCCCCAGTGCCGCCGCCGCCGCCGCATTTAACTATACCGGCGTCTATGACACCGGTATAGTTCAATGCAATGATGGGAGGAGAGAGCGTCACCTGACGCTTCCTCTCCCATCATTCCCCGCTCTGCCTCTGACAGTACACTGCGGGTGCGCGATGACGTCATATCATCGCGCACCTGCAGTGTCCTGGGCAGACTGCAGCCGCCAGGAGCAGCGCGGGCAAAAGGAAAGGTGAGGAGAGTTTTTTTTTTTTTTTTCTTTTTAACCGGACTGTGGGGCCATTATCGGGGGGGGGGGGGGGGGGGATGAGATGAGATGTGGGCTGTGCTCTATATATCCCTGTGCGGGCTCTGCTGTATATACCCCTGTGGGGACTCTGCTGTATATATCCCTGTGCGGGCTCTGCTGTATATATCCCTGTGCGGGCTCTGCTGTATATACCACTGTGCGGGCTCTGCTGTATATACCACTGTGCGGGCTCTGCTGTATATACCACTGTGCGGGCTCTGCTGTATATACCACTGTGCGGGCTCTGCTGTATATAACACTGTGCGGGCTGTGCTGTATATACCACTGTGCGGGCTCTGCTGTATATAACACTGTGCGGGCTGTGCTCTATATACCACTGTGCGGGCTGTGCTGTATATACCACTGTGCGGGCTGTGCTGTATATACCACTGTGCGGGCTCTGCTGTATATAACACTGTGCGGGCTGTGCTGTATATACCACTGTGCGGGCTGTGCTGGATATACCACTGTGCGGTCTGTGCTGGATATACCACTGTGCGGTCTGTGCTGGATATACCACTGTGCGGTCTGTGCTGGATATACCACTGTGCGGTCTGTGCTGGATATACCACTGTGCAGGCTCTGTTGTATATACCACTGTGCGGGCTGTGCTGGATATAATAATAATAATAATAATAATTTTATTTATATAGCGCCAACATATTCCGCAGCGCTTTACAACTTATAGAGGGGACTTATACAGACAACAGACATTACAGCATAACAGAAATCACAGTTCAAAACAGATACCAGGAGGAATGGGGGCCCTGCTCGCAAGCTTACAAACTATGAGGAAAAGGGGAGACACGAGAGGTGGATGGTAACAATTGCTTTAGTTATTTGGACCAGCCATAGTGTAAGGCTCGGGTGTTCATGTAAAGCTGCATGAACCAGTTAACTGCCTAAGTATGTAACAGTACAGACACAGAGGGCTATTAACTGCATAAAGTGTATGAGAACATGATGGAGGAACGTGATTATGTTGTTGTTTTTTATTAATAGGCCACACAGGGATAATTAGGTTAATGCGTTGAGGCGGTAGGCCAATCTGAACAAATGAGTGGGCTGTGCTGGCACCCAACACCATGTTGCAGTGCAGGAGATTCCTGCAACAGTCCGAGGCGTATCTAGGGGAAGCGGGGCGGGGGAAGGTGGGGGGGTTGTGGGGGCGGGGGAAGGTGGGGGGGGGTAGGGGGTGGGGTAGGGGGGGGGGTAGGGGGGGGCCCCATTTGGAAGTTCGCACCGGGGCCCATAACTTTGTAGTTACGCCACTGTTGAGCATTCTTCATATGACAAATAAAATAAATTAATAAAATACTTTGAGAAAAGTCAACCCCTATTATGGTAAATATGTTGAATTAGAAATAAAAAAAAATCAGTGGCAACATCTAGTTTTTGAGCCGGCTTTTGCAATGTTTACTTTTTTTTTTTTACTATTTTTTTGCTTGTTTTACATTTGTTAGCACAGTTCATTAGGAAATATAATGATGCTATGATATCAGCAATTAAAAAATGTTGATTGCCCATAATTGCTGTCATTGTCACATTTTCCAGTAGGATAGCTCTATTGTTGCTCTAGTTTAAATGCAATTTATCCTCTGCAAACGTGGCTATAACCATAAATAGTTTCTTAATGTATCAGGCGAGGGTTAAAAATATTCAAATGGGGCAATCTGTTAATTTAATATCTTCTGTACATAAAACATTAAAATCTAGCAATTTCTACACTGGCTACAAGGCATATTAGCCTCAAATTTCCTTTTCTGTACAGATGACTTTTCAATAGTCTCATTATCATCACAGAAAGGACAATGAAAAGTAAACCTCTATATACAGTCCATAACAGAGGATCCACAATTCACAGTAAATTATATTACATTTCATCTCCTCCCCCTCCTAAATAAGAAGTGAAAACACCTCTAAATACTGTAGAAAACACAGCACCCAAAATTAACAATAAGTTATGTCACAACTCACCTCTCTTCTCCCTCCTGTACAAAGACAGATAACCTCAATATACAGTAGATAACACAGGATCCACCATTCAAGGAGGGTGATTGCAGCACGTTTACTGTTTACAGAGCGCTAACTCGATCCAGGGAACTAGTCTGATTGCCGTATGTGGGGTCGGGAAGGAATTTTTTTCCCCATGATGGAGCTTACTCTTACCACATGGTTTTTTTTTTGCCTTCCCCTGGATCAACATGTTAGGGCATGCTAGGCTATGGGTTGAACTAGATGGACTTAAAGTCTTCCTTCAACCTTAATAACTATAACTATGTAACTATGTAACTGCTGACGGCCCCCTGGCACCGCACTCTTGACTGGAATCAAGCAGCTGCAGGGAGAATGTTACTTCATCTTCTCCCTGCAGCTAAATGTCCAGTTAGACAGTGATGGGTGTTTTATACAGTAATTGCCTGCAGATTAGCACTAATGCTGCATGTAAGACCATTTTTTTTGACAGGCTTCCTCTAATATTAGTCCTAAAAACAACCTGATGTTAACTGAACTTGCCGCTCTTCACCCCTTATAACTTACTTGTATGTTATTTATCAATGCCGATGATGCAGAGAATTACCTCCAGGCCACTACCTTAAAAAAATAGCATAAAAACAAAATAATCTTGCAAATAAACCATTACTAGCACATGAGCGAGAGCATAATTCATCAGCTTTGTTCCTCCAACACATAGTAATATCTGCATACATACCCACAGCAGGAATGCACGCGTGTGAGTGACCTTGGCAGCGAGATTGGACAGAAGTGAATGTGTTTCCTTCATGCTCTGTGGAAGAACTGATTGTGTAGAATGAGAATATTGTGATTTCTGTTGATTTATTGTGATTTATCTCCTTCTGTCTATTCATACGTCTTCATTATTCCTTTTCACACTACTGCTTCACCCATCAACAAGGCACTACTGTCTGCAAGAAAATGCATGGTATATGACACAGGATGACCGGCGCTGGAATGGGATGTTTCACTCTCTATGTAGGTAGCCCACAGGTCACCTTTTTCTGGGTCTGCAGGTTTGCATAGAAATCAGTGGTGGTACATGCTATTGTGTCTATCTCAGGCATATATAACGAGGGGGAGCTTCTGAGCAAATGCAGTCGCTTAAAGCTAGCCTCTAGGGCGCTTTCACGTGCTCTGTTTCTATGCAGTAAAGTGAGCAAAGTTATGTAAAAAAATTATACTTTAACCATTTTTTTTAATCCACTCATTACATGGCTTTCAAAATTCACTTTTAAAACACTTAGCCAAGTTAATTAGAGTTTAGTGATGTTCATTTCTGTTTGTAGCTTACAAGGAATCTGTCAGCAGGATTTCACCCACCAAACTATTTATATGCACTTGTAGCTCTTTCAAAGACAAGTCCAAGTCCAGCAAAACCTTGAGATGGCCAATCCATTCCTGCATTACTGAGAAATCAGTGTTTGAATGAGGCTGAAGCACTATGGTATATCTGAAGCTTCTCTCACTCCAGCTCTGTTCACTGCCCAGCGCCGCCGCCTCCTGATTAACTCCTTTGAAGTTACACAGCATAGAGACTGTCAGTCAAACAGGAGAAGATTGCGTTGGGCAGGGAATAAACCTGGAGTGACAGAAGCTTCAGATCTACCATAGCTCTTCAGCCTTTTTTGCATATACATTTGAATGCTGATTTTTCATTAATGGAGTAATGGACTTTCCATGTTAAGGTATTGCTGGATCTGTCTTTGAGAGAGCTACATGTGCATAAAAATAGTTTAGGGTGTGAAATCCTGCTGTCAGATTCCATTTAAAATCTTTCTATCCAGTTATTGCATCCTCTGCAGCCAATTGAACAAGACGAGCGGAGTTCCTAAAGGATTATTTGTATTTTGTAAAGTGGTGACATATTGCTAGGATATGGACATAATTTTGTGATTAGTATGAATTTGACCTCTTGGACCCCACCACTGACGATGAGAATGATTAGGCCACAGGGTAGATTTATTGTACAGCAGAGCTTCAGCCGCCTCCTGTGCAGGGAACTCTAACCAGAGGCTGGCTGCACAGTCGGGGTGACCGGGGCATCACTGTATAGGGAAAGGGGGAAATAAATTAGAGCTGATGCCCATTCAGTATCAGGTAAGACCTCCATGAGCACACACTGGTGGTATATATCGTGGAATGGAAATAACCCTTTAATGATGGTTGTTCCGAAATTCTAAAATAAAACTTAACAGAATGATAGGTGATAAGTGGAATCCCATCACTGGTTCTTCCCCGGATCATAAGAACGGGGCCCTGAGTTCCCATTTTAATGGAGCAGCGCTTGGCGTTCACACTGGAGGAATGACAGAGAAGGTCAATGCAGTGCTGGGCTAGCTGTCAGTCACATAGCTCATAAATAGAGCATCAGTTCTCTCTCTAGGGGAGACCGGCCCCTGTGGGTCCCAGCAGTCAGACACTTATGACCAGTCCTGTGGATACGTGATAAGGGGATAGATCCAAGATCACAGAATAAGCCTCTAATGAGTCATGACATATCATTCAGTCAACCTGAGACCCCCAGTCTGTGGTGCAGCTCCGCTAGTGTCACCAGTCATTGCAGAGTCCTGGGGGAGCACAGAACTGATCTTTCTAAAACTGCGCTATTATTTTTCTTACATTGCCTGTTTTTCCCAAGAAATACGGAAAGTCTTCTTTGGGAGACTGGGTAATCAATGAAGTGTCGCCTGCCATTATCAGAGCTAATGAGACGGTAGCTCTTACAAGTGGTTAGCATTAGATGTGGAGATCCGTCCGCTCCGCTCAGGCACATGAAGATATCCTATACTATATACTGACGTGTTTTGTGCATGCGCCGGGGGGTATGAAGCAGTTAACGAACGTTCTACCTGTAACATCATACAGCTTTTTTTCTCTCCCTTTGTTCCATTAGTTTAACCCAAGGCTGTAGCTATTGAGCTTCAGCTATTTGTAATTCTTTGAGCGCTAAGCTTTTCAGTGTGTTTAGACATGTTTGTATTGCGGGAACGATCTGAGTTCAGGAGCTGTCGATCTCGCCTTTCATCCAGGTAATTGGCGTGGAATGATTCATTTCTGATTATGGGAGGTATGAAGCCTATCAGAAAGGTAGCGACTGTTACTTGCAGAAGGTCAGAAGGATCTTTTATCATCACTCCAGCCTGGCATTTCCCACACATAAGCTTGTGCCTGGGAGCGGCAATAAGTCATTTTTTATTATTATTTCGAGCTTTGTAATGAATCACGTTTTTTATTAGGAGGAGAATAATAAAGTCTTGTGGTCCATGGTCCGATGTGTCATCGTGCCGGGGCTGACATCTGGGATGCAGAGAAAAGTGGGATCAGATAGTACCTTGGCTGGGAAGCAGGTTTCACTAGGGGCAACATTGCTCCTCACTTCACATGGGAAATGAATCAGTGCTGGGGGTCCACAATGAAAAATTTCATGTTATTTATGGCGATGCTGAACCCTGAAATGGCCCTTCCTGCTGTAGATACATATATCACTAGACCTGTGTGATGGCATACTGTATGTATGACATGGGTCTTAGATGGACATCAAGTAGAAATGACCAATAATGGAGATGGTGATGCTCATTTACAGAACCATGATGGCCAGTGCATGATCGCTGCCCCACAGACCAGTATACATCATTACTTCTGGCACTCTCTGAAGTAGTCGAGAATAATACACCTCTCCCAAGTAATGATGCTGCTGGCTTGTAAGTAACCATGTGAGAAGTAAGTCAGTACAAACAGGACACATTTATGGACCATGCAGCATGATCGAGGTTTGGTGCCATCTCATGATTCTTTTCTGGTAATTTGTATACGGCACATGCAGAGTTCAAACTTCTTGTCTCCAGATAATATAACTACTAAACATAGATTTGAAGAGGTTGTCCAGGATTTTTCTCGTTACTATAAGCATAAAAAGTAACAGACAACTAGTTACCAACTACCTGTGTGTTCCACGCAGCGCCAGGCAGTTCAGCTTTTCAATGTTAGCAGAGGAACTCATTCTCTTCCAGGCTCCTATGCCGACGGGACGCCTCGCAGTTAAGGATTGGGGAGACAGCTATTAATCAGCATGACTTCAACAGGGCAGAGCAGAAGAGAAGCTGCTGCTCTGCTGACGTGGCGTCAGTGGAAGCCGCTGAATTGCCTGAAGAAGCTCTGTGCTGGCAGATATCGACATTGGGCACAGCAGGCAGATACTTAGTAACGACCTGCCTGTTAGTTCTTTGACACATTTCAAATATTAAAAATAAAGAAACTGCTTAGAAAAGCAATCTCAAACAGTATTGTGCTGCGGTGACACGGTAGCGGCTTAATTTACCTTGATGGGTGCCTTTTCCAGTTGAATAGTTGTTACGAGACATTGGGGCACCTCTGGTCCAGCATTAGTATGCCATCCAGCTGAAAAGAACACTTGGGAGGAGCATTGTGAATAGCAACTTTTCTATCGACGTACCACAGCCAACTAGCATCACTGAGAACAGTTTGGGTGCTGAGTGAAAGACAGCAGCTGACTGTCCTTCTCCTACATGTCCTTTTCAGCTGAATGCAGGTCACATTGCTCAGCCTCTCAGACGTTGGTTGCTAGAATTGAATAGTGGGAGCTTTAGGTTCCTGCTTCAATTTTCAGCTGGCTTTCTAAGGGTAACCTCTACATTATAATGAAGCATTGGGGACACTTTGTAGCATTTTGTACGGTTGCTACAATCTTGTGTACAGTATTTGTATTACTGTATCTGCTGCCTGGTAACATTGAGTCCTCGCTGACCGTGGTGCTGAAATCCACTGCTTAGCAATGAATGTTTCCATGTTTAGCTCCTGTGCAAGATCTGAGGCTCCCACAGTTATTGTGTGCCAGCGTAAGCACAGATGCGTGCCTGAAATTGATTTCTTTTGAAATGATGTGTTGTATGTGAATTGTGGCCGCCCTTCTGCCCCTCTAGTCACATAATATTCCACCTGTGTTCTGCAGACACACCGAGGACCGCAGCATGGACAGGGCAGGTAGCCCTATACCACCATGCTCTGCCACATGTATTGCTCTCACAGGGACATAGGAGACCACTAGATGCAATCTCACAAATTACACTCCACAGTCTGAATGTTGATAATAGGCATGTATTAGGGATGTGAAAATACCATGTGCCCTCTTCTATTCTTCCTGGTAAGTTAAGTAGCATCTCTCATCATTTAGGCTATCACTTGCTCTCACAGCTACACAGACGACGTGCTAGGATGCCGTGATTTCAGGTAGACACTTTCAAGTAATAATGTTCCTGTAAAGCAGGGGTGAGGAACCTTCTTTCTTGCCAAGGGCCATTTGTGTCTTTAAACGATCCCTCGGGGGCCGTACAAATTGTACGCTAACTCCGCCCACAAAGTAAGTCTTTACACTGGCACTGGTATCAAGATGTAATGCTTCAGTCGTGAACGCTGCTTGTGGGTGCTCACAGAGCAAGAAGAAATTAAAAGGCCGGTGGGCATCAAAACACAGCTGCTGGCCTAAACAATGTGGTCCCCAGGAATCTAGCCGGGGGCCGGAAAGAAGGCCGGAGATTGCTTTCGGGCCTGAGGTTCCCTGTAAGGGGTAGCAGTGGTTGCTGCCATGTAGTAGTCCTGTTTCAGCAGGGGCCTAACCATAATAGGTGCAAGGGTTGCAATCGCATCTGGGGCCATTGGCCCATATGAAAATACCATTACTATTAAAGACTTGCAATAATTAAAGGCCCCATTGGAGCTTTTGTATTGGGGCCCACAAGAGCCAAGTTACGCCACGGAGTATCAGTAGTAATGTATCCACAAAACCTTCTGTCCTGCACACTCCATTTAGAATCTTGTGACCAATGTACGAGGTTTAGTTACTAAATAACGTCTTTTGCAGAGCGTCCTGTGAAGAGACTGCAATTAGTCTGCCATGCAGACACATAGGAGAACAGGAGCATCCTGTGATCAGTCTGATATTAATAACGTCTGAAAAACATCAAGCAGAAATTAGTGCAATGTTTACAAGGTTATAAGTTATGACTCAGGATTTCTCTTTAACATTTTTTTTGCTAATTTTGTGAATAATGCGCATAACTATTGTACATGAAGTATGTGCACAGTGACTACACCAGGAGAATAGTGAGTGCAGCTCTGGGGTATAATACAGGATGTAACTCAGGATCAGTACAGGATAAGTAATGTAATGTATGTACACAGTGACTGCACCAGCAGAATAGAGAGTGCAGCTCCGGGGTATAATACAGGATGTAACTCCGGATCAGTACAGGATAAGTAATGTAATGTATGTACACAGTGACTCCACCAGCAGAATTGTGAGTGCAGCTCAGGGGTATAATACAGGATGTAACTCAGGATCAGTACAGGATAAGTAATGTAATGTATGTACACAGTGACTCCACCAGCAGAATTGTGAGTGCAGCTCTGGGGTATAAAACAGGGTGTAACTCAGGATCAGTACAGGATCAGTAATGTAATGTATGTAAACAGTGACTGCGCCAGCAGAATAGTGAGTGCAGCTCTGGGGTATAATACAGGATGTAACTGAGGATCAGTACAGGATAAGTAATGTAATGTATGTACACAGTGACTGCTCCAGCAGGATAGTGGGTGCAGCTCTGCTCAGCTGCTGCTCACTGTGCTGATTGTGGGTGCGGTCGCTGCTGAACCTGCTGTGTGCTCCTGGGCTCCTGAGAACCACCACCTCTCCGCCCGGGGACCTGCTCTCTCTCTTACCCAGGGAGTGAGTGGGTTTCCTGGGATGAATGGGGGGGCCAAGTCCCAGGCTTCTGCTTCCCGGACCAGGCTGGCGGGGGGCAGAAAGAACCAGCAACCAGCCTGCACATCAGAAGATTCGGGGGTGAGACGCTCCACCAGGAGTCGCAGCAATGTGGCTCCTACTCCCCCCAGGTCTGCAGAGACCCAGAGAAGCCGCAAGGCTTCCATGGAGGAGAAGCTTGCTAGCGTGCAGGATGACGGCCCTTCCGGAGGAAAGCTGAGTGCTCACGGAGGTGAGGCCGACCTCACTGAGGAGGGTTGGGCGCTGCAGAGACCCCGGGAGTCTGTGTCCACCTATGCCTCCCGGGTCATGAGCCACCTTCGTGAGTATGAAGAAGCAAGCAAGAGATTGAAAAGGCTCCGGGAGGAGCTGCGCTGCACAAGCGCAAAAGCTGCAGGCGCCTCCAGACCCAGGAAGACGCAATTCCAGGCTGAGGTAAAGAGGCTGAAGCTGGAAATTAATGACCTGGAGGTAAGAAAAGCCTTTATCCAAGAAAAAAGTGGACCATTTAAAGAAAAATTGCAAAATGAAGACCGATTTAGAGAAATGGCTGATAACAGAGAGCAAAGGCAGATAGGGCTGTAGCCTGGGAGCCAGGTGGATGATGATGATGATGATGATGATAAGAAGGAGGATGACCAGCAGAAAGCCCCACCTGGCAGCCTGCTTAGTCACTCACAGGCCACGTGCAGCGAGCTCCCTGCTGGACAGGCGACAATGACATCTCGTCGCAGTTCTGCTGGCTCTGGGGAGGACAGTGACATCGGCCAGGGAGGGGCACTAATGGCAGAGATCAAGCTCCTGGAGTCCCCAGTGTGCCTTCAGAACTTCCATCTTGGTGATGATTTGCCAGAGGAGGCACCTGGGGGCCGGAAAAAAAAGGTGAAGAAGATCAAACCTAAGCTGCAGGAAGCGGTAAGCTATGTATATGCCCCCCTCCCTGTACCCCCTGAGTCGGCTGCAGGGTCAGCTCGCTGTATAAGCCCCGTTGCCCAGCCCAGCCCGGGTTCTGCTGTGGATCAGGTGCAAAGGCGCGGGGAGATTACAAAGCACGGTAGTGAGGCGCAGAGCTCCGTTTCTGCTTGTAGTAGCAGGGACGTAGCAGCAGGTGCATCAGCCGAGAGGCTGGACAGTGAGGGCGGCCCGGCGGCGGGTGAAAAATCAGGCCACGATACTGTGGTGCGCTCCCCAGTGGGAGGGGGGAGCAGCCCGGTGTCAGGGGCAGATCCGGTAGCCTCGGTGCCCCTGAATGCTGTTGCCGCTGATCACTTAGTTGAGAAGCGGCGGCAGTGTGAGGGGGTTACCGGGGCTGGGCGTTCCGGTCCTCCCACCAAAGTCCTGTTCTGTGTTGGCGCCGCTGGTCAACAAGATCCTGATGCTAAGGATCAGCGGTGCCTCACAGCAGCGAAAGATCAGCGGCGCCTGGTAGCAACCATGAAGCAGCGGAAAATATCAACTGATGATGCGGAGGGCACACATAAAACCAGGGGTGAGGTCACCTCCAGTTCTGTGGAGGAGACTCAGCCCCTTGTGCCTGATGATGCGGAGGCCAAAATGTCACCCCCTGTTGTCACTGGTCCAGCAGGAGTGAATGTGGTGGTGGGTATGGATGAGGAAAACTCTTTGTCTAGTGGTGTGGTTGCTGGTTTGGTTGAGGGTGAGGAGGTTATGGAGGTGGGTAATGGTGATACTGTTGGTGTGGATGTGGTCACTGGTCCGGTTGCCCCACCGGTGGTGGCAGCACCTGTCAGGAGTTATGCCGCTGTCACCTCCGGGGGAAATAGGGCGTCCTCCTCGTCTCTGGGCTCTGGGGACGGCATGTTGCAACGGCGTCTCCTGGAGGCTCTAAAGAAGGGAGAGAGATCACTAATGGTAGAGGGTCGAGAGGTTGATCTATCCTTCTGGATAGAGAGGCATGGCCTCGGGGCCTTCCGAGAGCAAAGAGGGGGGGATACAGTGTGGTCCCTCCCAACAGCCGGGCCGGGTAGTGTGCGTAGGAATGTGGTCCGTCTTCGGTGGAGGGGCAGTGATGCGTGTCCTCCAAGGTCGAAGGTTGTGGAGCTCCTGCTGAGGATGGGCTTCAAGGCGATTGACATCTACGCCTTGATACATCCCTATTCCACACCTGAGTTTGATGTCAGCTTTGTTCGTCCGGAGGGGCTTGAACTTTTCTGGTCGAACTATGAGTTGGCAAAAAATGAGCCCGGCTGGCGAGACTTTGCCGTTCAGGCGGTGTCTCGCCAAAATCAAGTCAAGAAAGTGACCGTGATGACATGTAACGAGTCGCTTTCTTGTTATGACATCATGACGTGGCTTGGCCGGTATGGAGAGGTAGTGGAGATGCCAAAGAAAAACCGTGACGAGTTTGGTATCTGGTCAGGGGCCTGGACGTTTATGGTAAAACTTAAGCGTTCAGGTGGTACGGTTGCCCACATACCATCATCTGCCTTCCTGGGTAGGGATCGTATCCTGGTCTTCTACCAGGGGCAACCGAAGCTCTGTCACAAGTGCGGCGACCCCACACACTTCAGCGCAAACTGCACTGTGCAGAAGTGTGCATTGTGTGGGGATGTCGGCCATCTTGCTGCATCTTGTGTGGAGATTAGGTGCCACCTGTGTGGTGAGTTAGGTCACCCATTCAGCCGTTGTCCTCGCTCCTTCGCTAACGCAGTCGTGACCCCGGTGGGAGAAAGCCGTGAGGCTGATTCTGCTGGGGAAGGGACTAGCAAGGGTGAGGGAGCTGAGGGGCCAAGGAAGAAAAGCAATAAAAAGACGCCTGCCCAGCTAAGGCGTCTAGACAAGCGCAGACAGGATAGGGAGCTGGGCGAGCCTCGGGCTACTGGGGCGGCCCCTGTCCTGGATGCCAGTCTTGCTGCTGAGGCCCCAAGGGATGATGAGTTGGATGAGGAGGTCAGGAAGATCCACAGGGAGGAGAGTGCCACTGCCTCAGAGTCCTCCCATTATGAAAGTATGGATGAGGATAATAGGCAGTGGCTAGAGGACAAGCGTAAGCTCGGCACCAAAAAGAAGAGAAAGAAGGGAGATAAAAAATCTTCTCTCACTCTGACCAAGGTACCTAAGGAAGGAAAAACCGACTCCCCTCTGGTTGGTCTTTCTAACCGGTTCCAAGCCCTTGAAAACATCTCTTCCTCTGAGGAGGAAGCTGAGGGTGAGGTTCTGGCTTCGGCGGGGCTCACAGGGGGTGCCGAGTCTCCTCCTTCTGGGAACGTAAGATCCTTGGAGGGAGGGACTGGCCCAGAGTCCGGAGACGAGGACGAAAAAAATAAAAAACGCGTGGAAATGGATACCTCCATGTCATTAAAGAGGGGGAAGGATTCCTCCTCTGAGGCAGAGGATAAGGGGAGTGGGAAAAAGAAAGCCATCTAACTCAATCACCAATGATGGCGGAACCCACTCCGTTGACGCTGGCGTCCATTAATGTCGCCAGCATAAAGTCAAATACAGCTAGATTTGCGGCCTTTGATTTTCTCAGCCGGGTTGAAGCTGACATTTTCTTTTTGCAAGAGACCAGGCTGCCAAACATGGCAGACGTGTTTAAAGCTAAGAGGGAGTGGAGACTCGGGCCCTCCTATTGGTCTCTTGCGGCCGAGCCGTATAGCGGAGTGGCGGTCCTTTTTACCGCACCAGTGGAATGCCGACGGGTTATTGAGTTAGAAATGGGGAGGTACCTGATCTTAGATGTCCTCATGAAGGGACAAGAGCTCCGGCTCATTAACATCTATGGTCCCCAATCTAAGTGGGACCGGAAGTGTCTCTTTATGAGGATCAAGCCCTACCTTTTTACAAGTCGGCAGGTTGTCTTTGGAGGGGATTTCAATGCTGTCACGAGGCCCCGAGATAGAGGAGGTTCCAGAGACAAGCTGACTTATGATAGCGTCGCCCTTAATAGTATAGCTAGTGAGGCTCGCCTGGTGGATGTCCACATTCGGCACACCCCAGGCCACGAGGGGTTCACCTATCATAGAGGTAACTGTAGGTCCAGAATAGATAGGTTTTATTTAAAGGAGGAAGCTGTCTCTTCAGCAGTGTCTGTTGTTGAGGTGGAGTTCTCCGACCACTGTTTAATTTTGTTTTCTCTGAATGTTACAGAGACCCTCCGGGTGGGAAGAGGCTTTTGGAGGCTCAATTCGTCTCTCTTGGAAGAAGCAGAGATAAGACAGTCCTTTGAGGATTTTCTTCAGAGCCAGGTACCCTTACTGGATCTTTGTAGTAGTAGGTCAGAGTGGTGGGAGATGTTCAAGGAAAGGGTGGCGAGATTCTTCCGCCAGCTCTCGAGCCTCAGGAGTCTGAGCAGGTACCGCCTGTATCAGGGTCTGAGGAGGAAACTCGAGCATCTTGTCTCAACTGGAGGTAGCCGCGAGGAGATCTCCAGAGTGAAATCTTTGCTTATGAGGTGTCAGTACGATAGACACGCATCTTTGGTTTTTGAGAGGGATTACGGGAAGTACCGCTCGCCCGACCCTTACAGAAACTGCAAGATGTCAGTGAATAGTAAAGTGGTTACAGGACTGGTCGACACTACGGGGTCCCTGAGGCGATCCAGATCAGGGATCCTGGAGGTTGTCAGATCCTTCTACTCGCACCTCTTGGGGAAGAGGGATCTTGATTGGGATGAGATGTCGGCTTTCCTGGCAGAAGCTGTCCCCGAACCAGGGGTAGACCCCTCTCTTGACGTTTTGACAGAAATGATCAGGGAAGAGGAAGTTCAGTTGGCGATTGAAGGGCTTGCTCCCAAAAAATCGCCTGGTCCAGATGGCTTAACATCTGAATTCTATAAGACCTTTAAGGACGTTTTGGTTCCCCTCTTGACTGAGGTATTCAATGAGTGTCTTTCCTCGGGCACTCTGCCGAAGTCAATGAGGAGGTCTGCTCTGATCATCTTGTCAAAGGGTAAGGACCCGTCTTGCATTGAGAATTGGCGTCCCATAGCGCTTCTCAATGCAGACAGGAAGGTTCTGGCAAAGGTGCTGTTTAATCGGCTGGTGAAATTTGCACCCCGACTCCTTTCGGGGGCCCAGCATTGCTCTGTTCCAGGCCGCAGCACATTTAGTGCTGTACTCTGTGTCCGAGAGGCAGTGGAGCAGGGTAGGGCTGGTCACTGGAAGGGGTACATGCTGTCACTGGACCAGGCAAAAGCGTTTGATCGGGTTAATCACGAGTACCTCTGGTCCGTCCTTCTGAGATATGGCCTGCCGGGGGGGTTTGTTGATTGGCTTAAGACCTTGTACAGTGGGGCAGAGAGTTTCCCGCTTGTGAATGGTTGGATTGGTAGCTCTTTTGAGGTTGGGTCCGGTGTTCGCCAGGGTTGTCCCTTGAGCCCGCTGCTGTACGTGTTTGCGATTGACCCTCTTCTTAGGAGGGTGGAGCGTGGACCGTTGGCCGGGATCGGGATGGATCAGGCAGCACCGGAAGCCACTCTGAGGGTGGTGGCGTATGCCGATGATGTCACTGTGTTTGCTTCCTCTCACGAGGAGGCAGGGTGGCTGATGTCAGAGGTAGATCGCTACTCGGAGGCATCCGGGTCCAAGATCAACCGGGATAAGTGTGAGAGTCTCTGGCTGGGAGGAGGAGATCCTGGTTTTGAGCTCCCGGACACCCTTCCAGGACCCAAAGTCTCTGCAAAAGTCCTTGGCATCGAATTTGGCCAGGGGGATTACCCCAAACAAAATTGGGACAGCAGGCTAGAGATCGCCACTCAGAAGGTGAACCAATGGAAGGGTTGGTCTTTGACCCTAAGGGAAAGGGTAAACCTGCGCAAAACTTACCTGCTCCCTTTACTGATTTATCTGGGCAGTGTGTGCATCTTGCCGGAATCTCTCTGGACTCGGGTCTACAGTTTGTTCTTCCAACTGTTATGGGGGAATAGACTGAACCTGGTCAAGAGGGAGGTTACTTACCGTACGAGGAGACTAGGAGGGTTGGGTATGGTCAACCCTGTGGTATTCCTTGTGGATACCTTCATTAAGATCAATATCGCAAACCTCTGGAAAGAGAGGGCTCCTCCGTGGGTATTCTCCTGTAGGGGATGGTTTCAGCCTTTCTTCCAGGAATGGGAGACAGGAGGGCAAGTGAAGGATCTTCGCACACCGCATGGACATCTTCCGGCTTACGCTACCTTGGTTCTGAAGGTAATTCGTCGGTGGGGTCTGGGAATGTGGGAGATCAGGACTCTGCCAAGGAAACTACTTGACAGTAGGGTTCTGTTGACCCATTTCCAGAGGCCTCTGGCACTCAGGGACTGCCCAAGTCGGGATCTTGGGGTGGGTTTGCATCTTTTGAATTCTATCAGGATCCCCTCGAAGTTTTGGGACTTGGCTTGGCGCTGCTTCCATGGGAAACTGTGTGTGAGGGACAATCTGAAGTGTAGGAGCTCTGAGGACAGGAATTGTCCTCGGGAGCATTGTGGTACCTTGCTGGAAAGCATGGACCACTTCCTGCTTCATTGTCCCTTCAACACAGAGGTGTACAACAGGGTGGGCGCCTTCATTGGCTGGTCTCGGCTGGCCAGTCTCTCCTATGCGGAATGGGCCTATGGAGCATTCGGAGACCTGGGTGGTCGGGACCGCTGCACCTTATTTCTAGTTAGCGCAGTGGTTAGGTATCACACGTGGAACGCACGGTGCTTAGTATCGACGCAACGAAAAATCCTCCCAGTGGACGATGTGTTTAGGACCATACTCGGTGACCTGGTGAAGGTGCGCTCTCTGGAGTATGGGAGACTGGGCGCACGGAGGGCCGCGCTCCTCTGGAGGGGCTTTTCTTTTAGTGTGCCCTAGTCTGGTCATCTCCTTTCCTGGTGGTGGGCTGCTGCTGACACTGTAGATTTTTGTTTTGTTTGATCATTATACAGTGATGTAGGGCTGCAGGCGCCGAACTTGGGCTTCGTGTTTTGTAATTATTGTGGTGTGTGCTGCTGTATATAGTGTATATATTGTATATAGGGATATAGAATTGGGTGTAGGTGTTAGGTTGGGTGGTGGGAAAAGGGGGGAGGTGGGATTATCTTGTGGGACTATGGGACACTGGGTTGTTTGGGGGAAAAACTGGCACTGCCTGATCTGGCCTATGGACGTTGGACATGGACTGAGGCATGAGACGCAGGACCAGCTCTCAGGTCAGTGCGGGGGGTTGGGAATGGAGGATAGCTTGTAGTATTGTATATATTTGTTTAATTTGTAGTTATTTTATTTAAAACTTAAAAAAAAAAAAAAGTTCATGTATATAGTCTTTGTTTTCCATTGTTTATTTTATTTGTTATTATTATTTTGTTTGGTGACCGGACCTGAAGGTCAAAGTAGTTATTCTGTATATACTGTATAATATGTGTGAGAGGAGAGAATGAGCGGCTGGACCAGTGTTCAGTATACTGATTATTTTCTGGCTAATATTTTTGTTATGTTTTCTGCTATTATTGTTCTTATGTTTTTCATTTTTATAATAAAAGATCTACAGGATGTAACTCAGGATCAGTACAGGATAAGTAATGTAATGTATGTATACAGTGACTGCACCAGCAGAATAGTGAGTGCAGCTCTGGAGAATAATACAGGAGGTAACTCGGGATCAGTACAGGATAAGTAATGTAATGTGCGTACACAGTGACTGCACCAGCAGAATAGTGAGTGCTGCTCTGGGGTATAATACAGGATGTAACTCAGGATCAGTACAGGATCAGTATTGTAATGTATGTAAACAGTGACTGCGCCAGCAGAATAGTGAGTGCAGCTCTGGGGTATAATACAGGATGTAACTCAGGATCAGTACAGGAGACGTAATGTAATGTATGTACACAGTGACTGCACCAGCAGAATAGTGAGTGCAGCTCTGGAGTATAATACAGGAGGTAACTCAGCATCAGTACAGGATAAGTAATGTAATGTATGTATACAGTGACTGCACCAGCAGAATAGTGAGTGCAGCTCTGGAGAATAATACAGGAGGTAACTCGGGATCAGTACAGGATAAGTAATGTAATGTGCGTACACAGTGACTGCACCAGCAGAATAGTGAGTGCTGCTCTGGGGTATAATACAGGATGTAACTCAGGATCAGTACAGGATCAGTATTGTAATGTATGTAAACAGTGACTGCGCCAGCAGAATAGTGAGTGCAGCTCTGGGGTATAATACAGGATGTAACTCAGGATCAGTACAGGAGACGTAATGTAATGTATGTGCACAGTGACTGCACCAGCAGAATAGTGAGTGCAGCTCTGGAGTATAATACAGGATGTAACTCAGGATCAGTACAGGATAAGTAATGTAATGTATGTATACAGTGACTGCACCAGCAGAATAGTGAGTGCAGCTCTGGAGAATAATACAGGAGGTAACTCGGGATCAGTACAGGATAAGTAATGTAATGTGCGTACACAGTGACTGCACCAGCAGAATAGTGAGTGCTGCTCTGGGGTATAATACAGGATGTAACTCAGGATCAGTACAGGATCAGTATTGTAATGTATGTAAACAGTGACTGCGCCAGCAGAATAGTGAGTGCAGCTCTGGAGTATAATACAGGAAGTAACTCAGGATCAGTAATGTATGTACACACATTGATAATGATACAGTCATTTTTATGTACCAGCTCCAATAGGTTTGGGCAGTGTGCTTCTTTTGGGCCTCTCTGTACACTTAGCAAGTGTCACCTTCAGAATGTTTTCTGCAGCTTTATTCCAGACTGACAGATGTAAAACACGACACAACACACTGCAAGTAGCCGAGTCACGAGTATTACTGATTCATGTCACTCTCCTCATCTTCATTTTGTATTGCCAGAATTTAATTAGTGAGTAATGTTCCTGTTGTTACAATTTTCAATTAAAACTGGACGCTTTAGGGAAT
The DNA here is from genome assembly GCF_051348905.1 of Ranitomeya variabilis. NCBI lineage: Eukaryota > Metazoa > Chordata > Amphibia > Anura > Dendrobatidae > Ranitomeya > Ranitomeya variabilis. The sequence goes on from NC_135235.1 coordinate 614,413,596, forward strand.
ACAAGGAAAACCTCATTGCGCTTTACCCTCTGTTGTGTCCTTGATACAATCTGAATAAAGGATGATGTCGTGTTTATCTGACTTATTCATGGATATTTTGGACAAGGTTAAAGGATTAGTCATGGAGAACCTTATTCAGTTCATGGACCAGAATTTTTGGCATAAATTTGGAGACTTCTGTAGAGTAGATTTAAGAAGCTATCATGTGCTTTGGCGTCTGTGAACTCCTTGAAGGGGTTGGCCCCTAATTTCTTCCGACTTGTAATATACTACTGCAAAACTAAGATTTTTCCAATTGCGTTTCATTACTTACCCATATCCCACTCCGTCATTACCCGTCATGTGATTGCACCAGAATTCAGCCCTAGGATTGTCACTGCACCTGGGTTATAGGAGCTTGGGCAACAATCTGCATCGCCAAATATTGCAAAGTTTGCGGATTTCCCTGGTGAAAACAGCAGTGTGTACAAAAAAGACATATACGTGCTTCCTCTGACACTTCCTTGGTAGGAAAGAAAAGGAGCCAAGTATGCACCAGGCGAGGTGAGTATAATGATTTGCTTTTAGTTGTGGCCCCAATTCATTTTTCTTATTGCACCTTTTTTAAACAAAAATAAATAAAATAAAAGTTTGGATTTTAGACAATATGACTTTTGCGCCACATTCATTATTACTTTCACAACATTTTACGCCATTTTTTCAGTTCTTTTTAAATCGTCTATATGATATAAAAATGACTTAACAACCCCCACCTCCTTCACCGCAAATAATTATATGGGGCCAGTTATTTATGATATTGTCGACTTTTGCAAAAGATTTTTGGGTAACACAGCAAAATTTTCAACCATTGGAATATGTTGCGTTTTTTTGCCTCCTCTATTGACTTAAGTGTAGAAAATCTGCAATAAATCCAGTAGAAAGAATAAGATTCTGATGATTTTTAAATTTGGTCCCCATGTCAATTTATGGGTAGTGTGCACATAGAGATTTTCAAGACCTTTTTGGAGCAAAAACGGAGCGGAAAGAGCATGTTTTGGAGGAAGAATATCTCTTTGATGTGCAAAAGGAATTTCCGAGTTACTGGAACAAAAACTGAATGGAAACTCTCCAAATTTTTCTCAAAAATGCAAACCCCTCAAAAACTTGGAGTTTCCATTCCAAAATCTCAGGAAAAAAGTCTCCATGTGCACACAGCCATTTTCTGCTCAGTTTTTGCTTCAAAAAGACTCTTGTGTGCACATAGCTATGTGCTGCAATTTTTCCGCAGCCTTTTGTGACTTGTTGTACCTTTCGCTGCCCTCCTGCCTTTAGTTTTGCACGTTGAGTGTCGCAATTTCCCCTCAGATTCAGTTAAGTCCATATATATTTGGAAAGAGACAACATTTTTCTAACTTTGGTTATAGACATTACCACAATGAATTTTAAACAAAACAATTCAGATGCAGTTGAAGTTCAGACTTTCAGCTTTAATTTGAGGTTATCCACATTAAAATTGGATGAAGGATTTAGGAGTTTCAGCTCCTTAACATGTGCCACCCTGTTTTTAAAGGGATCAAAAGTAATTGGACAATTGACTCCAATGCTATTTCATGGACAGGTGTGGGCAATCCCTTCGTTATGTCATTCTCAATTAAGCAGATAAAAGGCCTGGAGTTGATTTGAGATGTGGTGCTTGCATTTGGAAGGTTTTGCTGTGAAGTAAACATGCGGTCAAAGGAGCTCTCCATGCAGGTGAAACAAGCCATCCTTAAGCTGCGAAAACAGAAAAAAAACATCCGAGAAATTGCTACAATATTAGGAGTGGCAAAATCTACAGTTTGGTACATCCTGAGAAGGAAAGAAAGCACTGGTGAACTCATCAATGCAAAAAGACCTGGGCGCCCACGTAAGACAACAGTGGTGGATGATCGCAGAATAATCTCCATGGTGAAGAGAAACCCCTTCACAAAAGCCAACCAAGTGAACAACACTCTCCAGGAGGTCGGCGGATCAATATCCAAATCTACCATAAAGAGAAGACTGCATGAAAGTAAATACAGAGGGTTCACTGCACGGTGCAAGCCCCTCATAAGCATCAATAATAAAAAGGCTAGACTGGACTTTGCTAAAAAACATCTAAAAAAGCCAGCACAGTTCTGGAAGAACATTCTTTGGACAGATGAAACCAAGATCAACCTCTACCAGAATGATGGAAAGAGAAAAGTATGGCGAAGGCGTGGTACAGCTCATGATCCAAAGCATACCACATCATCTGTAAAACACGGCGGAGGCAGTGTGATGGCTTGGGCATGCATGGCTGCCAGTGGCACTGGGTCACTAGTGTTTATTGATGATGTGACACAGGACAGAAGCAGCCGAATGAATTCTGAGGTATTCAGAGCCATACTGTGTGCTCAGATCCAGCCAAATGCAGCCAAACTGATTGGTCGTCGTTTCATACTACAGATGGACAATGACCCAAAACATAAAGCCAAAGCAACCCAGGAGTTAATTAAAGCAAAGAAGTGGAATATTCTTGAATGGTCAAGTCAGTCACCTGATCTCAACCCAATTGAGCATGTATTTCACTTGTTAAAGACTAAACTTCAGACAGAAAGGCCCACAAACAAACAGCAACTGAAAACCACCGCAGTGAAGGCCTGGCAGAGCATCAAAAGGAGGAAACACAGCGTCTGGGGATGGCCATGAGTTCAAGACTTCAGGCAGTCATTGCCAACAAAGGGTTTTCAACCAAGTACTAAAAATGAACATTTTATTTACAATTATTTAATCTGTCCAATTACTTTTGGTCCCTTTAAAAACAGGGTGGCACATGTTAAGGAGCTGAAATTCCTAAACCCTTCATCCAATTTTAATGTGGATACCCTCAAATGAAAGCTGAAAGTCTGAACTTCAATCGCATCTGAATTGTTTCGTTTAAAATTCATTGTGGTAATGTCTATAACCAAAATGAGAAAAATGTTGTCTCTTTCCAAATATATATGGACATAACTGTATGTGTAGAGCAGATCTCAACATTTCAACACATCTCCAAAGGATAGTCTTTTTATTAAAATGTGTCCGGCAATGTGAAGTGTCCGACAGTTTCATGCTCGCTCTCCATTATATGGCAGCTTGCTTCTGACTCACTCGGATCGTGCAAATGAGATGTTTCCAACAGGGTTCACATATTCAGCTATTCATTTCCATCAATTTAGCATCAAATTGCCAGTGTCAAACCGCTAATCAAAGAGCAATTAGCATAACAAATATGTAGAAGTTAATTAAAGATGGGAGCAGAGCAAAAAAAGAGGTCGCATTTCCGCAGAGATCGGATCCCGGGTCACAGTTCAGTCTGCTTCATGCTTCTGGTATCACAGCTGTGATTTCATGGCCTTGGAAAAAAAGCCACATATGCTGCATTTTTCACCAGCATCAGCTAGGAGACAACTAAATAAACCTTTGTTTCTACAGTACAATGTGATGGATTGGTTTATGATAATTTTCCACATCTGAATTAACTGTATTATGGCACATACCACGCTGCCAGCATTTCACTATGAGGGCTCGTGCACATGGCCGCATTTTCGGTCCAAGTGCGATTCACCAAAACATCGTACCCATGATACCCTATGGGGCTGTGCACGTCAGATGCTTTCCTCGGACCGAGCCATTCCAAGGAAAAAGTACCTGAGTTTGATTTGGTATTCAGATCACACGCACTCGGCCTTATAAGGGAATGAGTCCGTGGAAAACATTGGACTGCACTCGGATGACATCAGATTTCAGTCCGATTTCCACTGACTGATGGAATGGAAAAGATGGAGACTTTTTTTCTCCATGTTCTCCTCATCTGAGAAAATCGGATCACCCTCTTATCAGAGTGATTTGCATAATTGGGCCTATTCTCTCAGATGAGAGATTACATATTCTTCTGCACCTAACTTAAGCTTCTTTATAATATCTTCTTACTTGAAACAATCTCCTTCCAGATGGGCCTCTTTTTATTAGTTTATTACTGAGTCCCTCAGGATTCTGAAAATCCTCTGATCTGACTTCAGAAACTTCAAACCTTCTTGTTGTTCCAGGTGACTTTGCAGAATAGGCTGTCATGATTGTGTACATGAGGAATAACACTATTTATGGCCATTGTATGACTCGAGTCCTCTCTTTTCCCACCAGTTTTCCCCTCTGCAAGCTCTATCTCTAAGGCTGGTTTCACACTTGCGTTTTTATCTGCATGCGTTTTTTAAAAAAAACGCATGTGTGAAAAACGCATGTAAACGCGGTAAAACGCATGCGTTTTTTAGACGCATGCGTTTTTATAGAAAAACACAAGAAAACACAAGAAAACACAAGAAAAAACAAGAAAACCCTAACCCTACCCCTAACCCTAAACGTGACTGAAATACGTGGCACTGAAATACGTGCAACTGAAATACGTGGTACTTAAATACGTGGCACTTAAATACGTGGCACGTGGCACTTAAATACGTGGCATGTGGCACTTAAATACGTGGCACGTGGCACTTAAATACGTGGCACGTGGCACTTAAATATGTGCCACGTGGCACTTAAATACGTGGCACGTGGCATACGTGGCACTGAAATACGTGATACGTGGCACTTAAATACGTGAAAATATGACTGTCAGAAAATGTTCATTAAACGGTTAGGGGTGAGGTTAGGGGTAGAGTTAGGGTTAGGGTTTGGATCCCTTTATCACCTTGATGGTGGTGGGTGGCTTTTCAGTGTGTTTTCTGTTTTTTTTCTATAAAAACGCATGCGTTTTTAGCGCAAACAAACGCATGTGCTTAAAAACGCATGCATTTACATAGACAGCAATGCATTTTTTTGCCGCGAAAAAACGCATGCGTTTTTTCGCGGCAAAAAAACGCGCAAGAAAATACTGCAGGTAGCATTTTTGAAAATGAACGCATGCAGAAAAAAAACGCATGCGTTTGAAAACGCGACCAAACGCATGTGCAAAAAAACGCATGCGTTTTCAATGTTAAATATAGGAAAAAAAACGCATGCGTTTTTTGTGCAAAAAACGCTGCAGACATAAACGCAAGTGTGAAACCAGCCTAAGCTGTCAGTTGTGTCTTGGCTAGTGGGGGGAGACTAGCTTCTATGATGTCTCCTATACACCTTGCACACAGACATGAGAGATGATAACTTCTCCATGTCTATGTTGCACATGTTCAATAACAGAAGCAGCATGGAGGACCCAGGCAAACACAGACAGAAGAAGGCCACTGTGCAGGAACAGTTTATGGCCCCTTTGTAGTCCAGTAGCCCATCATAATGCACAATTCCACCTGCTTTGGAGGTAGTTGTGGCCCATTCACCTGTTGGGCCCCTTTGCGGCTGCACTGGATGCACCATTGATATGTCCACGACTGACAGAGCTCATTGTGCTGCAGTTAAGATGAAGTGAGATAAAGCACTGACAAGGAAACAACAGCATGTTCTTTTTGCTTTTCCCTTCTCTTCTCCATAGACTTAAGGTACCTTCACACGAAACGACTTTGTAACGATATCGCTAGCGATCCGTGACGTTGCAGCGTCCTCGCTAGCGATATCGTTTAGTTTGACACGCAGCAGCGATCAGAATCCTGCTGTGATGTCGCTGGTCGCTGAATAAAGTCCAGAACTTTATTTGGTCGTCCGATCGCCGTGTATCGTTGTGTTTGAAAGCAAAAGCAACGATACCAGCGATGTTTTACACTGGTAACCAGGGTAAACATCGGGTTACCAAGCGCAGGGCCGCGCTTAGTAACCCGATGTTTACCCTGGTTACCAGCGTAAAAGTAAAAAAAACAAACAGTACATACTCACCTGCGCGTCCCCCAGCGTCTGCTTCCTGACACTTACTGAGCGCCGGCCCTAAAGTGAAAGTGAAAGCACAGCGGTGACGTCACCGCTCTGCTGTTAGGGCCGGAGCTCAGTCAGTGTCAGGAAGCAGACGCTGGGGGACGCGCAGGTGAGCATGTACTGTTTGTTTTTTTTACTTTCACGCTGGTAACCAGGGTAAACATCGGGTTACTAAGCGCGGCCCTGCGCTTAGCAACCCGATGTTTACCCTGGTTACCCGGGGACCTCGGCATCGTTGGTCGCTGGAGAGCGGTCTGTGTGACAGCTCCCCAGCGATCAAACAGCGACGCTGCAGCGATCGGCATCGTTGTCGCTATCGCTGCAGCGTCGCTTCGTGTGAAGGTACCTTTAAATTGGGTGATGTAATCTGATCTCTCAGTGAGCTGGCAGGTTTTCTGGTCTCAGGCGAGACAGATTTTAACCGATTTTAGTGTGAATGATGAGTTTTGCTGATGGGGAAGTAGAAGGGACTCATGAGTGGAGAAAGAAGCATATTTCTCTGACAAGATATATTTCATGTATTTCCTTTACTATTGAGCTCAATAGTTTGTTGTGACCATTCCTGCTTTTTGCACTGTAGGATTGTAATGCTGGATCCTAATTTATCTTCTATGTGGGGGTACTTGGTGCCCCAATAATGCAGAGAAGCAGAGATCTTAGCGAAATACTCTGCATAATACTTTAAGTCCTGTCCAAGAGTACACTTTGCATTTTCCTCCTGATTGTGGATGCATTTGCAGATTCTACATGCTAATCTTTGCGAAGGTTAATTGCTCTCTTAGTTAGGATGCTAAAAGAAAAAAAAACAACAGTTTTGATGTTAGTGAGGACAATGGGCTTGTGAAGTGCGGCTGGGCGGACTATATGGTCCTCTTAGCATCTGTAGAGCGGAGCGCCCCGTGGTTCTCCCTGGGTATCCCGCACAACCCGTTAGCTCGCTCTTTTGCTCGCCATGGTCCACGCTCCCTCTCGTCAGCCGCATGTGATTGGTAATGAGTTTCAGGCAGATGCAGATGTTGATGCGCTCGCTTTTTGTAATTACATATTATGTAAATGTATTCCCGACTGGGGTTTTATGATGTTACTGATGGGACCGGGGCTATAAACAAAACAAAGCAGGAGATTTGCAACTCTATCAGACGACAAAAGCCTCTTAAATATTACTGGGAACTCTTGTGGCGGTTGGGAAAACATTCATCGATCTTTAGTCTCCTGATGCTCGGCTGTTTCTGCTCTGCAGTCTGTTTTCCAGTTATTGATATAAAGCTTAATTACCCTGTGATAGACTTAGGAGAGGGTACCTGTCAGTAAGGATTCTCCTAGGAACATGAGGAACTGCAGGCTACATATCTTCAAGGATATCTAGTCCGTAATTCTTGTTTCATTGATATGCGAATTCTCTTCACATGGCCATGTTGTGTGCACGGAGCTTGTACAGGGGTTAGGGCGCAGTCAGACAGCCGTATATATCGGACCGAGATCAGAACGCAGAGCAGACTGGCTGGCGGCTCTCCCGCTTCATGCAGTCCTATGCAGCTGTCACACTCGGGTCGGGAGAGCCGCCGGCCAGTCCGTGCATTGCGTTCTGATCTCGATCCGATTTAGTCTGACTGCGCCCTTACTGTGGTTCTGTATTCCAGAGCTAGAGGTACTTGTTTTGCCGTATGGTGCCCCTGTATGGCACCCTGTGCAACAACAGAGCCAATGCATCTAGAGGGGAAGACATCTGCAACACAACATATGAATGCGAAAGCCATGTACAGTGCACAGCTATTTATGTCAGTCGTCCCATAGACGAATGATTGAGAATGGTTACACAGAACATTTCTTCTCTGGAGGACCCTACTTGTCCTGCATTAAAGACTGCTGATTGATTTAAATGGGTATCACGCAATACTTGACCTCCCCTGTGGTGGCACTGAAGGGAAATTGAACACTAAAGGCTCATTCAGATGCAAGATCAGTCCAAGATCGGACCCCTATTGCATGGACTGGCCACGGGTCTCCTGACTTGAGAAAGGACAGCTTCATGTGTTTCTCTGAGGCTGTCCCGCTCAGGGTGAGAGAGCCACGACCAGTCCGTGCATAGCGGTCCAATGCCTGTTTACACCGAAAGGTAACCCTGAAACAAACGTTCTTGGCATGGCTTTTGCGTGATTTTTCTGTTTTCCCCACAGATCACACAGCTGATCGCTGAGGGTCCCAGCAGTAATTAGTTGCCATAATTATATTTTATAATTCTACGCTACGATTTTCAGTCTGTTGAAGATAAAAAATGTTGCTACTAAGAGTCATTAATGTGGATATTAGCTGTTTTGTTTTTTTTCTTACATTACATTTTTTAGTTGTAGCAACTTTTATTTGGACTTTCATCAAATTCTCATTGCTCCATGCAGAATACTGCAGCACGTGAATACAATTTGGCCAAAATTGTTACACCCTTTGACTATTCCAAACTTTCAAGTCCCAGCTGATTTATCGCTTTCCCCTTCCCTGTTCTCCTGCTGATACTTAGGGTACTGTCACACATTGAAATTTCCATCGCTACGACGTTACGATTCGTGACGTTCTAGCGATATCGTTACGATATCGCTGTGTCTGACACGCAGCAGCGATCAGACACCCTGCTGAGAATCGTACGTCGTAGCAGATCGTTTGGAACTTTCTTTCGTCGCTTGATCACCCGCTGACATCGCTGGATCGTTGTGTGTGACAGCGATCCAGCGATGTCTTCGCTTGTAACCAGGGTAAACATCGGGTAACTAAGCGCAGGGCCGCGCTTAGTAACCCGATGTTTACCCTGGTTACAAGCGTAAACGTAAAAAAACAAACCGTACATGCTCACCCGTCGGTGTCCTTCAGGTCCCTTGCCGTCTGCTTCCTGCTCTGAGTGCCGGCCGGAAAGTGAGAGCAGAGCGCAGCGGTGCTAGCAGACGGCAAGGGACCTGAAGGACACCGACGGGTGAGTATGTACTGTTTGTTTTTTTACATTTACGCTGGTAACCAGGGTAAACATCGGGTTACTAAGCGCGGCCCTGCGCTTAGTTACCCGATGTTTACCCTGGTTACCCGGGGACTTCGGCATCGCTCCAGCGCCGTGATTGCAACGTGTGACCGCTGTCTACGACGCTGGAGCGATGATTATACGACGCTGCGACGTCACGAATCGTGCCGTCGCAGCGATGAAAATTTCAATGTGTGACGGTACCCTTATAAATGTGTTTCATGAACTCTTTCATCCCTTCCTGAAGATGACTATTTGGTGTCTATATTTGCTCAGTAATTTACCTTGGTTATTACTGGAGGAATTGATCCCTGCATTTCCTGGAGATACTTTTTCTTTATTCATGTAACAGCTTCTGTTTAGTACCATTGACCCTTTACTAATGTTGTTCTCCCTTATATTTATCTCTCCTTATTCTTAAAGGAATACTCTGCTTTTCACAATCACTTTTAGGAAGGTGTATCTTAGAAAATGAACTTTTTGTTTGTATCAGGTTTTTGTGTATATTTCTTTTAATTGATTTTTTTTAGATCACTATCTAGATTAAAGAACATTATAATTGCCATTTTCACACTGGCCATTAGGTCTTATACTAAACTCACACTTCCTATTCTGGACAGAGGACTTTCCATCTGTCTCATTATTATCACAGATAGGATTCTAATGACTGATAATTCCTCTATGTACATGATACAGAATCCACTAATATTGAGGATATCACAGCTAGCTTCCTCCTCCTCCTGTACAATGATTAATAATGTTGCTATATAAAAAAGATTACAAAGAAATCTCCATTGACAATAGGTGATGTCACAGCTCACCTCCTGCTCCTGTACAATGACTGATAACACCTCTATATACAGTAGATAACACAGGATCCACAATTCACAATACGTGCTATCACAGCTCACCTCCTCATGTACAGTTACTGATAACTCATATATATATACAGTAGATAACACAGGATCCACCATTCACAATAGGTGATGTCACAGCTCTCCTCCTCCATGTACAATGACTGGTAATACCCCTATATACAGCAGATAACACCGGATCCACCATTCACAATAGGTGATATCACAGCTCACCTCCTCCTCCTGTACAATGACTGACAATACCTCTATATACAGCAGATAACACAGGGTTCACCTGTCAGGACTCTAAACATTTTTTACCTTTTGTGCATTACTGCCCTTTTCCAAGATGGCGTGCTTGGTCTCATGTGCACTGTGTCTTCCTGCTATAAAACTCCACCCCGGCCTTCAGTCTGTGCTAGAGTATTCTGCTTTGCATCCAGCTCCTGACCTCTGATTACTCCCTGGCTATATACCTGCTCCTGTGAACCTGTGGGGTTATCCTTCTACTCTGCTCTGAGTTCCTGCTGCATACACCAGTTCCAGTAATCTTCCTTCATCTGCTGCTCGTATTTACTTTATCTGCATTTGCTGGACATGTAAGCTGTTGCTGCTTTGCAAAAACTTGAGACTATTAAACAGCAGGGTGGATTGATTTAAATCATGCCGATTTAAATCATGATTTAAATCACAATTTAAATCAAAAGATTTTTTTCTATTTAAATCGGATCGATTTAAATCATGATTTTAATCATGATTTAAATCACTGATTTAAATCAAAAGGTTTTTTTTAATATAAATCACGATTAAAATGAGAAGTGAGAGCAGTGCGCATGTGCGCCCATAGTTACACGGACGAAACTAGGGGCAACGATCTAACGCCAGGGTGAGGGGGGGACCCCAAAGTAAGTAAAAATCTTTTTTGTTTTACTATATGGCAATAGGTAGGTGTTTAAAAGCAGCATGTCTTAATTGTATAAACTATTAATAGCCTCCACATTTTGTTCATACTGCCCCTTTAATTCCACACTTCTAGCTTGGTTTCACTTTTGGTTTAGTTTCTTTTTCCATTCAGTTGACATGCCCAAACTTGTTGGATAGTCAGCATCCTACAGAAACCTCTGGAAGAGCATGGCATTGTGAATGTTACACATATACAGCCTTTATTCTACTGAGTTAAACAACTCAGCTTTATCTCATGATGAAAGAACCTTTGGATGGTAAAATATTTTCCTCAAAAAGCAGTTTATTGAAAAAAATCCGATTTAAATCAAAAAAATCCGATTTAAATCAAAAAAATCCGATTTTTTTGATTTTTTAAAAAAAAACATTGATTTTTATCCACCCTGTTAAACAGGCCTCCCTGGTTGTGCTAAGATATGATATGAACTGCCTTATAAGGTTATCTATCTGTGTTTGGACTAAGACAAGGATTTATTCGTGTCAAGTATCCTCAAGAATAACTGTACTTCATAGACTTTCTGCTTGATTGCATTTTCCTCTGAAGTCTCCTATAGACTGCTAGCTGCATTTAACCCCTTTGACAGAGCCAATTTTGGTACTTAATGACCGAGCCAATTTTTACAATTCTGACCACTGTCACTTTATGAGGTTATAACTCTGGAACGCTTTATCGGATCCCGCTGATTCTGAGACTGTTTTTTTTGTGACATATTGTACTTCAAGTTAGTGGTAACATTTATTCGATATTACTTGCGATTATTTATGAAAAAAACGGAAATATGGCGAAAATTTTTAAAATTTTGCAATTTTCCAACTTTGTATTTTTATGCCCTTAAATCCGAGAGATATGTCACGAAAAATAGTTAATAAATAACATTTCCCACATGTCCACTTTACATCAGCACAATTTTGGAAACAACATTTTTTTTTGTTAGGGAGTTATAAGGGTTAAAAGTTGACCAGCAATTTCTCATTTTTACAACACCATGTTTTTTTTAGGGACCACATCACCTTTGAAGTCATTATGAGGGGTCTGTATGATAGAAAATAACCAAGTGTGACACCATTCTAAAAACTGCACCCTTCAAGCTGCTCAAAACCACATTCAAGAAGTTTATTAACCCTTTACGTACTTCACAGGAACTGATACAATGTGGAAGAAAAAAATGAACATTTAACTTTTTTTTGCAAACATTTTACTTCAGAACCATTTTTTTTAATTTTCACAAGTGTAAAAACAGAAATTTAACCACAAATTTTGTTGTGCAATTTCTCCTGAGTACGCCGATACCCCATATGTGGAGGTAAACCACTGTTTGGGCGCACCGCAGAGCTTGGAAGTGAAGGAGTGCCGTTTGACTGTTTCAATGCAGAATTGGCTGGAATTGAGACGCCATGTCGCGTTTGGAGAGCCCCTAATGTGCCTAAACAGTGGAAACCCCCCACAAGTGACACCATTTTGGAAACTAGACCCCTTAAGGAACTTATCTAGATGTGTGGTGAGCACTTTGAACCCCCAAGTGCTTCACAGAAGTTTATAACGTAGAGCCGTGAAAATAAAAAATCGCATTTGTTTTCACAAAAATGATTTTTTCGCCCACAAATTCTTATTTTCACAAGGGTAACAGGAGAAATTAGACCACAAAAGTTGTTGTGCAATTTCTCCTGAGTACGTCGATACCCCATATGTGGGGGTAAACCACTGTTTGGGCGCACCGCAGAGCTTGGAAGAGAAGGAGTGTCGTTTTACTTTTTCAATGTAGAATTGGCTGGAATTGAGATCGGACGCCATGTCACGTTTAGAGAGCCCCTGATGTGCCTAAACAGTGGAAACCCCCCACAAATGACACCATTTTGGAAACTAGACCCCTTAAGGAACTTATCTAGATGTGTGGTGAGCACTTTAAACCCCCAGGTGCTTCACAGAAGTTTATAACGTAGAGCCGTGAAAATAAAAAAATCGCATTTTTTCTACAAAAATGATCTTTTTGCCTCCAAATTTTTATTTTACCAAGGGTAACAGGAGAAAATGGACCCCAGAAGTTGTTGTACAATTTGTCCTGAGTACGCCGACACCCCATATGTGGTGGTAAACCACTGTTTGGTCGCATGGCTGAGCTCGGAAGCAAAGGAGCGCCATTTGACTTTTCAATGCAAAATTGACTGGAATTGACATCGGACGCCATGTCATGTTTGGAGAGCCCCTGATGTGCCTAAACAGTAGAAACCCCCCCAAAGTGACCCCATTTTGGAAACTAGACCCCCCATGGAACTTATCTAGATGTGTAGTGAGAACTTTGAATGCCCAAGTGCATCACAGACGTTTATAATGCAGAGTCGTGAAAATAAAAAATATTTTTTTTTAACAAAAAAGATTTTTTAGCCCCCAAGTTTTTATTTTCACAAGTGTAACAAGAGAAATTGGACCCCAAAAGTTGTTGTGCAATTTGTCCTGAGTATGCTGGTACCCCATATGTGGGGGTAAACCACTGTTTGGGCGCATGGCTGAGCTCGGAAGGGAAGGAGCGCCATTTTGGAATGCAGACTTTGATAGAATTGTCTGCTGGCGTTATGTTGCGTTTGCAGACCCCTAATGTACCTAAACAGTAGAAACCCCCAACAAGTGACCCCATTTTGGAAAATAGACCCCCCAAGGAACTTATCTAGATATGTGGTGAGAACTTTGAATGCCCAAGTGCTTCACAGAAGTTTATAATGCAGAGTAGTGAAAATAAAAAATATATTTGTTTCCCACAAAAAAGATTTTTTAGCCCCCAAATTTTTATTTTCACAAGAGTAACAAGAGAAATTGGACCCCAAAAGTTGTTGTCCAATTTGTCCTGAGTATGCTGGTACCCAATATGTGGGGGTAAACCACTGTTTGGGCGCACGACAGAGCTCGGAAGGGAAGGAGCGCCATTTTGGAATGCAGGCTTTGATAGAATTGTCTGTGTGTGCTATGTTGCGTTTGCAGAGCCCCTGATGTACCTAAACAGTAGAAACCCCCCACAAGTGACCAAATTTTGGAAACTAGACCCCGTAAGGAACTTATCTAGATACTAGACTGTGGCCCGATTCTAATGCATCGGGTATTCTAGAATATGCATGTCCCCGTAGTATATGGACAATGATGATTCCAGAATTCACGGCAGACTGTGCCCGTCGCTGATTGGTCGAGGCAACCTTTATGACATCATCGTCGCCATGGCAACCATTATGACATCTACGTCGATACTGTGCCCGTCGCTGATTGGTCGAGGCGAATTCACGGCAGACTGTGCCCGTCACTGATTGGTCAAGGCAACCTTTATGACATCATCGTCGCCGTGCTGTGCCCGTCTCTGATTGGTCGAGGCCTGGCGGCCTCGACCAATCAGAGACGCGGGATTTCCAGGACAGACAGACAGACAGACAGACAGAAAGACAGACAGACAGACGGAAAAACCCTTAGACAATTATATATATAGATGTGGTGAGAACTTTGAATGCTCAAGTGCTTCACAGAAGTTTATAATGCAGAGTAGTGAAAATAAAAAAATATTTTTTTTCCCACAAAAAAGATTTTTAGCCCCCAAGTTTTTATTTTCACAAGGGTAACAGGAGAAATTGGACCCCAAAAGTTGTTGTCCAATTTATCCCGAGTACGCTGATGCCCCATATGTGGGGGTAAACCACTGTTTGGGCGCATGGCAGAGCTCAGAAGGGAGGGAGCACCATTTGACTTTTTTAGCGCAAAATTGTCTGTCGTGTTTGGAGACCCCCTGATGTACCTAAACAGTGGAAACCCCCCAATTCTAACTCCAACCCTAACTCCAACACACCCCTAACCCTAATCTCAACCCGATCCATAATCCTAATCACAACCCTAACGATAATCACAACCCTAACCCCAAAACAGCCCTAATCTCAACTCTAACCATAACCCCAATCAAAACCCTAAATCCAACACACCCCTAACCCTAATCTCAACCCTAACCTCAAACCTAACCCTAATCCCAATACACCCCTAACCCTAATCCCAACCCCAACCTTAACCCTAATCCCAACCCTAACCCTAATCCCAACCCTAATCCCAAACGTAACCCTAATCCCAACCGTAACCCTAAGCCAAACCCTAACCCTAATCCCAACTCTATCCCTTACTTTAGCCCCAACCCTAACCCTAATTTTAGCCCCAACCCTAGCCCTAACCCTAACTTTAGCCCCAATCCTAACCCTAAATTTAACCCTAACCCTAGCCCTAACTTTAGCCCCAACCCTAACTCTAAGGCTACTTTCACACTAGCGTCGTACTCGGCCCATTGCAGTGTGTCGGGCCGACGTACCGACGCTAGCGTTGTAAGCGCCGCACAACGGGTGCAGAGGATGCTGTTTTTTCAACGCATCCGCTGCCCCATTGTGAGGTGCGGGGAGGCGGGGGCGGAGTTCCGGCCGCGCATGCGCGGTCAGAAATGGCGGACGCGTCGCACAAAAAAAGTTACATGTAGCGTTTTTTGTGCCGACGGTCCGCCAAAGCACGACGCATCCGTTGCACGACGGATGCAACGTGTGGCAATCCGTCGCAATGTGTCGCTAATGCAAGTCAATGAAGAAAAAACGCATCCTGCAAGCACTTTTGCAGGATGCGTTTTTTCTCCAACGACGCATTGCGATGGAAGCCAAAAAACGCTAGTGTGAAAGTAGCCTAACCCTAACCCTAAATTTAGCCCCAACCCTAACCCTAATCCTAGCCCTAACCCTAGCCCTAACCCTAACCCTAATTTTAGCCCCAACTCGTCAAGCAAGAGGAGACGCAGGAGGACCCGGGGACACCAGGTGAGTATGATAGGGTCCCCGAATCCCCCTATTTCTCTGTCCTCTGATGTGCGATCACATGTGCGCATGCGCCCGCCATTTTTTCCCGGAAAAAAGATGGCTGCGCCCATCGGGAGACACGAGGAGCACCGGGGGAGATAGGTGAGTATTGGGGGGCTATCGGGGGCCATCGGGGACCCTATTTCTCTGTCCTCCGATGTGCGATCACATCGGAGGACAGAGAAATTAAATGGCAAATCGCGTTTTTTTTTTTTGTTGTGACCGCCGGTAAGTGGTTAATTACCGGCGATCGCAACTCGGGGGTCGGTAAAAACCCCCCGAATCATGTTCTCTGGTTTCTCGGCTACCCTCGGCAACCGAGACCCCAGAGAAAATCCGACTCTGGGGGGCGCTATTCACTTGGTTTAAGTACCCTTAGCGGCCGCCGTTAAAAGGCGTATCGGCGGTCGTTAAGGGGTTAATATTTACACCAAGTGTTGTGGACTTGAGTTCTCTCTGCACCTGTTTGAATCACCGTGTGATATTATAGACTTTACCACTTATAAAACTGTGTCCTGTAGTTGTCTTGTTCCACGCAAAGAGTCTCCTGAGTTATCCCCTATAATTATTATACCACCATTCACAATAGGTGATGTCACAGCTCACCCCCCCCCCCCCTCCTGTACAATGACTGGCAACACCTCTATATACAGTAGATAACACAGGATCCACCATTCACAATAGGTGATGTCACAGCTCAACTAGTCATGTAATAAGAAAGATAACATACTGTTCTGTACAGATGAAGTTTCAGCAGTTTCACTATCATCACAGACATTATTACAATGACTGATAACACCTCCATGTATGTTAAATAACACAAGATTCACCATTCAAAAAGATAATAACACAATGTACCTCTTCCTCCTCCATGTAAAATGAAGGATAGCCTGAGTTATACAAATGACTTCTAAGCAGTCTTATTATCATCACAGACAAGATTACTATGAGAGATTACAACTATAATACAGAATCCAGCATTCACAACAGGCGATGTCACAGCTCACCTCCTTCACCAACCTTCTCAGTGACCTTTGTGTAGATTAGAGCATTCTCAGATAAGTCTGTATAAATAAATAAGGGTCTAGGTCAGTCCATTGGTGTTAATAGAGGTAGAAGTCTAATATTGGGTTAAGTGGCTAGTATGAAAATGGCAAAGTGGGATGTCTGTGTAATGTAGGACAGGACAGGTGGAAAAAAACACTCTCTGCTCTGCCCAAAAGATGGGGATCCTGAACAGGGGCCCTGTCTAATAAATGAGAATTGTTTTAATTATATGGAAAAGGTATATTAAAGTGGACAGTTCCTTTAGTATTGTGCACTTTGCGAGGTATCGGCTGTGTTTTTAAGTGTTTGTTTATCTCAGTGGCTGAGAATAATTAAAATTGT
This sequence comes from Ranitomeya variabilis, assembly GCF_051348905.1. Taxonomy (NCBI): domain Eukaryota; kingdom Metazoa; phylum Chordata; class Amphibia; order Anura; family Dendrobatidae; genus Ranitomeya; species Ranitomeya variabilis. The sequence goes on from NC_135235.1 coordinate 614,430,516, forward strand.
CTCTGAAATCCGGCCCAGATTACTGTCCTTATCATTGCACACAGACGAGCCTGTCTCCCAGGGATGCACGTCCGGGCGATGCGTCTCCATGTGCGTATATAAGCCCATACCTAATGCACAGCTTTCAAGTCATCGCATAAACTCAGTCTCGCAGACAGAGAGGGCTAATGAGTAATCTGGGGCCCTGAGCAAATCTCGGGAAGGCAGTGCTTCTTTGTAGCAGCATGGGCTCACATCATCTCCCACTCATTCTGGAGAAATGCATGAAGTGCCGCGGTCTCGGACACTGTTTACACGTCCTGGACTTACTTCTGTTGTGGAGCCTTTTTGGAATTATAAAAATGGAAATAAAACATTCCAGTCCAGGACCCATTCATGTGAATGGGAGCAGAAGTGTCATAAAATGTCTCCTGTTTGCTTCCTTTCCTTTTGCTATCTGATTTTTAGCCACAAAAAAAGACATAATCTGCACAACTTTTTTTTCAGGTAAAGAAAAAAAAAAGATAGCAACCAGATCAGTTTTTTTTTTTTTAAATGAACTGTATGGGAAAGAGATTGTAGCAGAAGGTCGTCCATTATGGCACCGGCGTTCACCTCATAAAATGGATCCGTTACAGAAATGAATACAAAATGGAACCATGTTTTTTAAAAAAAAAACAACAAAATATAAAGTGAACAGAGCTTAAGGGCTCGTTCACACGACTGATTTTCTCAGACGTGCTAGCCGTGGTATTTCTGGATAGCACTCGTCCCCATGATATTCTATGGGGCTGTGCACATGCCTCGGACCATGAGGTCCGCTGAAAAAAATCAGACACATGTTCAATTTTGAACCTAGTGTCAGATCAAAATCAGTAATGTAAGACCATGGGTCCTTAAAAAACATTGCACCGCACTCGGATGATTTCACGGACTGACAGAATGGAGAGACTTTTTTTTTCTTCTTTCCACGTATGAGAAAAACTGATGCCACTCTCGTCAGCATTATCAGACCTTTTTTTTTTTATTTTGGAGAAATTAGTCGTGTGAGCATTATACTGACACACACGGGGCCCCCACTTTTCAGTAGAAAATATAGCCCATGCCATGTTTTGCAACTGCACAACCACAGTGAAGAGAACTTTAAAAGGGATATTTTACACAAGGGAGGTGTCGCTCCGTGCAAAATCTATACAAGCCAGTCTCAACTCCAGCCCCTCCTTACCGCAGTCATGCAGTGGGGACACCATTGCCTTCCACATTTTTGCTACAAAAGCATAGGAGAATATCTCCAGTGAATCATATAGGAGGTGCCTGGACCTTTGTGAGTAAGACATAGGGAGGAGAGGTTGGCTGTGTGTTTTTAGCTAGTAGCTAGTGATGAGTGATTATACTCGCTGCTCGGGTGACCTCTGAGTATTTGTTAGTGTTCGGAGATTTAGTTTTCATTGTCACAGCTGAATGATTTACAGCTATTAGCCAGGCTGAGTACATGTGGGGGTTGCCTGGTTGCTAGGGAATCCCCACATGTAATCAAGCTGTCTAGTAGCCGCAAATCATGCTGCTGAGGCGATGAAAACTTAATCTCCAAGCAGTTACAAATACTCGGGAGATCACCCGAGCAACGAGTACACTCGCTCACCACTACTAGTAACACATTAGTAGATTTGGAGCTGATTTATGTTCTCTTATAATGTGCAGACCATGGATTATACCCATTGTATACAGTATCATTGACAACCTGCAAAAAAACCTGATGTGTACAGTGAGGTTAAAACAGATCTATTCTTTCACACCCTCTTATCCTTCACAACAAGTTAAAGTTGCTTTTGCTTCACTTACCAGCCTAATATGTCCATAAACTGTTCTTATTCTCTTGCTCTGAACCCTGCAATCCTCTTCTTTTTTTTTTAAGAAGTGGTTTCTGTTCTTTACCATTTTGCCAGCTCTACTGGAGTTATCAGTATTGTAAGTGCTGGCAGATACTAGTTATTGCTAGGTTTTCTAATTGGTGTCTGACAGCACTATAAGAGCTGGGACGGACTTCCTTTCCCTCTCTTCCCAGCATGCATTGCATCTACTATTGTCCAATGACCTGTGTGGTCTGAATGTAAAACCCATCTGTCTATTATGCCTCCATGCAGCTTGACATAAAGGAAAACAGGAGCAGAGAGAAAAAGACCCGCTCCCACTTCCTGTAGAGATTCAAATACCCTCCCCTACTTCCTGTAGAGATACAAATACCCTCCCCCACTTCCTGTAGAGATGCAAATACCCTCCCCCACTTCCTGTAGAGATGCAAATACCCTCCCCCACTTCCTGTAGAGATACAAATACCCTCCCCCACTTCCTGTAGAGATACAAATACCCTCCCCCACCTTGTAGTGATAGAAATACCCACCCCCACTTCCTGAAGAGATACAAATACCCTCCCCCACTTCCTGTAGAGATAGAAATACTTGCCCCCACTTCTTGTAGAGATACAAATACCCACCCTTACTTCCTGTAGAGGTAGAAATACCCACCCTTACTTCCTGTAGAGATAGAAATACCCTCCCCCACTTCCTGTAGAGATACAAATACCCACCCCTACTTCCTGTAGAGATAGAAATACCCACCCTTACTTCCTGTAGAGATAGAAATACCCACCCTTACTTCCTGTAAAAATAGAAATACCCACCCCTACTTCCTGTAGAGATAGAAATACCCACCCTTACTTCCTGTAGCGATAGAAATACCCACCCTTACTTCCTGTAGCTATAGAAATACCCACCCTTACTTCCTGTAGAGATAGAAATACCCACCCTTACTTCCTGTAGCGATAGAAATACCCACCCTTACTTCCTGTAGAGATAGAAATACCCACCCTTACTTCCTGTAGAGATAGAAATACCCACCCTTACTTCCTGTAGAGATAGAAATACCCACCCTTACTTCCTGTAGCGATAGAAATACCCACCCTTACTTCCTGTAGAGATAGAAATACCCACCCTTACTTCCTGTAGCGATAGAAATACCCACCCTTACTTCCTATAGAGATAGAAATACCCACCCTTACTTCCTGTAGAGATAGAAATACCCACCGTTACTTCCTGTAGAGATAGAAATACCCACCCTTACTTCCTGTAGTGATAGAAATACCCACCCTTACTTCCTGTAGAGATAGAAATACCCACCCTTACTTCCTGTAGAGATAGAAATACCCACCCTTACTCCCTGTAGCGATAGAAATACCCACCCTTACTTCCTGTAGCGATAGAAATACCCACCCTTACTTCCTGTAGAGATAGAAACCCACCCTTACTTCCTGTAGCGATAGAAATGCATGCTCCTACTACCTGTAGAGATAGAAATACCCACCCTTACTTCCTGTAGAGATAGAAATACCCTCCCCCACTTCCTGTAGAGATACAAATACCCACCCCTACTTCCTGTAGAGATAGAAATACCCACCCTTACTTCCTGTAGAGATAGAAATACCCACCCCTACTTCCTGTAGAGATAGAAATACCCACCCTTACTTCCTGTAAAAATAGAAATACCCACCCCTACTTCCTGTAGAGATAGAAATACCCACCCTTACTTCCTGTAGCTATAGAAATACCCACCCTTACTTCCTGTAGAGATAGAAATACCCACCCTTACTTCCTGTAGCGATAGAAATACCCACCCTTACTTCCTGTAGAGATAGAAATACCCACCCTTACTTCCTGTAGAGATAGAAATACCCACCCTTACTCCCTGTAGCGATAGAAATACCCACCCTTACTTCCTGTAGCGATAGAAATACCCACCCTTACTTCCTGTAGAGATAGAAACCCACCCTTACTTCCTGTAGCGATAGAAATACATGCTCCTACTTCCTGTAGAGATAGAAATACCCACCCTTACTTCCTGTAGAGATAGAAATACCCTCCCCCACTTCCTGTAGAGATACAAATACCCTCCCCCACCTTGTAGCGATAGAAATACCCACCCCCACTTCCTGAAGAGATACAAATACCCTCCCCCACTTCCTGTAGAGATAGAAATACTTGCCCCCATGTCATGAATCCCCAATGGCTAGGGATAGCACAGGACAAGCAAAGTACAAATAAATAACGGACGAGCTCTAGGGTGATGGAACCTGGGCTGACCGCTGCCCTACGCCTGACAAACGCAACTAGAGATAGCCAGGGAGCGTGCCTACGTTGGTTCTAGACGCCACGCACCAGCCTAAGAGCTAACTAGTACTGCAGAGAAAATAAGACCTCACTTGCCTCCAGAGGAATGAACCCCAAAAGATATAGTTGCCCCCTCACATGTATTGACGGTGAAATGAGAGGAAGGCACACACATAGAGATGATATATATAGCTTTAGCAAATTGAGGCCCGCTGTAAACTAGAAAGCAGAAAGATACAAAAGGGGACTGAGCGGTCAGCAAAAAACCCTAATCAAAAAAACCATCCTGAGATTACAAGAACCCATGTGCCAACTCATGGCACATGGGGAGAACCTCAGTCCACTAGAGCTACCAGCTAGCATAGAGACATAATAAGCAAGCTGGACAAAAAACCAAACAACTGAAAATCAGCACTTATCTTATCCTGAAAGATCTGGGAGCAGGTAGGCAGGAACCAAACAGAGCACATCTGAATACATTGATAGCCGGCAAGGGAATGACAGAAAGGCCAGGTAAAATAGGAAACACCCAGCCTCTGATGGACAGGTGGAAACCAAAGGCCGCAACCCACCAAAGTCACCCAGTACCAGCAGCAACCACCAGAGGGAGCCCACAAACAGAATCCACAACAGTACCCCCCCCTTGAGGAGGGGTCACCGAACCCTCACGAGAACCCCCAGGGCGATCAGGGTGAGCTCTATGGAAGGCGCGGACCAAATCAGTCGCATGAACATCGGAGGCGACCACCCAGGAATTATCCTCCTGACCATAACCCTTCCACTTAACAAAATACTGGAGTTTGCGTCTGGAAACACGAGAATCCAAGATCTTCTCAACAACATACTCCAATTCTCCCTCCACCAGCACCGGAGCAGGAGGCTCAACCGAAGGAACAACGGGCACCTCATACCTCCGCAACAACGACCGATGGAACACATTATGAATAGCAAACGATGCTGGGAGATCCAAACGAAAAGATACAGGGTTAAGAATCTCCGAGATCCTATAAGGACCGATGATCCGAGGCTTGAACTTAGGAGAAGAGACCTTCATAGGGACAAAACGAGAAGACAACCACACCAAATCCCCAACAAGAAGTCGGGGACCCACGCGGCGACGGCGATTAGCAAACTGCTGAGTCTTCTCCTGAGATAACTTCAAATTGTCCACCACCTGATTCCAAATCTGATGTAGCCTGTCCACCACCACGTCCACTCCAGGACAATCCGAAGACTCCACCTGACCAGAGGAAAAACGAGGATGAAACCCCGAATTACAAAAAAAAGGAGAGACCAACGTGGCAGAACTAGCCCGATTATTAAGAGCAAATTCGGCCAGTGGCAAAAAAGCAACCCAGTCATCTTGATAAGCAGAAACAAAACACCTCAAATAAGTTTCCAAGGTCTGATTAGTTCGCTCCGTCTGGCCATTCGTCTGAGGATGGAATGCAGACGAAAAAGACAAATCAATGCCCATCTTGGCACAAAACGTCCGCCAAAATCTAGACACAAACTGGGATCCCCTGTCAGAAACGATATTCTCCGGAATCCCATGCAAACGAACCACGTTCTGAAAAAATAAAGGGACCAACTCAGAGAAGGAGGGCAACTTAGGCAAGGGCACCAAATGAACCATCTTAGAAAAGCGGTCACACACAACCCAGATAACGGACATTTTCTGTGAAACCGGGAGATCAGAAATAAAATCCATGGAAATGTGCGTCCAAGGCCTCTTCGGGATGGGCAAGGATAACAACAACCCACTGGCCCGAGAACAGCAAGGCTTAGCTCGAGCACACACTTCACAAGACTGCACAAAGGTACGCACATCCCTAGACAAGGAAGGCCACCAAAAAGACCTGGCCACCAAGTCTCTAGTACCAAATATTCCAGGATGACCAGCCAACACAGAAGAATGGACCTCGGAGATGACTCTACTGGTCCAATCATCCGGGACAAACAGTCTTTCTGGTGGACAACGATCCGGTTTATCCACCTGAAACTCCTGCAATGCACGTCGCAAGTCTGGGGATACGGCGGACAATATTACCCCATCCCTAAGGATACCAGTAGGCCCAGAGTCTCCAGGAGAGTCAGGCACAAAACTCCTGGAAAGAGCATCTGCCTTCACATTCTTTGAACCTGGCAGGTATGAAACCACGAAATTGAAACGAGAAAAAAACAACGACCAACGAGCCTGTCTAGGATTCAAACGCCTGGCAGACTCAAGGTAAATGAGATTCTTGTGATCAGTCAAGACCACCACACGATGTTTAGCACCCTCAAGCCAATGACGCCACTCCTCAAATGCCCACTTCATGGCCAAAAGCTCCCGATTACCCACATCATAATTGCGCTCGGCGGGCGAGAATTTTCTAGAGAAGAATGCACATGGCTTCATCACCGAGCCATTAGAACTTCTCTGTGACAAAACCGCCCCCGCTCCAATCTCGGAAGCATCAACCTCAACCTGAAAAGGAAGTGAAACATCTGGTTGACACAACACAGGAGCAGAAGAAAACCGGCGCTTAAGTTCCTGAAAGGCCTCCACAGCCGCAGGAGACCAATCAGCAACATCAGCACCCTTTTTAGTCAAATCAGTCAAAGGTTTAACAATACTGGGAAAATTAGCAATGAACCGACGATAAAAATTAGCAAACCCCAAGAACTTCTGAAGGCTCTTAACAGATGTAGGTTGTGTCCAGTCACAAATAGCCTGAACCTTAACTGGATCCATCTCAATAGTAGAAGGAGAAAAAATGTACCCCAAAAAAGAAATCTTCTGAACTCCGAAGAGACACTTTGAGCCCTTCACAAACAGAGAATTGGCCCGCAGAACCTGAAACACCTTCCTGACCTGTAGAACATGAGACTCCCAGTCATCAGAAAACACCAAAATATCATCCAAATACACAATCATAAACTTATCCAGATATTCACGGAAAATATTGTGCATAAAGGACTGAAAGACTGACGGAGCATTGGAGAGTCCAAAAGGCATTACCAAATACTCAAAATGGCCCTCAGGCGTATTAAATGCGGTTTTCCACTCATCACCCTGTTTTATCCGCACCAGATTATACGCACCGCGAAGATCTATCTTAGTGAACCACCTAGCCCCCTTAATGCGAGCAAACAAATCAGTTAATAATGGCAATGGATACTGATATTTGACTGTAATCTTATTCAGAAGGCGATAATCTATACAAGGCCTCAGGGAACCATCTTTTTTTGCCACGAAAAAAAAACCTGCTCCCAGAGGGGACGAAGATGGACGAATATGTCCCTTTTCCAAGGACTCCTTAATATAATTCCGCATAGCAGTATGTTCTGGCAGTGACAGATTAAATAAACGACCCTTAGGGAACTTACTGCCAGGAATCAATTCTATAGCACAGTCACACTCTCTATGAGGAGGGAGCGAATTGAGCTTAGGCTCCTCAAAAACATCCCTATAGTCAGACAAAAACGCATCCACACTGAGCAATGCAGGATCCCCTGGTGCCAATGCAAATGCCCAATTCTGAGGGTCGCCCCGCAGGAAAGATATTACAATCTTGACCTGTTGAGCAGGGTCTCCAGAGGAGCGAGATTTTAAAGAAAGAAACAATTTACAATTGTTCCTGAAATTCAGGAAGGTAGATCTATCTCCAGAAAAGAACTCTGGAATAGGAATTCTAGGTTCAGACATGGGAGTGTGAACAACAAAATCCTGTATGTTTTGAACTTTTGCCGCGAGATTACTCAGGCTGGAAGCCAAACTCTGGACATCCATGTTAAACAGCTAAGATCAGAGCCATTCAAGGGTTAAGAGGAGGTAAGAAGCAGCTAGACAGCAATTAAGGGCTAGGCAGCAAAACTCTGAAAGGAAAAAAAAAAATAAAAAAAAAAAATTTCCCTTAAACACTTCTATTTCTCCTGCTTCAGCCCAAAATATTAACACTTTGTGGGCCGGCTATACTGTCATGAATCCCCAATGGCTAGGGATAGCACAGGACAAGCAAAGTACAAATAAATAACGGACGAGCTCTAGGGTGATGGAACCTGGGCTGACCGCTGCCCTACGCCTGACAAACGCAACTAGAGATAGCCAGGGAGCGTGCCTACGTTGGTTCTAGACGCCACGCACCAGCCTAAGAGCTAACTAGTACTGCAGAGAAAATAAGACCTCACTTGCCTCCAGAGGAATGAACCCCAAAAGATATAGTTGCCCCCTCACATGTATTGACGGTGAAATGAGAGGAAGGCACACACATAGAGATGATATATATAGCTTTAGCAAATTGAGGCCCGCTGTAAACTAGAAAGCAGAAAGATACAAAAGGGGACTGAGCGGTCAGCAAAAAACCCTAATCAAAAAAACCATCCTGAGATTACAAGAACCCATGTGCCAACTCATGGCACATGGGGAGAACCTCAGTCCACTAGAGCTACCAGCTAGCATAGAGACATAATAAGCAAGCTGGACAAAAAAACAAACAACTGAAAATCAGCACTTATCTTATCCTGAAAGATCTGGGAGCAGGTAGGCAGGAACCAAACAGAGCACATCTGAATACATTGATAGCCGGCAAGGGAATGACAGAAAGGCCAGGTAAAATAGGAAACACCCAGCCTCTGATGGACAGGTGGAAACCAAAGGCCGCAACCCACCAAAGTCACCCAGTACCAGCAGCAACCACCAGAGGGAGCCCACAAACAGAATCCACAACACCCCCACTTCTTGTAGAGATACAAATACCCACCTTTACTTCCTGTAGAGATAGAAATACCCACCCTTACTTCCTGTAGAGATAGAAATACCCACCCTTACTTCCTGTAGAGATAGAATTACCCACCCTTACTTCCTGTAGAGATAGAAATACCCACCCTTACTTCCTGTAAAAATAGAAATACCCAACCCTACTTCCTGTAGAGATAGAAATACCCACCCTTACTTCCTGTAAAAATAGAAATACCCACCCTTACTTCCTGTAGCGATAGAAATACCCACCCTTACTTCCTGTAGAGATAGAAATACCCACCCTTACTTCCTGTAGCGATAGAAATACCCACCCTTACTTCCTGTAGATATAGAAATACCCACCCTTACTTCCTGTAGAGATAGAAATACCCACCCTTACTCCCTGTAGCGATAGAAATACCCACCCTTACTTCCTGTAGCGATAGAAATACCCACCCTTACTTCCTGTAGAGATAGAAACCCACCCTTACTTCCTGTAGCGATAGAAATACATGCTCCTACTTCCTGTATAGATAGAAATAACCACCCTTACTTCCTGTAGAAATAGAAATACCCACCCTTACTTCCTGTAGAGATAGAAATACATACCCTTACTCACTGTAGAGATATAAATACCCACCCCTACTTCCTGTAGAGATAGAAATACCCACCCCTACTTCCTGTAGAGATAGAAATACCCACCCCTACTTCCTGTAGAGATAGAAATACCCTCCTCCACTTCCTGTAGAGATAGAAATACCCACCCTTACTTCCTGTAGAAATGGAAATACCCACCCTTACTTCCTGTAGAGATAGAAATACATACCCTTACTCACTGTAGAGATATAAATACCCACCCCTACTTCCTGTAGAGATAGAAATACCCACCCCTACTTCCTGTAGAGATAGAAATACCCACCCTTACTTCCTGTAGAGATAGAAATACCCACCCTTACTCCCTGTAGCGATAGAAATACCCACCCTTACTTCCTGTAGCGATAGAAATACCCACCCTTACTTCCTGTAGAGATAGAAACCCACCCTTACTTCCTGTAGCGTTAGAAATACATGCTCCTACTTCCTGTATAGATAGAAATAACCACCCTTACTTCCTGTAGAAATAGAAATACCCACCCTTACTTCCTGTAGAGATAGAAATACATACCCTTACTCACTGTAGAGATAGAAATACCCACCCTTACTTCCTGTAGAGATAGAAATACCCACCCCTACTTCATGTAGAGATAGAAATACCCACCCCTACTTCCTGTAGAGATAGAAATACCCTCCTCCACTTCCTGTAGAGATAGAAATACCCACCCTTACTTCTTGTAGAAATAGAAATACCCACCCTTACTTCCTGTAGAGATAGAAATACATACCCTTACTCACTGTAGAGATATAAATACCCACCCCTACTTCCTGTAGAGATAGAAATACCCACCCCTACTTCCTGTAGAGATAGAAATACCCACCATTACTTCCTGTAGAGATAGAAATACTCACTCTTCCTGAAGAGATACAAATACCCTCCTCCACTTCCTGTAGAGATAGAAATACCCACCCCTACTTGTAGAGGTGCAAATGTCCGCCCCCACTTCCTGTAGAGATACAAATACCATCACCCACTTCCTGTAGAGATACAAATACCATCACCCACTTCCTGTAGAGATACAAATACCCTCCCCCACTTCCTGTAGAGATATAAATACCCAACCCCACTTCCTGTAGAGAGATAAATACCCGACCCCACTTCCTATAGAGAAGCAGAGACGCATCCCAATTCCTGTAATCTGTTTCTGTGTCTATTTTCCTAGTTATGCTGATCTTTTTAGTGAGGTGGGTCCTTTAGCTCCATTCCCTCCAAAAAAGACGGCTCTTTTGAATCCCAAACGGATCCCTATTTAATGTGTTCACCCGCAGGTAACCATTTATGGTAAAATCAACATAGTCCAATGCAGCCAAAACCCCACACACCTATAGTGAGCCTGTAACAGAGAATTTTGTAGGGTCATTTTGCCCCTAGTGAGAGCTATTCAGAGATTGCAAGCGGCTCATTCACTGAAGCTCTTTGTGCCGAATCTGTCACAAGCGACCCATCACTAGTCCCCTGCCTGTCGAAGGAGGGAAGTATGGTGTATCCTAGCTGCTGCCAATGAATGTTGGTGATTGTATATTTATTAAGATAACGCGCTTTGTAGTTGATCTATCTCTGCATTGTCCTGATAAACATATTTCCATTCACCATCACTCACCGACATTTAGTGGCATTGCCTGGAATACACTATACTTCTTCTGTGACAGCTTTTCCTTTGTTCCTCTAAATGCGTATTTTGGAATCAGGGCCTAAAGCAGCAGCCCTCACACCGGTGATCACTCTTCACACTTTCCAGACTTGTGCCTGTCTGCACAACTCGATCAAGTGAGTTTTTTTTTGTCCTCATCATCCCATTGCTTTACCACTGATCCACACATTTTCTTTTCATTGTTGACAAGTGTAATACTAGTTTCACAGAAGGCAGTCACCTAGTTGGCACTTTGGAGCTATCATTTTTAGCGTAAGATAACATCACTTATGAATAAAGTGATTTGGAGACTGTCTACTTATCATTATCTGTTGAGTTAAGAACAAATTGTCTGACTTCTCTTCTTGCTCTGTGCCAATGTCTGTCATAAAATAATGTAGCAAAATGTTACTATAGCTATATGCTGCCTACTTAAAGTGAATCTGCCACCCCATTTTTGGCCTATAAGCTGCGGACCCCCCCCCCCGGTGTATCCTGAAAGATAAGAAAAACGAGTTAGATTATACTCACCCAGGGGCAGTCCCGGTCCGGTTCAAGTCCGATGGGCGTCGCGGTCCGGGGCCTCCCGTCTTCATGCGATGACGTCCTCTTCTTTGATTCCTGCCGCAGCTCCGGCGCAAACGTACTGATTTGCCCTGTTGAGGGCAGAGCAAAGTATTGCAGTGCGCAGGCGCCTGGAAAGGTCAGAGAGGCCCGGCTCCTGCGCACTGCAGTACTTTACTCTGCCCTCAACAGGGCAAATCAGTACGCCTGCGCCGGAGCCGCGACAGGAAGCAAAGAAGAGGACGTCATCGTAAGAAGATGGGAGGCCCCGGAACGTGACGCCCATCGGACAGGACCGCACCGGGACCGCCCCTGGGTGAGTATAATCTAACTTGTTTTTCTCATCTTTCAGGATACATCGGGGCTTATCTACAGCATTACAGAATGCTATAGATAAGCCCCTGCTGCCGGTGGCCGCAGCTTATAGGCCAAAAATGGGGTGACAGATTCCCTTTAATAAATATATGTATATACTATCTACTTTCTGTTCATCCATAAATCCACCCTTTGTACCTCTCGTGTACCATGTGGAAGCAAACAATGACAACTTCCATTTCACAACAGCAAACAGAAATCTTAAAAACTATGAGAAATTGATTTAGAAAGTGTATCCGTTTCCTCGAACAATTAGTAGTAATTTTATTTGCCCATTCTACGATCTAAATATGAAGCAGATCAGCAGCGACACATGGTTGTAAAATCTTCTTCCTCCCATGTGGGACATTTTTTCGAGTTGATCTTTTACTGCTGCCATTAACACCTGGCAGAACTGGCACGGTCTGGTGTGTGGGCGTCAGTAGAAAGACTGGCAAGTTCCCAGCTCTACATGTCAGGTGATATTAGACTGCGCCGGTGCCAGCAGCCTACACGTATGTGGAGCGTTGCCCAGAAGCGAGGATCTACACATAGAACGTGTGATACCCGTGTGCTGGGAGCGTTACTGGTGGCTGTGCGAACATACAATGGGTACAGTCATCCTCCTACTGGATATTACGACATGATGGATTAGCAGCTCAGTTTTCCAGAGATGTACATTTTCCCTTCTTCTTTCATACATATTTATGCAGATTTTCTAAATTTGTTTACTTCTTTTGAGTTGTCATTTACCCAGCTTTATCTATGTTTTATTCATTATGACATTAAAGCATATGGCCATGTTTTTTCTTCTGCCGGGGAATCTCATTTCTGCAAATTTGTAAGCGATCGCTTTCGATATATAGGATGTGAAGTACTGCTGTAGCAGAGCGGATTTTTGTCAGTTGTTACTTGTCGTTACGCCATCTTTGGGTATACCTGTGTTTGCATGTATGTGTAGGTAAGCAACGAGAAGTGTATATGTTTTAAAAGGCTAAAGGCGTTCTCCAACTTAAAGGAGTTTTCTGGACTAACCAGTCTTCTATATTTCTAATAGAATTTAGTCCACCATTGAAAGATTTAAAACTTTTGAAATATATATTTTTAGAGGATTTGTCTTCATTCCTGTACAATAATTGCATTTAAGTGGCTTCCAAACCCCGGCTTTTCCTCAGTCTGCATTGATATCAGTACGCACTCATTTGGAGTACAGATGATGGCAGTGATGGGTCAGCTCCTTTGTCTCACTAACTCTGGCACTAGATCCCAAAACATTGAAGGCAGCACACTAGTGGATAAAGATTCACATGCAGTCTAACGGCCTACGTGCGATGTTTTGGTCCAAGAAACATCGTAGACTGAAACGTTTCACATGGGCCATTAAACTGCACGTGAATCTTTATCTGCTGATGTTATTCCTTCAATTTTTTGGGATCTATTTTCAAGGTTTGGTACCTGCCTGGGAGGCTTTCGCAAACAACAGTCTTTTTTGTGCTGCTTTTTGTCTTTCTTTTTTCTAACTCTAGTATTAGCTACACAACGCTCAGAGGAGGAGACAGGAGCCGACCCATCACTGTCATCATGTGTACTCCAAATGAGTACGTACTTATATCAATGCAGACTGGGGAAAAGTGTGGATTTGGGAGCCACTGACATGCAATATTCTTATAGGATTGAAGATAATTCCGCTAATAAAATTATTTGCAAAGTTTCATAACTTTCGATGCAGGATAAAATTCTAAAAAAAAAAACCTAAAGTTTAGTTACTCATCAATATCAGATCCTTGGGGCTCCGACAACTGGCGCCAGCACTGCCCAGTTTATATCTGGTGCGGCGGGTGATGGAAGCAGAGCCAGAAGAGCACCTCCATACACCCTGTACTGGCCATTCTGGGGTATTGCAGCTCAGATCTCATTCACATGAGCATGGGCACTATAGAGTGCACGGAGGTTTGATATCTCATACACTTTGTTATATTTGTTATACTGAGAATTTGTTAGTAAAGGGCATGTGAATTTAAATGTAAGCCATTGAATAATTTAAGTGGTATCTATAAACTTTCTTCCCATGATCACTTTTTCTTGAGCTCAAAATATCAAAAGCAGGAAGAACATAAGAAAATATAACTTAAATATTTAGAAACAAAAAGGTGAATCTCTATATCAGTACCACGCTGTCTGTAGGAAAGTGCTCAGCCTGGCAGTGAAATCCCATATTATTATTAGTGAGACCTAATGTTTTTTATCCATCTGGTGTGTGATAAACTTTTGTTATAATCACTAAGATTATAAAATGCTCCACCACATCTGCCCAGTCCTCCGTAGACTTCAGGAATATCAGCTGTCCGTTTACAAATCACTTTGTCAAATGGTTTGACGCCTGTAGACAGATGGAGGATGTAGATGTTGGATAATAGATTGGCTAAGTCCGGTGTTCTGAGATAACCAGGGAAATCTGGAGGCATCAAAATTCTGAGGATGGGGTGCAACGTTCTAAGGAACTTAATTGAGTATATGATAACTTTCATATAACTTCAGAAAATAAAGATTATGGAAAATCTACTCAAGTTAAAACTCTTTTTTTTCTGTAGTAGTCTATAAGTTCCTACCATTGTGCCCCCACTTGTTTGCCCAATAGCTATTTCTCCCATTTCTAACATGCACATTAACGCTTAGCTCATCGGTTGGAAACCGGGACAGAGACCTCTGGCGCCGCCTTGTACCTTCTGAGATCCAAATTTCCTAATCTTTCTTTACTTTGATCATCTGTCAGAAATTGTATCCTGTCGTCACTCGAACAAACCTCATGGTGCATTCATGATGGAATGGCGTCCCGTGAACATAAAGATCAAATTTGACGAGCACTCACTCTGCTTAGATTTTTTGAAAAGTGAGTGCCAGTCATCTTTGATCTATTTGATATGTCAGGGAGAATTTGGAAGCACTCATACACATTAAATGGTCAGCCGGCCTTATCGAGATTGGCGGGCTCAACCGTCTTTCATGAGAATACATATATTTTTTCAGTACAGGTGAGGGAAGTGGGGATTGAGCTAAATGGGGTCAAGGGACACATTGCTTGTAACTTAGTGCAGGATGATTTCCAAGCAGGGATTGGCATCTCCATACTGGTCGAATAGTCAGGAGGAGTCTTGAGATGCTTGTCTATCCAGAACAACCAGATACTAGGTTACATACAGAAATCATACAGATCCAGCTGTGAACCAATGTTGCAAGTTGACATTTTAAATAATTTAGATACTGCTTTGGAAAAGAGGTGTGGGGAGAAAAAAGGATTTATTCGGGAAATATAAAGAGCTAGTAATGAAGAACTGCAAAAAGAAACTCTAGTTTTTGTGCCCAAGTCCTTCTATAATTGGTTCTTACTGCTCTGCCGGCAAGGGATTATCACCTTTCACTTCTTACTCTTTTTAGTACAATGTTGAAATGTGCACAGAAAACTCAGAAGTTGTTGTTTTCACCCAATAAATAAAAGATTAGTCGACGGTTTTGTTTTTAGGGTTTGTTTTTTGGTGTTTTTAGTTGTATTGGGGAAACCTAGCAATCTCATTCCTGTAAGGACTGTGCAGCATAAACTACGGTGAGCTGCTGGTATTAAATTAAAGCTCTCTGCACAATACTTCCAGCACCGCTGGGTATTACACAATACATCTTATAGGAAGCATAGCCTAATACTTAACCTACATGGGTTCTAGGGTAAAGATAATGATGAATCAACGTGTGCACAACCTAAAGTGGTGCAAGGGTAGGTTCCCAAACCTTCAGACCAAGCAATAACAAAACCCAGCACTCAACTTTGTTGTGAGAGGAAAACAGATAATTTATTGTATCCCAATGCAAAAACGTTTCAGTCACACATAAGACCTTCGTCAGTAACTGAAAAGTATATATATCAAAACAGTACATAAATTCAAGATAACACAAAATCATAAATAATAAATAAAGTATATACACAACATAAACATGTACAGCCGTACATGTGCATGGCAAAAAAGAGCTTTCTTAGGTGCGTGTATGGTAACCGAGAGTTACAGATCTACAGTGGCACAGTGAGTGAGAAGAGGGGTATAGATAAATACATACCAAGAACTGGGATGAAGATAAATGCTAGTGGCTATATGTGCTGCCTAGGATGAAAGTAAAGACATGGCAAGACCGGTTACATCCGGGGGTGTGACAACGTGAAACAGGTAGAAAGCATGTTACTTTTGCCTACCAATGATTTCCTTTTAAAGCCCCATCCTTCCAGATTCCTCACTCATACAGCGGTGGACACCGCGGAATCAGCCATCTACAAGGTAAACCATTAGGGACATTGCACCATTTTGGCCCCACACACTCATTATGGTACTTTTTATGGTACTTATATGACTGCCCTATCTCCTTTAGGCTGCATCAGGAGACTCTCATTCACGCTGCACTCAGGAAATCATTGGTAGGCAAAAGTAACATGCTTTCTACCTGTTTCACGTTGTCACACCCCCGGATGTAACCGGTCTTGCCATGTCTTTACTTTCATCCTAGGCAGCACATATAGCCACTAGCATTTATCTTCATCCCAGTTCTTGGTATGTATTTATCTATACCCCTCTTCTCACTCACTGTGCCACTGTAGATCTGTAACTCTCTGTTACCATACACGCACCTAAGAAAGCTCTTTTTTGCCATGCACATGTACGGCTGTACATGTTTATGTTGTGTATATACTTTGTTTATTATTTATGATTTTGTGTTATCTTGAATTTATGTACTGTTTTGATATATATACTTTTCAGTTACTGACGAAGGTCTTATGTGTGACTGAAACGTTTTTGCATTGGGATACAATAAATTATCCGTTTTCCTCTCACAACAAAGTTGAGTGCTGGGTTTTGTTATTGCTAGGGTAAAGATAAAGCCTAACATAGTTTTGCCATATGTTTTGCAGGTGCCCTGGAACTGCTTATAGTTGCTCCCCAGTCATTCATATTAGGTATATGGTGTAGCCACATAGAATTGCTGTTCTGCCATTGTATTAAGAGGTGGATGGATGAGATGGAGTGTTCCTTTAAATCGTCCCTGTACTTTAAGGTAGCTTAGTCTCTTGTAATAAATAGGCCATAGTTAAATCACCTCATTTATAAATTGTTGCCTTACCCAAAAATTCTGTCCAGTGGCTGTTGACAAGTTTTAAACAATCCATAGCACCAAGACTTATGGGAACTGTTAGCAGGTTATCTATATTTACAGGAAGTGGTGGTGGGTCTTTTTATGGTCACAGGAAGTGTGGGTGAGTCTTTGTAGCCTTATAAGGAAATTTGGGTGGGTCATTGTATCTTCACAGGAAGTGTGGGCAGGTCTTTCTATTTACAGGAAATGAGGGCAGGTCTTTTTCTCTTTACAAGAAGTGTAAGCAGGTCTTTTTTTGTCTTTTCAGGACACATGGGCAGGTAATTGTTTCTGTACAGGAAGTGAGGACAGGTCTTTTTCTCTTTACAGGAAGTGTGGACAGGTCTTTTTGTCTTTTCAGGATGAGTGGGCATTGTCTCTGTACAGGAACTGTGGGCAAGTGTTTGTAGCTTTCAAGGAAGTGTAGAAGGGTTTTGTCTTTTTGCAGGTAGTGTGGGGCTGGGTCTTTGTAATTTAGCATGAAGTATGGGCAGTTCTTATTCTCTTTACAGGAAGTGTTGGAAGGTCTTTTTAGTTTTACAGGAAGTGTGTGGGGAGGGTCTTTGTAGCTTTATAGGAACTTTACAGGAAGTGAAGACGGGACTCTTTCTTTACAATAAGTGTGGTCAGGCCTTTGCCTCTCAACAGGAAGTGTGGGCAGGTTTTTGTAGTTTTATAGGAAGTGTGGGTGGGTCTTTCTCTCTTTACAGAAAATGAGAGTAGGTCTTTCACTCTCTACTTTTGCTCTCCTGCCATATGGCATACATCAGCATAACAGAGAGGCTTGCTTTCAGTTCACGACAGGCAAGCCATTTGACAATACCAGGAGCAATGTGTCCTGGGAAGAGAAGTTCTAGCATCTATAGTGATGGTACAATACCAAAGTAGAGGAAAAAGAGTGAATGACGAGCTACAGCATGATAATTTGGACATTAGGCCTCTTTCACATTTCGTTTTTTACAATCAGTCACAATCCGTCAAAATGTTGAAAAGACGGATCCTGTGCTGATTGTAAAAAACGGATGCACTGGGTCCGTTTTTTTGACGGATCCGTCGAGGCTATGTGCACATGTTGTGTATGCGTCTTCGCCGTTTTTTTCCGCTGCGAAAACGCATACACAACACAACCCATGTTAAAAATAATTTAAAAAAAAATTGTGATATTCTTACATTCCGGCGTCCCCGTAGCCTTCCCGATGCTCGCGATGTTCCTGGCAGCTCCCGTTCCCAGTAATGCTTTGCAAGACAATGACCTGTGATGATGTACTGGGATCGGGAGCTGCCGGGAACATTGCGAGCATCGGGAAGGCTACGGGGGACGCCGGAAGGTACACTATGTTCCAAATTATTATGCAAATTACATTTTTATCAGATGTTCCTAAATGGTCGGTGCAAATGACAGTCAGTCTAATAAAAGTAATCACCCGTTAGATTAGACATCGAATTTTATTGAAGAAACCTCCCAATGATAACAGTATAATTTCCAAAATGAATAAAAACTCAAAATGCACTGTTCCAAATTATTATGCACAGTAGAATTTCTAAACATTTGATATGTTTTAAAGAACTGAAAATGCTCATTTGTGGAATTTGCAGCATTAGGAGGTCACATTCACTGAACAAAAAAGCTATTTAACGCCAAAACATCCCAACAGGCCAAGTTACATGTTAACATAGGACCCTTCTTTGATGTCACCTTCACAATTCTTGCATCCATTAAACGTGTGAGTTTTTGGAGAGTTTCTGCTTGTATTTCTTTGCATGAAGTTGGAATAGCCTCCCAGAGCTGCTGTTTGGATGTGAACTGCCTCCCACCCTCATAGATCTTTTGCTTGCTGATACTCCAAAGGTTCTCTATAGGGTTGAGGTCAGGGGAAGATGGTGGCCACACCATAAGTTTATCTCCTTTTATGCCCATAGCAGCCAATGACTCAGAGGTATTCTTTGCAGCATGAGATGGGGCATTGTCAGCATGAAGATGATTTTGCTCCTGAAGGCACGTTTCTGCTTTTCAGACCATAGAAGAAAGTTGTCAGTCAGAAACTCTATATACTTTGCAGAGGTCATTTTCACACCTTCAGGAACCTTAAAGGGCCTTGTCAGCTGTTTCCCATGATTCTGGCCCAAAACATGACTCCTCCACCTCCTCGCTGACGTTGCAGCCTTGTTGGGACATGGTGGCCATCCACCAACCATCCACTACTCCATCCATCTGGACCATCCAGGGTTGCTCAACACTTATCAGTAAACAAGACTGTTTGGAAATTAGTCTTCATGTATGTGTGGGCCCAATACAATCATTTCTGCTTGTGAGCACTGTTTAAGGGTGGCCGAATAGTAGGTTTATGCACCACAGCAAGCCTTTGAAGGAGCCTACACCTTGAGGTTCGAGGGACTCCAGAGGCACCAGCGGCTTCAAATATCTGTTTGCTGCTTTGTAATGGCTTTTTAGCAGCTGCTCTCTTAATCCGATGAACTTGCCTGGCGGAAATCTTCCTCATTATGCCTTTATCAGCACAAACACATTTGTGCTCAGATACAGCCACAAATCTCTTAACCGTACGATGATCACGCTTATGTTTTTGGAAAATTTCTAATGTTTTCATCCCTTCACCAAGGCATTGCACTATTTGATGCTTTTCAGCAGCAGAGAGATCCTTTTTCTTTCCCATGTTACTTGAAAACTGTGACCTGCTTAATAATGTGGAACATCATTTTTAAGTAGTTTTCCTTTAATTAGAATCACCTGGAAAACCAATTATCACATGTGTTTAAGATTGATTTCAGTGATCCATTGAGCCTTGAGACACAATACCATCCACGAGTTTATTTGAAAAACAAAACAATTAAATCTTTATGACACTTAAATCCAATTTGCATAATAATTTGGAACACAGTGTAAGAATATCATGATTTTTTATTTTTCTTATTTTTAACATTATATCTTTTTACTGTTAATGCTGCATAGGCAGCATCAATAGTAAAAAAGAGAGCGAGAGAGAATTTCCCTGACGGGAAATTCTTCCGCGCATGCTCAGTTTTAAAAGACAGCATCCATCGCTGGATTCCTGCTTTTCACAGTTAGCGACGGATCCTGCATCCATAGGCTTCCATTATAGCCTACGACGGGCAGCGCAGGATCCATTGCTGAGGGATTTTCCGACGTGCAGAAAAAAACGTTCCTCTGTGCGTTGTCTCTTCCCGACGGACAGTGATTTTACGACGGATCCTGCGCACGACGGATGAAACAGATTGCCATCCGTCACAATCGGTCACTAATACAAGTCTATGAGAAAAAAACGGATCCAGCAGAAACATTTGCTGGATCCGTTTTTTTCACAAAACGACGCATTGTGACGGAAAAAGAAAGACAGAAGTGTGAAAGATGCCTTACCTGGAAATGTTAGATTAGTATATGCAGGAAAAGTGCAGTTCCTTCTGGATTGTCCTCTATTGACATATGATAATGAGGAGAGGAGCAGCAGGGAATTTGGTTTTTTAATACCTGCTTTGTATTATTACTCTTGTTCCTGCAAGTAACTTTGTAAAAACAATAATATTTGCCTCCTGTACATTTCCCTCTGGCACTCACTTGGGTTGTAATAGTACATTTCCATTGTTTTCTGTGTGCAGCGCCATTGCCTTTCATTTCTGGGGATATGACCCCTTTCTGTCTAAGAAGGAAGCATATCTGTACTTTTCCCTCTTATTACATATACACTGAACCGTTTTTGTTGGTTTCGTTGATATTTATTTCATAAATAAAACCTCTTCCTCCTTGTCGTAAACCTCAGACATAATGTAGTTAATGAGACGGGTAACCTTATTCTGACCCTATATCTCACACTGGATCCATACTCTGTGTAAGTTTGCAAATTGCCCAGCGAAGCGTTATTGCTAAATTGTTAATGTCCTCAATAATATAAGTATTACCAATCATTGTAAGTGCACATCACTGCAGCGTGAAGAATTGGTATACGGTACATCACTTATGATCGAGGTAAAGAGGACAAACATCAGACATTACCCACTGATTACTTCCCAGTCCGGACAGTAAACCATGTTACACCGTCTGCATGCAGATTCACTTAAATGACTTTTTCTGAAGAGTCATCGGACGAAAAATTTTATCTAGATCCATCAAAGTAAATCATCCAATTCATTATAAATTGCAAGGTTTCTGCTGGCTGTCAGTGAATTTCAACCTTCTTGCTCACATAACGAAGCTGAGGTCTTGAACAGAATAGTACTTACAGCTCAGAGATATTGTAACACTTAAAAGATTATTCCCATCCTCTAACATGGTTATGGTTGCAAAGTGCTCGTAAAAAACAAGCAACTTTGCAAATCACTTTTTATTAAAATAAGGCTCCGTTCTCCCACTAGCCCTATTGTTATATATTGTTTACAGCTTATTGCCAAAGGGACTAGCTGAACACGAGCAGTGCTTCCAAGCTCTTTGTGGGCTTGTAATTGGCCTGGATCACTGAAGTGCACTTAGCTTTTAATCCCAGTCACTTTTCTATAGCCCAACTTCAGGATCTGATGTACCACACATTTCCAGCTAGCAATGCCAGAATGCTGCCGGCTTGAACTATCAATCAATTATGCTTATTCTCTCATATATAATAAAAACTGCCTATACTCACCTCTGGTGCCGGTACTGTTCCAGCTATGTCGGCGCCGGGTCTCCTGGGATTCTCCTGATGTTGTTATGCCATCTGAAGCCCATCACGAGCTGCTTCATCCTCACTTCCTTTGGACCTAGCTGACATTCGGAGGAATTCGGAGAGCAGCAGCAGCTCTCACTTCTTCCAGGTATCAATTTTGTCCGAAAGAAGTGAGTGGAGCAGCCACTGATTGGCTGCAGGGCTCATTCATATGGTATAACAATGTCACATTCGTCCCAGTGCCGATGCCAGAGGCCGAGGTGAGTATAGGCAGTTTTTATTTGATACGGGGAAATATGGCAATTTGAAAGGGATTGTCTGAGTAGTGGAAAAGAGTGTAGCTGCTATGATGTCTCCCCTAAACAATACACACAAGGAGGGATTCCTGCCTTCCATTCGTTAGTTTGCACACTGAAGCAGCAGCAGTATGGATACAGCAGTCCTGAGCTGTGTAGATGTGAATCCAGCTCCAGGAGGAGGTGAAGTCTTGTTAGAAAGTATATCATGATCTCTCTGTGTCACCGTCTGCTTGTTTCCTGTCTGCTCTTCACTCCTCCCCATTCCATAGAGTATAATAGGAGGTGTAACTTGACTCCTCACTGTGCTGGCAGTATATTTTGTTTGAACAAGACTGAATGTGCTGGTTATTTTTTTCTATCATATACAGGGGGAAAAGGAAGAAATAGATCATAAGTGGTGAAAGAAACATTTTTTCATAGGATATTTTACTAAGTTTCCTATATTCCTGTAGCCTGTGCTATTGATTTAAGTTTTTTTAAACTACAGATCCCACTTAGAGGCGTTGTTCAGGAATTTAACATTGATTGTCTATTTTTTGGATAGGTTACTAATGTCTGATTGGTGGGGATGCAACACCTGGCATCCCCGCCGATCAGCTGTTCCCGGTGTCGTCAGCTGCAGCAATGGCTCCGTTATGTAGCTGCATGGACAGCTACGTCAACTGTATAGTGGCCACGACCGGGTACTATAGATCCCCCCTTATTCAAATCAATAGAGGGGTGGATGTGCAGAACACTTCAATGGCCACTATTCCTTTGAGGGAGCTTATGTAGCTTCCCAGCTGAGCAGTTCCAGCCCACATTGGGAACAGCTGATCAGCAGGGGTGCCGGGTGTCACACCCCCACCAATCAGACATTGATGACCTATCCTAAGGATAGGCTATCACTATTAAAGACCCAGAAAACCGCTTTAAATCCTTGGTGAGCTAAACACATGCGCGGAGGCAGAAATCACTATCCATTCCTGGAAGGTCACTATATTTTACCTGCAATAATACATTGCATGAGCCATGCAAATAAAGCAAATCTGATTTTCTCATTTTTTTTTGGCATTCATCTAACACCTAAAATGTTGTATTTAGTGTACTTGAGCTGTCCACCTCTCAGAACCCTCTCTATGTGCCTGCGCCTGATGCCACATTTCCAACTTGTGCTTGACACGAAAAATCAGTCAATGTGAAATTCTGCACAGTGTTAATATTTGTTTTTCTCGTATTAGCATTGCAGGGTGTTGAGGGAGTGGTGTGATTGCCAAGGTCCACCCCATATATCTGTCCCCCACAGTTATGTTCTTGCTATGCAGCTAATTAGTAGATCTTCAGCAAAACAGGCTCGGCAATTTCTGTTGCAAACAATTTTGTTTTTTTTCTGGAATGCTGGAGCTGCGATAAAGCAATAATTAATTAACTGAAGTCTGCAGTAATTAAACTAGGAAGAGAGGCTATGTAAGAAAGTAACATACTAAGGGAAGGAATAAGTGATTAAAGCTGAGCCTCGTACAAAGGCTCCTAACAGCACGGGTACATTGTATATCTACACAGTTATGGCCTAAGCTGACCACACGATTCATTGCAGTATATTTGCCACTTGTGAGATGGCCTAAAGAATACACTGCTAAAAGTAGAAATGAGTAATACAGTTAAACAGGTTACAAGATTTACTGCATGTGCCTGTGTAGAGATACAGGGTCAGTGGGTGCTCTCATCTGCTGACCCCGCTGTCTTTAGAAAGACTGCATGGACCAGGGCTTATACCACTGAACGCCCGCTCTATCTCCCCGTGGGCAGGACACTATTCAGACAGCACAGGGTGAGGGTAAAACGGTGCTGCAATAAATTATTGGCACACTAAGGCTACTTTCACATTAGCGTCGGCACGGGGCCGTCGCTATGCGTCGGCCCGACGCGCGTTGTAAAAGTAATGCCCGACGTGGGCAGTGGAAGCAGTTTTACAACGCTTCCACTGCCCCATTGTAATGTCCGGGGAAGAGGGGGCGGAGTTTCGGCCGCGCATGCGCGGTCGAAAATGGCAGACACGCCGCGCAAAAAAAGTTACATGTAACGTTTTTTTGTGCCGACGGTCCGCCAAAACACGGCGCAACCGTCGCGCGACGGTTGCGACGTGTGGCACTCCGTCGCAATGCGTCGCTAATGAAAGTCTATGGAGAAAAAACGCATCCTGCGGGCAACTTTGCAGGATGCGTTTTTTCTACATAACGACGCATTGCAACATGCGTCGAACGACGCTAATGTGAAAGTAGCCTAACACACAATAACATACAGAACAGTCCCAGCAAATGCCCAAGATGGTGCACATTACAGTCTCACCCTCCGCTCACTCACCAGGATTAGAGCTGTTTCTAGGGCCGAATACCCCCACCAGTGGCTCCCCGCTTGAAGTGGGCCCCCGCAGTGAGGAGGTAACGACAAGCTTAGGAAGATGACCGTCCATTGATGTACGAGGCCAGGTGACTTTATTGTCCCAACTTGGATACTATAAATGTCTCTGAGGGTTCAGTCATGGTCAGTGAAGCAGCTCTGTATTTCTTCAGTTGGAGCCATGATGCCATGGCTTCTGTAATGTAGACTCTCTCAGAACACACCTTTTTATAGGTCACAACTTTTCATTCAGTCATTCCTCCACAGGCTTGGATGCATGTGGAAGGAGTCCAACATTCACTGCTGGAGTGGTCAAACAACATGCATAGATTGTCCTTCATATTGCAGAGCACCAATGAATCATCAACATATTAACCAACATTCAAACATTGTGCCTTTGTTTCCCAAAGATAGTAGAACAATACTAGGACTGCAATACAAGGACAGATACAATAGCTAATCAGCAGCCAGTCAACAAATGTCACCAGTGAACAATAATTTAGTGACAATAAGGGACAACAGTCATTCCCACATGAACACTAGCTCATGTCCCTGGGCCTACTGAAATAATATGTCTGAATAATTCATATTAAATGCAATGTCGTCACAGCCTGTCTTGTAAAAATCTTGTAGGATCCACAAGAATGAACCTGGCATATAGGAGATTTCTTTATGTAGGAGACAGAACAAGATCAAAGGAACAGATTAATGAAACTGGTTAAATGGATTTTTTGTTTATTCTTTTTTTAATAATTAATTCTCCTTTAATGAAGAGAACACGGGCGCAACCCAAAGCCACAGAGCTTCCTTACATTGTGACATTAGGGCATGCTCTGACCCTGAGGAAGACGCTGAGTGCGTCGACACGCGTTGGTCCAGGACTCTGACAGGGCCAATAGGATACACTATGCCCAGCAGACTAGGGATCTAGGACGTTGGGGGCCACTTATGTGTTAGGCTGGGTAAGAATGGTGGTATGGTGGTGCGACACCCTGCTTCATTTGCAGCTGGGGCTTTTTTTGTTGTCAAGCTTATTATTAGAAGTTTTGGGATTTTTGGTGCTATAGCACGATTAGATCTGTGTCATTGGGCAGTAGCTTGACATTAGCCTGCCATTTGCGCTTTCTTGGTACCCTCCTTGAATTGTATATTGCCCTGTGTGTTTTGTACTGGGGTGCCCATTGGGTTGTATAATCAGATTTCTTACCAGTGTGGTGTGCCTACGCATATGTGGCTTATATCTCAAATATATCCATGTTTAGGACTATTTTGTTCATTATTTTTTGACCTAGGAATGATTTTTATTATGGTCAATGTACAATATTTACCTTTTGTGGCCTGTCAGTGTATTCTTGTGCAATAAAATGTCTGTATAAAGTCGTATTGTGGACCCGCCACCTCTACTCATGTGGTGGAGGCTTTTTAAGAGTTTTTAAATGTGCTTTGTGTGCTGTTCTCAATAAATAAACTGAATACTTTGTTTACTAATAGTGTACTGGTGATCCCATTTTTTGCATATTTTTCTCTTCTTACTATTGGTGGTTTAGTAATGACAGAGTCCCTAATTCAGTCAGTGAGAATAAAATACTCAACCGGTAAGGCCTCTTTCACACTTCAGTTGTTTGGCGTCAGTCTAAAACCGCCAGTTTCCTGAAATAACGGATCTGTCATTTTTTTTTGGCAGATCCGTTATTTTTCCATAGACTTGCATTGGCGACGGATTGTGACGGATGGTCGTCCGTTCCATCCGTCATGCGACGGATCCGTCGAAATTTGGCGGACGTTGTCTAGACATAGACGGACATTGAAACGTTTTTTGTCAACGCCGAAATGACGGTTCGCGGCGGATCCGTCGCGTCCGTCATTCCATAGAATGGCCGCCTATGGGCGACGGATCCGTCGCGACCGTCATTTCGGCGGATCTGTCGCCCCAATCCGCTTTTTCAATTGCACATGCTCCAAAAAGTAGATACTTTTCCCAGACAACCCCCAAGTAACGGATCCGTCAAAAAAGCGGATCCGTTGGAACCGTTTTCTCAACAATTGTGATGGATCCGTCGATCCGTCACTATGTCGGAAGTGACTGACGCCAAACAACTGAAGTGTGAAAGAAGCCTTAGGCTTCTTTCACACTTCAGTTGTTTGGCGTCAGTCTGCTCCGACATAGTGACGGATCCATCACAATTGTTGAGAAAACGGTTCTAACGGATCCGTTTTTTTGACGGATCAGTTACTTGGGGGTTGTCTGGGAAAAGTATCTACTTTTTGGAGCATGCGCAATTGAAAAAGCGGATTGGGGCGACGGATCCGCCGAAATGATGGTCGTGACAGATCCGTCGCCCATAGGCGGACATTCTATGGAATGGCGGACGTCACGGATCCGTCGCGAACCGCCATTTCGGCGCAGACAAAAAACATTATAATGTCCGTCAATGTCTAGATGACGTCCGCCAAATCTCGACGGATCCGTCACATGGCGGATGGAACGGACGACCATCCGCCACAATCCGTCGCTAATGCAAGTCTATGGGAAAATAGCGGATCCGCCCAAAAAAAATGGCGTATCCGCTATTTGAGGAAAATGGCGGTTTCAGACTGACGCCAAAAGACTGAAGTGTGAAAGAGGCCTTATATGGGAGATCTTTTTTTTTTTCTGGAGTTTCGTGAGAAAATAGATGTTGTAACTATGTTATAAATTTTATAAATATGTGTTTATATATTTTCTGTAAAATTGTTTAACCCCTTCCCGACCTGTGACACAGCGTATGCGTCATGAAAGTCGGTGCCAATCCGACCTGTGACGCATATGCTGTGTCACAGAATGATCGCGTCCCTGCAGGTCGGGTGAAAGGGTTAACTCCATTTTCACCCGACCGACAGGGGGAGTGGTACTTCAGCCCAGGGGGGGTGGCTTCGCCCCCTGTGGCTACGATCGCTCTGATTGGCCGTTTCACTTTCAACAGCCAATCAGAGCGATTTGTAATATGTCACCTATGAAAAGTGGTGAAATATTACAATCCAGCCATGGCCGATGCTGCAATATCATCGGCCATGGCTGGAAACCCTGATGTGCCCCCCGCCACCGCCACCGATCTCCTCCCCAGTCCTCCGTTCTGTCCCGTACTCCCCTCCGTCCTCCTGTCCGCTCCCCCGGCCTCCTGTCCTTTCCCCCCGTGCTCCGATCCCACCCTCTCATACTTACCGAGCCTCCCGGTGTCCGTCCGTCTTCTCCATGGGCGCCGCCATCTTCCAAAATGGCGGGCGCATGCGCAGTGCGCCCGCCGAATCTGCCGGCCTGCAGATTCGTTTCAGGTACATTTTGATCACTGTGATAGGTTTTATCACAGTGATCAAAATAAAAAAAATTGTAAATGAACCCTCCCCTTTATCACCCCCATAGGTAGGGACAATAATAAAATAAAGAAAATATTTTTTTTTTCTCCGCTAGGGTTAGGGCTAGGGTTAAAATTAGGGTTAGGGTTAGAATTAGGCTATGTGCACATGGTGCGGATTTGGCTGCGGATCCGCAGCGGATTGTCCTCTGCGAATTTGTAGCAGTTTTCCATCAGGTTTACAGTACCACGTAAACCTATGGAAAATCAAATCCGCTGTGCCCTTGATGCGGAAAATACCGCGCGGAAACGCTGTGTTGTATTTTCGCAGCATGTCAATTCTTTGTGCAGATTCTGCAGCGTTTTACACCTGTTCTTCAATAGAAATCCGCAGGTGAAATCCGCACAAAAAACCACTGGAAATCTGCTGTAAATCCGCAGGTAAAACGCAGTGCCTTTTACCTGCAGATTTTTCAAAAATGCTGCGGAAAAATCTCACACGAATCCTCAACGTGGGCACATAGCCTTAGGGTTAGGGTTGGAATTAGAGTTAGGGTTGGAATTAGGGCTAGGGTTGGAAATAGGGTTAAGATTAGGCTTGTGGTTAGGGATAGGGGTGTGTTGAGGTTAGGGTTGTGGTTAGGGTTGGGATTAGGGTTAGGATTAGGGTTAGGGTTGGGATTAGGGTTATGGGTGTCTTGAGGTTAGGGTTGTGGTTAGGGGTGTGTTGGGGTTAGGGTTGTGATTATGGTTATGGCTAGAGTTGGGATTAGGGTTAGGGGTGTGTTGGAGTTAGTGTTGGAGTTAGAATTGAGGGGTTTCCACTTTTTAGGCACATCAGGGGTCTCCAAACGCAACATGGTGCCACCATTGATTCCAGCCAATTTGCCAATTGCGTTCAAAAAGTCAAATGGTGCTCCCTCTCTTCCGAGCCCCGATGTGCGCCCAAACAGTGGTTTGCCCCCACATATGGGGTACCAGCATACTCAGGACAAACTGGGCAACAATTATTGGGGTCCAATTTCTCCTGTTACCCTTGCGAAAATTAAAAATTGCTTGCTAAAACATAATTTTTGAGGAATGAAAATTTATTTTTTATTTTCACGGCTCTGCGTTGTAAACTTCTGTGAAGCACTTGGGTGTTCAAAGTGCTCACCACACATCTAGATAAGTTCCTTCGGGGGTCTAGTTTCCAAAATGGGGTCATTTGTGGGGGGTTTCTACTGTTTAGGCACATCAGGGGCTCTGCAAATGCAACGTGACGCCCGCAGACCATTCCATCAAAGTCTGCATTTCAAAAGTCACTACTTCCCTTCCGAGCCCCGACATGTGCCCAAACAGTGGTTTATCCCCACATATGGGGTATCCGTGTACTCAGGACAAACTGGGCAACAACTATTGGGGTCCAATTTCTCCCTTTACCCTAGTGAAAATAAAAAAATTGCTTGCTACAACATCATTTTTGAGGAAAGAAAAATGATTTTTTATTTTCAAGGCTCTGCGTTGTAAACTTCTGTGAAGCACTTGGGGGTTCAAAGTGCTCACCACATATCTAGATAAGTTCTTTGGGGGGTCTAGTTTCCAAAATGAGGTCACTTGTGGGGGGTTTCTACTGTTTAGGCACATCAGGGGCTCTGCAAACGCAACGTGACGCCTGCAGACCATTCCATCAAAGTCTGCATTTCAAAAGTCACTACTTCCCTTCTGAGCACCGACGTGTGCCCAAACAGTGGTTTACTGATATGGGGTATCAGTGTACTCGGGACAAACTGGACAACAACTTTTGGGGTCCAATTTCTCCTGTTACTCTTGTGAAAATAAAAAATTGCGAGCTAAAAAATTATTTTTGAGGAAAGAAAAATGATTTTTTATTTTCACAGCTCTGCGTTATAAACTTCTGTGAAGCACTTGGGAGTTTAATGTGGTCACCGCACATCTAGATTAGTTCCATTGGAGGTCTAGTTTCCAAAATGGGGTCACATGTGGGGGAGCACCAATGTTTAGGCACACAGGGGCTCTCCAAACGTGACATGGTGTCCGCTAACGTTTGGAGCTAATTTTTCATTCAAAAGTCAAATGGCGCTCCTTCCCTTCCGAGCCTTGCCGTGTGCACAAACAGTGGTTTGTTACCACATATCAGGTATCGGTGTACTCAGGAGTAATTGCCCAACACATTTTAGGATCCATGTTATCCTGTTGCCCATGAGAAAATGAAAAAATTGAGGATAAAATAAATTTTTTGTGAAAAAAAGTACTTTTTCATTTTTACGGATAAATTTGTGAAGCACCTGGAGGTTCAAAGTGCTCACTATGCTTCTAGATAAGCTCTTTGGGAGGTCTAGTTTCCAAAATAGGGTCACTTGTGGGGGAGCTCCAATGTTTAGGCACACAGGGGCTCTCCAATCGCGACATGGTGTCCGCTAAAGTTAGGAGCCAATTTTTCATTCAAAAAGTCAAATGGCGCTCCTTCCCTTCCGACCCCTGTCGTGCGCCCAAACAGTGGTCCCCCCCCACATATGGGGTATCAGCGTACTCAGGACAATTTGTACAATAACTTTTGGGGTCCAGTTTCTCTTTTTACCGTTGGGAAAATAAAAAAAATGTTGCTAAAAGATCATTTTTGTGACTAAAGAGTTAAATGTTCATTTTTTCCTTCCATGTTGCTTCAGCTGCTGTGAAGCATCTGAAGGGTTAATAAACTTCTTGAATGTGGTTTTGAGCACCTTGAGGGGTGCAGTTTTTAGAATGGTGTCAATTTTGGGTATTTTCAGCCATATAGACCCCTCAAACTGACTTCAAATGTGAGGTGGTCCCTAAAAAAAATGGTTTTGTAAATTTCGTTGTAAAAATTATAAATCGCTGGTCAAATTTTAACCCTTATAACTTCCTAGCAAAAAAAAGTTTGTTTCCAAAATTGTGCTGATGTAAAGTAGACATGTGGGAAATGTTATTTATTGACTATTTTGTGTCACATAACTCTCTTGTTTAACAGAACAAAAATTCAAAATTTGAAAATTACGAAATTTTCTAAATTGTAGCCAAATTTTCATTTTTTTCACAAACAAACGCAAAAATTATCGACCTAAATATATCACTATCATGAAGCCCAATATGTCATGAAAAAACTATCTCAGAACCGCTAGGATCCGTTGAAGCGTTCCTGAGTTATTACCTCATAAAGGGACACTGGTCAGAATTGCAAAAAACGGCCAGGTCATTAAGGTCAAAATAGGCTGGGTCATAAAGGGGTTAAAGTGATCCTGTGACCAGGTTTGGCCGCTATAAGATACGGCCCCTGCCTTTCAGGGCTTATCTACAGCATTCTATAATGCTGTAGATAAGCCCCCGCTCCGACCTGCAAGTGAAGAAAAATAAGTTTTATTATACTCGCCCTGGGGCGGTCCGGTCCGATGGGTGTTGCAGGTCCGGGTCCGGCGCCTCCCATCTTCTTATGATGGCCGCCCTCCTGTTGCTTCATCACTCCCCGGCATCGTGCTCCGGCGCAGGCGTACTAATCTGCCCTGTTGAGGGCAGAGCAAAGTACTGCAGTACGCAGGCGCCGGGAAAGGTCAGATTGTCACAACTTTGTTTTTTGTATATTGATCACTTTTATTTGCCCTACGTGATATTCTTAGTGTATTTTATAAGCATTTTGTAAAACCTGGTTATTTTAGTTGCAGTTGGCATAAGATATTTCAGATAGTTCAAATAGCAGTTCCTTAAAGGGCTCACTCTAGAAGAAAGTTAGGGTGGGTCTCCACTAGCCAATGGCATTTGTTAAACCACCACAGATCAACTACATGTTTAACGATCGGTGACAGTTAATGATCTTTGCAGCACATATTTACCCAGGACAATGTGCTACTGAGAATGATGATTTTTAAGCAAGGTTTTAAGTTATTACACCCAACGAACAAGCTTTTAGCTCATTCATCAGGTGAATGGCTGCCGGTTTACCTTGGATGATTATCAAGAAATCAGCATTTCTAGGACTTAATTTTGTGGTAAATGGCCTATGTGGATGCATCAATATATGTAAATGTATAAATAAATAAATGTATGATCCACTAGAGCGGTCGTCCCAACCCCCCATTTCTCCTCTTCCTTCATCAATGTGCATGCAGTCCTGCAGATTACAAATGTCTTTTTATATTCTCATCCAATTTCTTGACATTGTGGTTACCAGATCGCTGTCTCTGATAGCTTGAAATCTTTGGTCACACCAGGAGAAATATGCATGCTACATCATTTAGTGAAGCAAGGTTGCGAGCTGCTATGATGGGATAATGCCACACTGAGAAACTCCCAGATTTGGTACAGAATGAAAGAAAATAAGTTGTCAATGGGCATAACTGTAGCTGGTATAGAGATAAGCTGCCATATGATGCCCCAGGTAAGTCTGGAGCAATTAGGCTCACTACCTTTAAAATGTTATCAACATAGAACGGATACAAAAAGTCTGTTAAAATTACAGATTTTGTCATGTAAAAAATCTGTACAGATCCTTTGAAAAATAAACTGAAATAATTGTGAGAGAGAAAATGGTTATGGTTGCATAAGGGCAAATACCCTAAGGATAAGGTTGTTTTCAGAATTAGCCAATCAAATTTATCCTCATGTTACATAGTGGTCAGTACACAGCCGCGATAATTTACAGTAATTCTGAATAACACCATATGAAGTTTAACTGTTCTATGAATATTACCCTGACATTTTCTTAGCTGCCTTTTACTGCAAAAGTCCTGGTCCATAAACAGCTTACAACCCATAAAATGGATCTCACTGTTGAAAGTTATCTACAAGGAGAAGGGTATAAAAAAATGTCCAAGTCATCAGATATACCATGGAACATTATGAAGACATCAAGAAGTGGCTAAAATTTGACACAACAATGATATTACCTAGAACTGGACGTCCCTCAGAAATGGATGAAAGGCCAAGAAGAAAACTGGTCTGAAAGGCTACAGCGACAATAAAGAAGCTGCAAAAATTTCTGGCAAGTACTTGTGTACTGCATGTAACAACAACATCCTGTATTCTTCATTCGTCTGGCCTGTAAGGTAGAGTGGCAAAACAGAAAGCCTTTTCTTACAAAGAAAAACACCCAAGCCCAGCTATATTTTGCCAAAACGTACATAAAGTCTGCCAAAAGCATGTGGTAAACATCTTATGATGAGACGAAGGTTGAACTTTTTGGCCATAATTCCAAAATGTATATTTGGCCCCAAACCAACACTACGCATCACCAAAATAACATCATACCCACAGTGAGGCATGGTGGAGGCAGCATTATGTTTTGAGCTATTTTTCAGCAGCTGGATCTGGGGCTTTAGTCAGGGTGGTGGAGGGATTTCTAAACTGTCTCAAATCAACAAAAGATTGGCTTAGTCAGCAGAAAGTCAAAGTTTTGGAGTCACTTAGCCAGAACCCTGACCCGAATCCAAGTGAAGCCTTGTGGGTGACCTGAAGAGGGCACTGTACACATTTGGAACTACTGCAGAGTGGACAAACATTGCCAATCCTAGGTATGATGATAGACTCTGACCACAAAAGGCTGAATGTTGTCATAATTCAAAGGAGACTTCAACAAAAAATTTGTTTGAGTGTGCATATTTATGCATCCACATTATTTTAATTCTTTATTTTTACTTTTCTACCCGAAGAGATTTCAGTTTATTTTTCAACTGAATTGTACAAATTATGGGTGACATTAAAAATCAAAAAAGTTATAAAATTGCTCTTCCTGGCAAGATTGATTTTTTTTGCAAGACAAAAACCTGGTATTTTAACAGGTGTGTTGACTTTTTTTTATATCCAATATAGTTGGCTTATTATATATTATAATAAAGTTTTTCCTCCCTTGCATATACCGTACTACTCGCCAAGCACAACGCTGCATTTATGCTCCTGTACAATTCAGTTATCTGGTTTTATTGGCCCTTTACACTATGCCAGAAACATGAGTCTCTTCTCAGTGTACGCCTTGTTTAGCTCCCATCACTACTGTCGTAGTGGGTCATTGTGGCATACTGTAGATGATATACATTGTGAGGTCATTGCTCCCAAGCCATCTGTAAGGGAACACTGTATTATAACATCCATTTTTTTTTTATTTGGTTAGGCTCCTTTTACACAGGCAGATAAATTGGCCATTATGAACCCCACTCAACGATACAAGAAATCAATCAGTGTTCGTTTACTTGCAGAAATAAGATTGCTCGCTTTCCTCCTCTTTCTCAGTTTCCAATGCAAGAGACAGACAATACCCCTGCTTACATAATGGGATGTGCAGATGACAAACAATGATTTGTATTTCATCAAGTAAGAAAAATGCAATAAACGAAAAGGGAGCAAATTATTGTTCATTGTTTGATAGTTGGAAATGTTTGCACTCAACGTAGTATTTATGAAGTGGTGCGCAAACCCGAACAGTAAGGTTTAAGGTCCGTACCGAACACCTAGTGTCCGTGCCCCGACCCCAAACACGAACTTCTCCAGGAAGTCCAGGTTACTGTTCGGGTTTGGCACCCCAAACATCGGCTGTTTCCCACACTGTCATCTGTGTGATAGCGCGAGAGACATCGGCGGCTCTGACCAGCGGTAAGTTAGCTACCCCAGTCACCTCACTGACGTCAGCGCTCGTGAGAACTTTCTCAAGCAGCGAGCTGTGCCGTAAGTGAGGTGACCAGAGTTCATCAGCTATGTATTCCGGTGACCTTTCTCACTTCACCGCTACACACTGCAGTAGCGTGATCACGCTCCTGTGTGAGGTGGTTGACGTGGATAGAGGTTGCATCACTGATGTGACCACTATCCAAATCATCCGGATTTTCGTGGGACAGATATGGATTATCGTTGGACAGATGAGGAATATGGTGGTTTATTATTTTTTATGATTCACAGGGGACATGGGCATCGACATATCTTCATGTCGGACAGGTGAGGAATATGATGGTTTATTATTTTCCGTTTTTAACAATGGACAAATATGGCAGGAATCTGGTTGACACAATGGCATTGCCTCCCTTACAGGGAGTAATGTCATGCCTGTAAGCAAGGAGTGGTCCCCTTACCAGGTGTCAGTAGGAGAGAAGTAGAGCAGAACCTCGGGAGTGGAGCTGTGATTAAACTTGCCCCAGAGCTGAGCGCTAGGAACTGGATACCAGAGTC
Source organism: Ranitomeya variabilis (assembly GCF_051348905.1). Lineage (NCBI taxonomy): Eukaryota > Metazoa > Chordata > Amphibia > Anura > Dendrobatidae > Ranitomeya > Ranitomeya variabilis. The sequence goes on from NC_135235.1 coordinate 614,465,603, forward strand.
CGTGATTGTTTGGGGACGGAAGTCCCGGCAGCTAAATCCAGAGGGCAGGGGACTGCAGGGTCTCCTGGCTCGATCTAATACCCGGCGGCACGACAGCATACCAGAGCCTGGAGCCGACACAAAGGAGCGGCACCTGTGATAGGCTCGAGCTGCCTGCTATGCGGGCAACGGTTTTTAAAAACAGAGAGTGACAGCTGCAGAAGGACATGCGGTGAGGCAGCAGGAAAAAAAGGCGGACAGCCCAGAAGGAAGGGCTCCGTACCTACCTGGCCAGGTGTATCCAAAATTGCTTCCAGGCTGCCCGGCTCTCTATTACGATCTGCTACCAGTACCCCGGTCTGTACTATCACACATCAAGTAAAGAAAAAGAAAACTACAGCCCTTGTGTGATTCAGTGATCTCTTGCACCCTGAGTCCTGCACCACAAGGTACACGAAGCCAGACATAAACCGGACCGGTAGCCCTGAGGCCCCGCTCTACCTGTGGGGAGCAGAACCATCCCAGCTGCGTCACCATCAGCCCCAGCGGTCTCCTTTAGCAGCATTGACTATCCGTTGCCAAACACAACAGGTGGCATCACGCTAAATCCCATATACATATTCCCCAAGGCCACGTGACATTCCCAAAGAACTGTCTGACCTGGTTCCGAGTACCCCACAGACTTGGTGGGCGTGTCACATAGGTTTGAGAGTATTAGACGCAAAGGTGAGTATAACTTTGCTTTTTATTTTTACTTCAAATAAAGATGTCGGTGTCTTTATTTCAATAAAAAGGACTTTATTCTGGCTGTGTCTTTTTTATAATCTAGCTATGAGGGCTGCTATTTTTAGGCTGGGGGGAGGGCGATATCCATGGCTCCTTACTAGTATGAGAATACCAACCCCCAGCTGTCTGCTTTAGCTTGTCTGGTTGTCAAAAATGGGGGGGCCACACCATTTTTTTTAAAGATTTTTTTAAATATTTAAAAATACAACGTGGGACCCCTTTATTCTTGATAATCAGCCACAATAAAGCTGACAGCTGGGGGCTGCAGTCCCCAACTGTCGGTTTTGCCTTCTGCTGGTTATCAAAAATAGAAGAGACCCCATGTCATTTTGTTTACATTTATTTATATCACAGGCACCGGCTGATTAATGCTGTCATCATCATAGGCTTGCTCTCGCTGCTACCAGCGACAGTAGGCGTACAATGATGAGAGTAGTACTCTCTCATCAGCTGATGCCTGTGATCGGCTGTCACCTTTTTACTACTGGTCACAGCTGCTGTTTCACATGCTGTCATCTGACATCATGGTAACTGCTGCTCTCTGATTGAAGGTAACAATAATACCACCGATCAAGGCCTGTGTTTGCTGCACTGTCACGCAGATTAATGTTTGGCATTTGAATGGAGTCTGGGTTTGGGTTCGATTTCGGGTACTGTTCTGTTTTTTTGTAATGATTGACGGAACCCGCCGGAAGTGAACATCCACGAGTTCGCCCATCACTGTTTATGAACGATCTTTTGAACCATTCATTTCTGAACCTGTAGGTGACTTACCAGCGTTGTTGTGTTTTTACACATCTGCCACTGCCAGGACGCATGAGTGATGGGCAGGTAGAGTACGTGTCCCGTTCTAATAAATAGGACAATACTTGCACACATCCTGACAACTGAGTGCAGATCAGCAACCTAAAAAATAGCTTATAAACACTCATGTATAGATACAAATGTATTTTTTTTATTGAATGGACATATAAATATCAAATAGTATAACAATTATAAAACCAAAGGGGAGCTGCACAAGACATAAGAATAACATCAGATGTGAGGCCACTCTATGAAGCAGGACAAAAGCATAGGATCTTATCGTAAATATAATATATAGAATAACAATAATTGAAAAAAGGGGGTATGACCAGGAAATGTATATAGTGTAAAACAAACTCAAAAAAGGTAATGATGAAAGACCTACGTATTCATGAAAGAAAAAAACCCTATGGTACAAATATACCCAAAAGGAAATAGTGAAAATTATAAGCATAGCTAAACCTACCAAAAGGAGGAGCCCTTACTCCGAGATACGTTTCGCCTAAAGCTCCTTGAACAAGCTTTAGGTGAAATGTACATGGTTATACATTTTTTTTTTAGGTTGTTGATGTTTTTTTTTTTCATATCTACTCATACACAGCTCTTACAAAAATTGAGACCACTACTTCAAAATCCTGTCATGGGCAGCCCAATCTCCAGATCTGAACCCCATTGAAAACCTCTGGAATGTAATCAAGAGGATCATGGATAGTCACAAGCCATCAATCAAAGAAGAACTGCTTACATTTTTGCGCCAGGAGCAGTGTGAGACTGGTGGAAAGCATGCCAAGACGCATGAAAGCTGTGATTAACAATCATGGTTATTCCACAAAATACTGATTTCTGAACTCTTCCTGAGTTAAAACACTAGTATTGTTGTTTCTAAATGATTATGAACTTGTTTTCTTTACATTATTTAATGTCTAAAAGCACTGTTTTTTTTTTTTGTTTTTTTTTTATTTTGACCATTTTTCTGTCAGAAAAAAAATACAAAATTTATTGCTTGGAAATTCGGAGACATGTTGTCAGAAGTTTATAGAATAAAAGAACAATTTACATTTTACTCAAAAATATTCCTATAAAGAGAAAAATCAGACAAACTGAACATTTTGCAGTGTCTCTTAATTTTTTCCAGAGCTGTATATTGTAAGTATTGTGTTTTTGTATGTGTCTGTAGATGCAACATCATCGGCACCTGATGCAGACGTGAGCAACGCTTGAGAACCATGTTAAGGCACTTTTACATAGGTCTGCTATTTGGTTTGACATGCAATTTTAGAAACGCTCGATCTCAAAAATTACACAATATAAACATGGCAGCAATATGTCCATGAAGGAGTAAACATGATCTCAGTGATAACAGCTGATAGCCCAGGGATATTTGCTACCGGTCCCAATGCAATCAATTACATGTGCCCTATAAAAGTTAAAAAGAATAGAGTAAAAAGTTGTACAGCATCAGGATCAAAGGGTGTATTATCACAGTGGGCTGTATCAGAAACTTGCAGGGTTAATGTGAATACTATTAAACATCTCTTTTGTCCAGCATTTTTCTTTATCTTCACATTTAAAGTATCCCCGTTACTTAATTCTGCAATAAATTTTCTTTGATGTCAGAGCAGAGTTTTAATCTGTGTTAGACAAAATGAGGTCATTCATCTTCACCGGTAGCAAGGGGCGACTCTGTTCTCAGAAAATTGTACATTATGTTCTGCGGCTCACAAAGCTCTCGCATCCTCGATATGTTTTACTGGGTCATATTGTGCCATTGGTCAGCTGGCAAAACATAAAAAATAGAGCCAGCGGGTAGGTGAGTAAATATTCCAGATATTTTTCCCAGGGCGGGCATCAGGCTGGCTAAAACTGGCCATAAGATATCAGAATAATGTCAGCCCTCCCAACCTAAATTTTCATGGGACCTACCAGACTCTTTCCGGATTGGTGATGTTGGAATAAAGGATCGAGAGTGTTGAGTTTTAATTCTCAATCCTTTTTTCACCAAGGTGAGTAAGCCACCGTCACAGATATCTGGCAGCAGAAATATCTGGCAGTAGCTTACTTCATTTTTTTATTGAGAACACATGTACACTTGGTCAAGTTGAGCGTCCATATGTGTGGGGTGGGGTTGGTTGGGGAGATAGCTGTAAGTCTAAAGAAGATTCAGCTGACATCTATCTGATATATACCCACCTAAAATGGAATGTGAAATTTAACAATTTGTAAAATATTACGCACACAGGTAGTACACATGGTTTGTGGACCCACTGTGCCACAGGGCTGAGCTTGCCTAGGAGGGGCGTAGCTAAGCAGCTACCTGGTGTTTACTGGAGCTCCTGATGGTGGAGTCAGACTTAAGCTGCAGGTAGCTACCAGGTACTACTCCTAGGCAGTCCCTGGTACTGCAGCTGCGGACCCTAGGGGTCAGGTAAGCAGACATAGAAAGGACTCTGCCTCAGTTCAGATTATTAGGTTCTGGATTCTCTGCAGAACGGTGGCTGACATGAACATGGACTAGGTTCATGATCCATGGGTAGAACATTTACTGACATGGAGTCTCAGACAGGGCTGATTCGGAGACTGATAGGACAGACCAGATACACAGAATACTCGGAAAGGCACACGTTCAGACACAAGGGTCTCTATAATGCTGATTCAGGTACTGGCCACACTAGTACCAGGGACTGTGGGTTAAGTACACTGTCCACAAAAGGACCAGGGGACCCAACAAATAGTTGCCCCACTACAACACTATTGAGACTCATTGCTTTGGGACCTCCCTATTGGGGAGGGTGCCTTTTAAATAAGATGCCTCCCAGCTATTGTCTGGAGACCATCTTGCAGGTGTGCACGCTGGCCCTTTAAGAACAGGGCAGCACGTGCACTAGGCACACCGTTGTGAACTATACCAGGAAGCAGGGAGCACACCGAGGGATACAGGGGGTGAGGGGTAACAATGCAGCCATGACGGTATGTCGGCATCCCTGCATTGGGGGAGAAGGGGAGCTGTGCAAGGATGCCGGCAGTGGCATTGCATAAATCATATTTTATGTATTTTTTTCTACAGTTTTATCATATTAATACCAGTATACATGCTGTGATCTGGGCAATGAACATTGTAAAGGGATGGGAGGAGGTGAAGTGTAACAGGTAAAATGTAAAAAGTGGTTATATTGTATGGTCCAGCCCGTCAATATAATAATGCAGAGGTATTGCCTGTCTCTGATGATAATGAGTCTGCAGAATTATTTTTGTATAGAACAGGAAGTACAGGCTTAGATCTAATGGCCAGTGTGAAAATTGTAAGATCTAGTTGCAAGTATGAACATTTTTTTTGTGTGTGTTTTTTTTTTTTATAGATTGTGAAAAAATCGAACTTATAATCTTGATTTAAACAATAGGTAATTTTCTAATAGAACAGGTCTTTTAACGGTCCATTGCCTGTCTAAATGTTTCTTGTGACACCTTGTTACCACAGGGACTGGAAAAAGAAGGGTCAGTTGGCCTCGAGTTTCTTGCCTTCATTTTTACGACAAGGTTAACGACAAGTCTCATTTCTTAGTGGAAAAGTTGACCCGTTTACTATTAGTGGCCACATATGTACATAGAGGTATCACCTGTCCCTGCAGACAATGAGAATGCAGAACAATTGTTTGTACAGAACAGGAAGTATGACCTTAGAATAAGGTCTAGTGGACATTGTGAAAATTGTAAGATTTCTGGGGTTTTCTTGTTGCTTTTTTGTATATAGATAGTGGGAATAAAAATCAAACTTAAAAACTTGAATTAAACAATAGTTAGTTTTCTAATGTCACATTATTTAACCCTTTAGTGACGGAGCTAATTTTGACCTTAATGACCAGTGTCAATTTATGCGGTAATAACTGGAACGCTTCAATGGTTCCCAGTGATTCTAAAATTGTTTATTTGTGGCATATTGTACTTCATGATAGTGGCAAAACTTGTTCGATATGTCTTCCGTTTATTTGTGTAAATATTGCAGTTTTGGCAAAAAATTTTAAACAAAACACATCACAATTTTCAAACTTTCAATCTTCATATCCTTAAACTAGTTAGTCATGTTATACAAAATAATAAAGAACGTTTCCCACATGTCTACTTCACATCTGCATCATTTTTCAAACATCATTTTATTTTGTTAGGCTGTTAGAGGGGCTAAAAGTTTAGCAGCAATTTCTAATTTTTTCAACAAATTTACAAAACCTGTTTCTTTAGGGAGCTATTCAGATTTCAATGCACCTTGAGGGGCCTATATATTGGAAGCTCCCTAAAAGTGATACCATTTTAAAAACCGAACTCCTCAAATTCTTCAAAACTGTTGTCAGGAAATGTTTTAACCCTTCACGTGCTACACAGGAATTAATGCAAGATAAAATGAAAAAAATAAATAAAAAAATAAATCTTACTTCTAAAATATTGCTTTTTTTCACTTTTGCAAGATACAACACCAAAAAGTGGACCCCAGCGTTTGTTACCCACTTTCTTTCTAGCACAGCGATACCCCATGCGTTATCAAAAAGTTTTGTTTGGACAAACGTCAGGGCTGGGAACGGAAAAACAATATTTGAATTTTGTAACACAAATTGGCTGAAATAGATTGCGGGCCCTATGTTGTATTTGCACAGGCCCCTAAGGTGCCCAAACTGCAGAAACCCCACACAACTGACCACATTTTGGAAACTAAACCAACCCCTCACCGATTTTATCCACGGGTATTGTGAGCACTAGTTTTAACCCACAAGTACTACACAGAATTTGAGAACATTACGGTAGGTTGTCTTATTGAATACGTCATCATATCGTCATCCAATAAGAAAGATCCCTGCTGTTGCCAGCAGGCAGATCTCAGCAGGTGCACTGCGCATGCGCCTTCCATTTTTCTTCATGAACAAGAAGCAGAAGGCTCGGGAATGACACAGGAGGGCCGTGATATGGCGGAGATACCAGTGGTGGTTTGAGGATATCGTTTTTCTCTCTTCTGATATGTTATATCATATGAGAAGAGGGAGAAATTATTTTAATAGCAAATCACAATTTTTTTTAATGTGATTGCAGTTATTCATTGAAAAACTGGCCCTGATCACCTTTTACAGGGTCTCAACTACCCCGAGTAGCAGAGTCAGTTGGCCCCAAGTTTCTCACTTTGACTTTAACGAGAAATTAAGGCAAAGGTAATGGCAAGTATAATTTCCTAGCGGAAAAGTTGACACTTTTCCACCATGCAATATCATCCGCAACTAGGGCCACATGTTGCGCTGTTTCTGGAAGAGAGCAGACATGTTTTTCTAATCCTGAAGGACCTGGGTAGATATCAGCCTAACAGCTGATGAATGCTGTCCCGTAGGGTCATCTAAGAAGGGCTAAGATCATTTACTATGTATTGTTTTGTGTTGGTGACGGCAACGCTTTCCTCCGTAACCTCAGTACAATGAAGCAGGTATTCTTCAGTGTTTTCTTCTATGTCTTGTTCCCAAACATAGATCATAATAGTTCCAACTCAAGACGTGTCGAGAGCCACATGAACGCTCCACTGAAGATTTCCACCGTTTTTTACCCTGTTGACCTCATAGACGCAATCTATTAATTCATGAGATGAAGTGTTTATATTGTGCTTACAATATTATTGCCCTATAGTGTCACTTAAAAGATCAATGCCCTGGTTTATTAACGCTGCCGCCATCACCGCAGTAACATCCAAACATATTTATAGAGTTGTGTTTTGTCTGGACCACTTGTAGGAGGCCAGCACATCACAGTAGGAGAGAAATCTCTGTAAGCAGTGAATTTGGTGATGCGCATAAGTTGGGCTTTCAGTAATCACGCATGCAGTTTCCATGGATAGATCTCTGCAGATGCTTGATTCTAAAAGCACTTCGTTGTTGTAAGGAAATGGAGCAAATCGAGTGGAGAATAGACGGGTTACATAAATATCTCATTCTACATTTCACTTTGCCCATACTTAAGGCTTTGAGACGTCTCGGCAAAGAGCAGATGGCTCCTGTGCTCAGTCAGTGCTCTGCTGTGCTGCATCCAGCTCACAACAAGCTACATCGTAGCCCCATGGTGTTAAATCAATTTTGTGTCTGTCACATGGAAGACCGAGCCAGAATTACGCTATCATCTCCAACCTAAATTGTCTTTGTGGAAGATGCCTAAATGTTTTCCTTGTCCCCCCCAAAAAAGGTAATGCCAATTAATAATTTGCTTTTCACTTCTGCTCGGAATGAATCTTGCCATCGTCATTGGTGGAATACCATCTGGGTGTTGTAATCCTGACACTGAGCATAGTTGACGGAGGTAGGGGTAGGGCTACACAATGACACTGGTTGTGCAACAGGAAGTTTGTGATTTCGTTTTGGTTTCTATGAGCTTACATAGTGAGCCACATTGTCGTCACAAAAAATCCAGCTCTGTTGGATCTTATGTTGGAAGTTAAATGCTGCGTTTGCAGTTTGCACCCATTATGCACTCGATCTGACATGCCAGGTTTGGCTTGTCACTTTCCACAAAGAGAGACATTACCCCTTAGACCCCAGTCCAGAGCCTCTCACCTAGCAAAATCAGATGTTATACTTTGCACTGATGAGGGGCAACACCCCGAAACACTGTGTCTGCAAATTGAGATTTTGGTTTGGCTTTTATCCTAAGTCATATTGCACGACTCGTTAGAGAGTCAATATTGACTTTTAGGATGGCTTCTTCCAGTAGGTGGAGGTAGAGTTTTTTCTGAAGAGACAATTTGCATACTTAAGTAGCATTGAAATCTTTGTTTGTGCCCCTTAATGGGATTTCATCACTCACTTTTGATTTGGCACTTCCTTCATTTTCACAGGTAGCTCCTGGTAGATGAACAATTTGCCTGCCATTTAGGTGCACAGGCAAAAGCGACGTAACCTAACTTTCGATCTAATGGTATACCTAAAACATTTAGTAGTAGTTGTACAATGGATTATCTCAAGCGATAAATCACTCATTCAAATTTGAGGTGAAGCCATAGCCTAAAGCATGTCTGCCAATTAAGCAAAAGTAGGACTGTAAGGAATAAGTAATAGATGAAAACTTTGAAAATATTTTTTAATTAAATATACTACTGTACTCCGCTCTTCTGCAGATCGATGAATCTGTATGGTTACAGTCCACAATACAATCTTGTGTATTTGTCACGGGGAGACTAGGTGGGTGAGAGCTAATAACCCGGGCCCCTGCAATTTCCCTCAGACTAGGGAAATGCTGACTGGCCCTCTACCTGAAGTTTACACTGATGGTGTGCATGTCCAGGCCTCGAACCTCACCCTGCCTCCTGTTACAACCCTAAGCTGAAAACCTGCGCCCTCCACCCAGTGAATGTAATACACCAATACCCACAGTTAGCACAGACAAGGATAAAGGAAAATATACACCACGCCGCAGTCACTCAGGAATACACTATAAATGTGCAGGGCAAAATAAACACAAATATAGGAAGGAGTAAATAAGACAAAGGAAAATACACCACCAGCAACGATTCTCCAACAACCAGCTCTCCACTCCAGACCGAGATAACAACGCAAGACAGAAGCTATAATCGGCGACGCCCAATGATCCGGAGAACTATTTAAAGGCCATGGGCATGGCCCAGCTTCCAATCCGAGGATCAGGAAAATTAACCCTGGAACAGCTGGACAAAACCTAGCCGACGCCAATGAGCAAATAGTGGTCAAAAGCGGAATTACCGCTGTCTGTCGAACGACCTGGTCTGAACAGCGTCCGACATGACAGTATTGTCCTATCCTGCATTGTCACATCAAGTTAGGAAAAAAAGGGGGCAAGATATGGCGTAACAAACATGTGACTGCACATCGTTTACACATTTGTAAAGTGTCACAAAAAACTTTGCTATAACTTTGTTTGGGAAGTTTAGAGGACATCCTATCTGTCTGCCATTACAGTTTCCATTTATACCAATAATTAACATTAAATCTAAACAAGAGTAATATCTTCATCGTTATTGTATGTTTTCTCCAAGTTTAGTCCATTGTCAATTGTGCGTTTTGGTGTTTTCAAGTAGCATGCTCTGTGTCCATAATGATGTTTTATCATTACAGTTTGAGTGCATTTTGCGTTTCATACTAGACTTGGGCTATCTCTCTAGTTTTGTAGTCTATGCGCTAATATTCTTCTATGCTAAAGGTGATTGCAGGCTTTTCCAGCTATAAAAATGTAATGGTTGCCGAAATCCGGAAGTGATTATTCCACTTAGCTTGGTTAAGCTGTCACTGTAATTGCAGATACTTAAATATTTATTAGTCTCAGTGGGGAATGAAGCCACCTAGGTGTGAAATTGGTTTCTGTGGGACCAACTGGAGTTGAGGCGTTCATCAACCTGCAAGGCGTCAGCAGAATTTTTAACGTTTTGAGAGGAGAAGAATAAGATAGTGGTAGAAGATAACAGTGTAGAAATCAAGCCATAAGATAACCCAGGGTCCCATTTTAGCTTTTCTAGTGGCCCTGTAATGGAATTTTTTTTAAACATTTCTCTTAATCTTAAAGGTTTTTATCTTTGGCAACAAATATTAAGCACCTTTGTCTAAGAACTCATTTAGATGTCCGTGATCAGTGTTTTGGATCAGATTTTCATCAATTATTGTCAGTTTTTACTATCAGACTTTCATCCATAATTTTCTCATATGAAACAAGTAAGCTTCTTCATTATAATGGTAATAATTGACACCACACAGATTGCACTCTTTCACACAGCCGTAGACATTTGTGGGTGATTTTGATACACGACTCCGACTAGTTGTTTTCTGTTTTTGCGGATCAGTTGGAAGAACAACAGCTGTCTGGACGAGGCCTAAAGTATTCTCAAGTCCTGGATTTAGGGCTTGATGCATGGTATTGATTCATTTACGGACATTGGAAACAAGTTGCTGATCTTTTGTAGGGTGTGAGATATTTTGAAGGACCACTGATGGTTTTGAACTACGCTGTGATGGTAGTTACTACTCACGGACAGACCGTAAGTCAGAGAAGTCAAACGTTCCAAGCACGTAGAAAACCAAGGGAAAAGACAAAGGCGTAAGTCAGGTCACGGTCTGGGGTCAAAATACCAGGAGATAGCTGATCAAAGCAAAAGGACAAGACAAAGGGATACTCAGAATACTGTCCAAGGGTCAGGCAGCAGACGATCAGAACTCAGAACAACAGAACCAGGCAAACAGTCACCAGGAAGCACAAACTACATCTGGCAGGGATTAGAGACAAACTGCTCAGTTTAATAGCTTGGGCAATCTCCAGAACAGAGAACACCTGGAGAAAGTCCTGCACCTCCCAGTCCCAGATTGGACAGCTGAGCTGTCAATCAAAGCATCGACAGCTCAGAGCGCCCGTCTCAAGATTGGACAGTCGAGCTGTCAATCAAAACACTGACAACTCAGCATGACCGAGTTTCCATAGGGTAGCATAACAATCAGTCACTGAGCAGATGATCCTGACATATGCAATGGGTGCATTTACACTGAAAGATTATTGTGAATTAGTGAATTCTTAGGTCTAAGGGGTAAGGTTTCTCCTTGTGGAGAGTAACATACCAGCTCTGGCTTGTCAAGGTAAGGAGGCTTAACACTTGTTTAACGATAATCTTGCGTTGTAAACAGGCTGTTGATCACCAAATGAACGAGCAAAACACTCATTCGTTGGATGAAATGATTTTTAAGCTATATGAAAAAATAATCTTTCCCAGCAGCACAGTGTTGTATAAACAGGATTTGTACTCACGAGAACAATGGTAGCCAGTCGGTAAATAAATTGATCAACGCTTAGTTCTTAGTGTAGTGCTGCAGATCGGTTAATGTAAATCCTAAATCATTTTAAAGGGCAAGACCTTACTAAAGTATGAGATTCTTTACGTTCCTTGTGTGAGGTGCCAAGGGGAGAAATACTAGAAAACGGATATGTTTCTCCCCGTTTCATTTCATATGTATCACGTTATTGATTGTGAAGCTGTTTATTTCACTGTAATCCGCTCCTGGTTTCTTTAGTGATCAGCCTGAAAGGACTGGTGCTTCCCTTCCACACATGCAATGCAGCTTTTGACTCCTGACTGCTTCAGCTGATATAATCAGGAACTGCTGGGATCTCACTCACTCATCTGCTGGTCTGGGAAGCTGACACAGTAAGGCTGCACGAACTTCTTTGTTGTTGTGTAGGTTTATTTTGTAGTTAGAATCTTAATGTTAGTTAGTGGCCAGACGGCCTTAGATATTTTATTTCATGTTTGGCATGTGTAACATTGTACGGCAAATGTGTACAATAAATACACCTGACACATACCGTCTGGAACTCGCTAGCCTGCTATTGTCCGTTGTGACTCCATAGCCACCTGCTTGGGCCAAAGCAAAGATCCCTGCTGAGCTATATTCCCACAAATGGTGTTTCGAATGCGGGCACTTGTGGCTATTGGACTGTGACTGCAGAGAAAGTGCTCTGTGTATGTCCTGGCTGAAAGCTCCTGTGCTTTTGAAGAGCCAAGAGTCCAGTAATATGGAGGAACTAGTGAAACAGTTACTGCAGGCAAATGTTCAACAATAGCAGACTAATACTTACTTCCAGCAAGCCCTGGACCAGCAAAACCAGATTCAGCAAGAGCAGTTGAATGCAATAAAGCAGGCTTTGATTCGGAAGCCCCGAGATGAGAGGGATCATGCACAAAGTGTTGCTAGTGCACAGAAAGCCGTACAAAAAACCCTGCTTAAAATGACTGCTGACGATGATGTAGAAGCATATCTCACCGTATTTGAACGTATTGCAGAACGTGAGCATTTACCGGTGGACGGATGGGCTGAAGTGGTTGCTCCATTTCTGAGTGGAGATCCACAAAAGGCCTATTACGATCTAAGTGGAGTGGATGCTATGGACTATAACAAATTAAAAGGTGAAATCCTGGCAAGGCTGGGAGTAAACACATATGTACGAGCACAGAGGGTACATTTATGGACTTTTGTGGAACATCAGCCAGCCCGCTCACAAATGCATGATCTTATCCATCTAGTAAAAAAATGGCTGCAACCAGAGATTTTGACATCTGGAGATGGTGGAACGTGTTGTTCTAGACAAGTACCTGCGGTCCTTACCCCCTAAGATACAGAGGTGGGTTGGACAAGGTGACCCATCTACAGCCGACCAGTTGGTGATTGTGGTCGAACGCTACAATGCTTCCGAGAGCCTACTCCACGGGACGTTATCACCTCGCTGGGCTACCAAGAAATCGCCAGAAAATACTGCAAAACCTACGTCATCTTCAAAAGAAGAGAACGTTGCAATAAAGGGTAGCAGACCCACAAAGGACTATGGAGGCAGTACGGTCTCACAGCAAATCAGCAGACCCTATCAGGTTTCTCCAGCGAGGAAGCAAGGACCTATACAATGTTGGCGATGTCGCGGGCTTGGCCATGTAGCAGCTAACTGCCCAATGACTACAGAGCCAATTGTTGTGAATTCTGCTCTTGGGCTCCCTCCGGTGGTTGTTGGTGGTAGTGCAGTGTCTTGGGGTTGTAATCCTCGCAGGTGTGTCTGCTGATTGCAGCTCTATTAGGTATTTAGGTGTGCAGGATCCATGAGTCCATGCCAGTTGTCCGTTGTACTTGGAGGGATTGCATCTCTCTCTGGCTCCTCATGCCCTGCTGCAATTCAGCTAAGATAAGTGTCTGTTTTTTGTCTCTGTGCACACATGCAGTGTGCTTTGCAATTCAGTGCAATTCATTGTGTTTTTGTCCAGCTTAGACTTTGTTTGGATTTTTCAGTCATGCTGGATTCTCAGGAGATGCAGATATACCTTCTATGTCTTTAGTTAGATGTAGTTTATTTGTATTATCTGCTGTGGATATTTTTAGGATTTTAATACTGACCGCTTAGAATTCTGTCCTATCCTTTTCTGTTTAGCTAGAAGTGCCTCTTTTGCTAAATCCTGTTTTTCTGCCTGCGTGTGTTTTTCCTCTTATACTCACAGTCAATATTTGTGGGGGGCTGCCTATCCTCTGGGGTTCTGCTTTGAGGCAAGATAGAATTCCCATTTCCATCTATAGGGGTATTTAGTCCTCCGGCTGTGTCGAGGTGTCTAGTGTGTTAGGTACATCCTACGGCTACTTCTAGTTGCGGTGTTAGTTTAGGGTTTGCGGTCAGTACAGGTACCACCTACTCCTGAGAAAGTCTCTCATGCGGCTCCAAGGTCACCGGATCATAACACCAATGGAGTGTAACGCTATGAGACGCTTTCGTTATATGTACAGTCAGTCTGTGTTGCAGAGATCCTCACAGGAAATGAACGACACGTGTGTTGCCTCGAGGTCGAAGGCCATAGTGTGAATGCCGTCTTGGATTCCGGCAGTCAAGTAACTCTGGTACATGCCAGTTTGGTGGACCCTAGAGCCCTAACGAACTTAACCCTGGGCATTAGTTGCATCCATGGCGATATAAAAAACTACCCCACTGCCTGGGTCACCCTTGCCACGCCAGTAGGAACCAAAAGACATCAAGTGGCAGTCCTAAAGTCTATGGGACATGACATAATATTGGGGAGAGACTTTCCCTTATTTTGGGACTTGTGGAGCCTTAAAAATGGCATGAACACTCCAGTTGAGGAGTGTGCCGTGGGGCTAACCCCTGAGCCATTGCAGCAAGATGGGGGGGGGGGGGGGTCCATCTCAGAGGAAACTCCAGAATCTGTAGACTCACCTCTGGCTGTATATGCAGGCGACACAAGTGAACTAGAGGAGGCTATAGAAATGCCAGGTCTTGAGGTGGCCCGTGGTAAGTTCGGGACCGCTCAGCACCAGGATCCTACTTTGGCAAGGGCATGGGAAAATGTAAAGGTCTCTGAGGGAAGACCATTGTACCCAGGGGCTCAAAATGAGTTCCCACATGTAGCGGTGCAACAGGGTATGTTGTATCACATAGACAAAGTGCGAGGGCTGGTGGTAGAGCAACTAGTGGTGCCCAAGTCCTTTCGCCAGGTAGTTTTGGAACTAGCACATAAACATCCCTTGGGGGGACACCTGGCCGGAGAAAAAACAAAACACCGTATTCTACAACGTTTCTTTTGGCCGGGTCTAGGGGGGGACGTGACCCGGTATTGTCAGTCCTGCCCTACATGTCAATTGACCACACCTATGTCACATTTTAGAAGCCCCCTTGTGCCCTTACCGATAATAGAGGTGCCCTTCAAGAGGATAGCAATGGATATAGTTGGTCCATTAGTTAAATCTGCCAGGGGTCATCAGTACATTTTGGTTGTACTAGATTATGCCACTTGTTACCCTGAAGCAGTACCTCTGCGGAATGCCAATGCGAAAGCAATTTCAAAGGAGCTTGTTAATATGTTTTCTCGCACCGGCATTCCGAATGAAATACTAACGGATCAGGGAACCCCCTTTATGTCTCGAATACTTAAGGACTTATGTAAACTACTAAAAATCTCCCACTTGTGTACTTCAGTATATCACCCTCAGACTGACGGATTGGTGGAGCGATTTAATAAAACCCTGAAGGGAATGTTGAAAAGGGAGGTAGATAAGGACGGGAGGGATTGGGATGCTCTCATACCATATCTCCTGTTCGCTATACGTGAAGTACCCCAATCCTCCACAGGCTTTTCACCTTTTGAGTTAGTTTACGGGCGATGTCTTAGAGGCCTGTTAGATATTGCTAAAGAGACTTGGGAACAAGAGGTGACTCCTTATCGTAGTGTAATTGAACACGTAATGCTTATGCAAGATAGAATTGAGGCAGTCATGCCAATAGTTAAAGAATGTTTAGAACGTGCGCAACAGGCCCAAAGCACGGTATACAACCGAGCGGCTAAAACACGAGTCTTTCAACCCGGAGACAGGGTGTTAGTATTGGTACCTACTGTAGAAAAAAAATTCTTGCAAAGTGGCAGGGCCCATACGAGGTGTTGGAAAGAATAGGTGAAGTGAATTATAAGATATATCAACCAGACAAGAGGAAAACCGAACAAATCTACCACATAAACTTGCTTAAGGCCTGGCGGGACAGGGAGAGTCTAATGACAGAAGCCACCCTTAATGATGGACCTCGAAGGACATCACCATCTATGATAAATGACCCCCAGGTAGCACTGCCAGAGGTGGGTATTGCAGAGACACTATCCGAAAGTCAAAAATTAGAGACCAAGGAATTTATACAGAAAAATGCAGAGGTTTTTTCAGAGCTTCCTGGCCGTACTCAATTAAACATGATATCGTTACTGATCCACAGGCCCGGGTACGACTAAAACCATATCGAATTCCGGAGGCTCGGAGACAAGCCATTGCCCAGGAAGTTGAGAAAATGTTAGAACTTGGAGTCATTGATGAGTCCCGGAGTGGTTGGGCTAGCCCAATCCTGCTGGTGCCCAAACCCAATGGGACTATTCGATTTTGTAATGATTTTCAGAAATTAAATGAGGTATCGAAATTTGATGCCTACCCGATGCCGAGAGTTGATGAACTTATAGAGAGACTGGGTTCGGCCAGGTACATATCCACTATCGACTTAACAAAAGGTTATTGGCAGATTCCCCTCACGGATTCAGCCAAAGAGAAAACGGCCTTTGTAACGCCCCAGGGACTGTTCCAGTACCGTGATATGCCATTTGGGTTGCATGGTGCTGCAGCCACCTTCCAACGTCTAATGGATATTGTCCTAAAACCCCACGTCCCTATGCCCTGTTGTTATTACCCTCAGTCTGTGTTTGTCTTGTACCTAATATGTCTTTATGTCTGACTCCCCCCAAGACTAATTGTTGCCTCCATTTAACAAATGTACTTACCAATAATTTGCTTATTTTTCTGCATGGAGGATTATCTATGTTATATTATGTTATGTTGAAAATTTCAAATAAACATATTGAAACTAAAACCCCACGTCCAGTATGCGTCCGCATACTTGGACGATATCATTGTCTTTAGTGATGACTGGGACACACATTTGTCAAAAGTACAAGCCGTCTTGGACTCGATAAAAACTGCTGGGTTAACTGCCAATCCTAAGAAATGTACTTTGGGATTGGAAGAAGCTCGCTATCTGGGATATAGCATAGGGCGAGGAGTCGTAAAGCCACAGACCAATAAGGTGGACGCTATTCAGAATTGGCCACGACCGGTCACCAAAAAGGAAGTCGAAGCCTTTTTGGGGATCGTTGGTTATTATAGGCGGTTCATCAAACATTTTGCCACCATCGCAGCCCCTCTTACAGATCTTACCAAGGGCTCGAATCTATCACAATAAAGTGGAACGCAGAAGCAGAGAAGGCCTTTCAGTATTTGAAAACGGTCCTCTGTGACCAACCAGTGTTGGTTGCCCCTGACTTTAAACGGGAGTTTATTGTCCAAACGGACGCCTCTGGTGTCGGCCTCGGTGCAGTGTTGTCACAGGAAGTGAATGGTGAGGAGCACCCAGTGGTCTATCTAAGCAGAAAGCTTACTAGGGCAGAAAAGAATTATAGCGTGGTTGAACGGGAAGCCCTGGCTGTGAAATGGGCCCTATACACCTTACGCTCTTATTTACTAGGTTGCCAGTTTAGGCTAGTAACGGACCATTCACCCCTAACATGAATGTCTCGCGCAAAAGAGGGCAATGCGAGGGTGACACGCTGGTTCTTGGCATTACAAGCTTTTAACTTTTCCGTTGAGCACAGGGCAGGCGCAGCGCACGGTAATGCAGATACGTTGTCTAGGACACATTGCTTGGCAGCTCGTTGTGTCCGAACCTACGGGCTCGAACAGAGGAAGAGGGGGTATGTGAGGTGCCAAGGGGAGAAATACTAGAAATCAGATATGTTTCTCCCCGTTTCATTTCATATGTATCACGGTATTGATTGTGAAGCTGTTTATTTCACTGTAATCCGCTCCTGGTTTCTTTAGTGATCAGCCTGAAAGGACTGGTGCTTCCCTTCCACACATGCAATCCAGCTTTTGACTCCTGACTGCTTCAGCTGATATAATCAGGAACTGCTGGGATCTCACTCACTCATCTGCTGGTCTGGGAAACTGACACAGTAAGGCTGCACGAACTTCTTTGTTGTTGTGTAGGTTTATTTTGTAGTTAGAATCTTAATGTTAGTTAGTGGCCAGACGGCCTTAGATATTTTATTTCATGTTTGGCATGTGTAACATTGTACGGCAAATGTGTACAATAAATACACCTGACACATACCTGTCTGGAACTCGCTAACCTGCTATTGTCCGTTGTGACTCCATAGCCACCTGCTTGGGCCAAAGCAAAGATCCCTGCTGAGCTATATTCCCACACTTGCCATAGTGGGTCTAGGGAAGTAATAATAATAAGAATGGAGACCTCCAGCTGCCGTAGGGAGTTTTATATGGAAGGCATTATGTCCATGGAGTTATAGCATAGGCTCATTCTAGGCGGTGGATACTCTTTAATGATTCTGTAATACAGCCCCGTGCATGAGATCTTTGAGAACAGAGTAAAGCCATTGTCCTACAGTCATTAATGTTGGTTGTGAAATGTTGATGGCTTGGTAGAGACTTGGATTAATATAAAGTAGGGAGGCCAAATGCACCTAAGATAATAGTGCAGCAATATTTTATTTGCAGTGAGCCTTCATTATGCAGCTCAGTATATTCTATACACATTTTCAGTTTTTTTTTATCATGCAGAGATATGATCATTATAGACTATTGTACTTGAGGATACAACAATTTACTGACAATGCACTTTATTCATTAGCTGAGTGGATCATTATGCCGAGTATGTCTTTTTAAACAAAAGTAAAAGATTAATGAGGCCCCTGCACAGACATGGTGGTGCACATTAATAGTCTGTAGAAATCTTCCCAAATTAAAAGGTATAAATATAAAGTCAAGGATTACAGACAGTGATGTCTGAGAGACTATATATTCACATTGCGATATTGACCTCCATTTCTCTTTAGGAATGTTCCTGATTTTTCATTTTGTGTAACTTGCCAGTCACTCTTATTGAGTGGGTAGTTCCTCATCGGTAGCATCCTGCCAGCACTGTAAGTGCTGGAACTTTATTTCCTTACTTCCCAATATGCACAGCGTCTGCCACTGACCAATGGCTTGCCTGTCCTGAAGTTCTGCCTCTCTGTTATGCTTGTGTGCATTTTGTCGGACAGGAGAGCATGAGATGCAGGCAGGAGAGCATGAAATGAGAGGCAGATATGCCCACTCCTACGTCCTGAAGAGAGACCACAAAACCAAAATTCATTGTGGAGTGCCTTGTACCGATTTCGATATCTGGTGGATATTCCCCTTAAATTTCCCAACCTTTAATCCTCAATGTTTGATAATCCAGAAACAATAGAGTCCTGTGGATTCTGGATTGATGCAAATTTACTGTCGTTTGCTTCTTCTGTCATTGACCTGGTTTCACATCTTGATGAAAGGCTCCTTGCAGAGTTAAGTGCTGTAATATCTTAGTAATGGGCTTTCATTATACAGCTCAATACACCTCTGTGCAGCTGACTTTTTTTTAACCATTTGACCGCCTGATATCCAAAATTAGACTTTACTATATTTACATCTTTTTGCATCTGTTTGTACAAGAGCACATTTTTGTAGCTTTCTCTCCACTTGTTCAGATCCCATTAAAACAGATCAAATTTTGGCTTTAATCATTTACACAAATTACAAGTAATCCCCACCGACAGCTCAAGGAGGAGGTGGATTTACTGTGGCAGCAATCTTTTAGAAAGTGAAGGCGCCACATTATGTAAGATTCATGTGAGCAATTTGTCACGTTTAGTACAGTTTGCCGGTTCACTCCCTGAGGAAAGCATCCAGGAGAGCAGAGATTTTTTGCTTAGACTGGTGTGTCCATTCATATGACTCTAAAGAACAACTGACTCTTCTGAAATCTTAGTGTAAAAGGGCTACATCCAAATGAGTCAAGTTCACCTTTAAAAGAAAACTAAAAATTCTCATTCATCCCGCGCATCAGATGTGCCAGACCTCTCAAGGAGCCGTATCAGAATGGCCCTATATCTGCAGGTTATTAGCTCTAAAAGGTGATGGTGAAATTAAAATCTCAAGGTAAATATATAGTAGAGTCTTTTCTTCTTTTTTTTTTTCTCCAAATGAATCCCTCCCCTACATCCAATAGCATCCACCACCAGTGTCCTATCCATCATCCACATTCGGTAACATCTCCTTTGTTAGAATATAATCTGTCTTTAGGACAATTCATTGATCGGTTAATATTGCTGCTCACATACTTTTACTGCCCTCTTAGCAAGAGATCATTCAACGTGACAAACTCCTACTAATTACTATGTGCT
Source organism: Ranitomeya variabilis (assembly GCF_051348905.1). NCBI lineage: Eukaryota > Metazoa > Chordata > Amphibia > Anura > Dendrobatidae > Ranitomeya > Ranitomeya variabilis. Next base: position 614,485,491 of record NC_135235.1, read on the forward strand.
GTCCTTACGTTAAGACCACAGTCCTTTAAATAAAGGGAATAAGTCGATACTCTTGGCGCCACTCATCTTTCCCTTTAATTATCCTAGGACCCTTGTGTGCCACTTACTGATTTAATTTTTACTTAGCCAGCACATAGTGAGTTGTGCCATCATTTTCTGTTGTCCTGAATATCCCTTATAACCAAGATTTCTAAGCTGACATTTGGTACTAGTGCATTGCACTATATGGCGACTTGCAATCAGCGGCACAGCCGGGCAGGGAGGAAACTTGTGACGTGATGCTTGTTCTGAAAACACAAAAAAGCACAGTAAAACCAAAAAACACTCTGTTGCAAAAAAAAAAAATCACAGTAGACAGCAAATGCTGGTAAAAAGATGGAAAAAACAGGGTATTTGGTTGATAAGTTTTTTGCAAAAAATATATATTAAGCCGCTCTACCAAACGTCAAGGTATACCCATATCAGAGCAGTCCTAGCTAATGTATGTAATCCCTATCTGATGTATTTAAAACCTGGTCATATGTACAATACCTGTATGAGCAGGATTAAGAAAAGGAATGTCCATGTGGACACGCTGGACAGAACGGCTCCTGTGCGCACAGCTCAAAAAAAGAGGGGTGGAGGCCTCCCCAGTCTTGTGGACACAAGAAAACAATTATGTGAAACCAGAACACATGTATATATGTATACCTTGACATTTGGTAGAGCGGCTTATTATACATTTTTTGCAAAAAACGTATCAACCAAATACCCTGTTTTTTCCATCTTTTTACCAGCATTTGCTGTCTACTGTGATTTTTTTTGCAACATAGTGTTTTTGGCTTTACTGTGCTTTTTTCTGTTTTCAAGTCTCTTGGTGGTGTGAACATGTCTCTACGGGCTTGTTCACTATGCGCGCAGTTCATGTGTTCTGGTTTCACAGTGTTGCTTGTTCTGCATTTAAATAATTTTTTGGCTTGCATATTCTGCGGTGCAGTACAGACACTGTCCTGAAACACACAATGAGGCTGACAATATTATATGCCTATATTGTACTTATAATTCTAAGTTGTCAGGAACAGAATAAGCACAATCGGCATCTGAGATTAGTCTTCGCTACCTTGGCTGACTTAAGCTTTTGCTCCTTTTGCCGTTTCCTCTTCAAACTGAGATCTCTGAGACTCTGAGGCCCCTGACTGTAAAGTGGTAATTTATCATCTCCCTCCATGTCCTTGAGTTGGTAAATGAATGTACTAGGACATCGTTTATCCTGTCTCTCGCTCGTCTCCTCCGGAGTAAAATTGTAGGAATGAGGTTAAAGACTACCAAAAAAAGAGAGATACTAAAAATAGTTTTAAGCCTTACTTTTGGCATATGTGTTAGGAAAGGGTCTGTAAATGTACCCCTTGGTTGTCATTCATGCAATGGAGGCCAAAAGAGTGTCTTTTAGTCCCTGTCGGGCCAGTAAGTGTCAGCATTCCTTTTTGTCATCTTCTCTTCTCTCTTTTTTTTTCTCTTTTTATTTTTATATAGCGCTAACATATTCCGCAGCGCTTTACAGTTTGCACACATTATCATCGCTGTCCCCGATGGGGCTCACAATCTAAATTCACTATCAGTATGTCTTTGCAGTGTGGGAGGAAACCGGAGTACCCGGAGGAAACCCACGCAAAGAAGGAGAGAACATACAAACTTCTTGCAGATGTTGTCCTTGGTGGGATTTGATACAGGGACAGTATGGGCGACTGATACCACTAGATGCTTATATAGCGTCATACATTGGAGGTATAACTCCATTGAAAGGCTCAGACACATGCGCTGAGCATAACCTCCCTTGTTATAAAGTTACCTCCCTCTAATAAAGGTTAAAGGACCCTGTCATCATGATTTTACATATGGAAGTAGTGGTATAGTTGTATAGATGCTTATCCCCCAATAAAAATGACACCTTTTTTGTAGAGATCTGATGTACTAGTCATGACAAATCTATAGTAGAAAAAATATGCTAGTCTCTGTTTTGTTATACCCTGCTGGCCACCGACTGCACTACAAACGAATACTGTTCTTTCTGTTTCCATTATAAAGTGGCCCCACAATTTTATGTTATTGTATTAATTAACAGATGACTCCCAATTCTATTTTTGTTATCTCTTTATTAACGCTTTTGAATTGTTAATTGTATTAACCTTAATAAAAAGATGTTTAAAACAAACAGAAAAAATATGCAAATCAGGCTGCAAGTGCACTGAGAAAAAGTAGTCTGACACTCCCCCAGCGTGATTTGCATATGCCTTCTAAGCTAGATATCTCAGAACTGGCACATGGGATCTCTACAAAAAAGGTATCATTTTTACTGGGTGACAAGTGCGTCACCATTAATTCCATATATGAAAGTGTGCTGCTTCCTTTTAATGCTTATCCCCTAAATATCTCCAGTTGCTATAACCACTTTATGCTTTTCAGTGTCACTCTTTGACTCTTTTCACTGAACATACAGGTCTGAAAGTGCAGTTGGGTGGGGATTTGCTCTGACTCAGTCGTGCTGACGCTAAGGGTATGTGCACACGTCAGGATTTCTTGCAGAAATTTCCTGAAGAAAAACGGAAATTTTCTGCAAGAAATCCGCATTTTTTTTTGCGTTTTTTTCCCGTTTTTTTTTTAGCATTTTGCAAGCGTAATTAGCTTGCAGAATGCTAAAGTTTTTCAAGCGATCTGTAGCATCGCTTGGAAAACTGACTGACAGGTTGGTCACACTTGTCAAACATAGTGTTTGACAAGAGTGACCAACTTTTTACTATAGATGCTGCTTATGCAGCATCAATAGTAAAAGATAGAATGTTTAAAAATAATAAAAAAAATAAAAAAATGGTTATACTCACCTGCAGACAGCTGATCTCCTCAGCGGCGTCCGTTCCTATAGATGGTGTGGTTCAGGACCTTCGATGACGTCGCGGTCACGTGGGCGGTCACATGAGCGGTCTCGCGACCAATCACAAGACAGCGACGTCATCGCAGGTCCTAAACCACACCATCTTTAGGAACCGAAGCGGCAACATGCAGCGGTGAGAGGCGGGAACACTCCGGAGGCCATCGAAGGTGAGTATATGACTATTTTTTATTTTAATTCTTTTTTTTTGACCAATTATATGGTGCCCAGTCCGTGGAGGAGAGTTTCCTCTCGTCCACCCTGGGTACCAACCGCACATAATCTGCTTACTTCCCGCATGGTGTGCACAGCCCTGTGCGGGAAGTAAGCAGATCAATGCACTCCTAGGTGTGCGGAATCCCCACAATTCCACATTTTTAATGAACATGTTGCCTTTTTTTCCACGATGCGATTTTTTCGCGCAAAAAAAATGCAACATTTGCACACAAAATGCGGAATACACTGTAAATAATAGGAGGCATATGTTAGCGTTTTTTTCGCGTTTTTATAGCAAAAAAACGCAAAAAATACTGAACGTTTGCACATGGCCTTAGTGCTAGGCTTGCCTTGATGAACTTGTACTGGTGGTTAACGTCATGGTCTTTTCTGTCTTAGAAGATGACCCGTCTGCATAATCCCTGCTGATAATGCAGTTTTAGACAGTGCAGATTCTTCTACTAACGTGAGAATTAATTATAGACACCTTTTGGTGACCGAGCTCAATGCGATTCTTATAGCCGAGAGGGATAGTTCTGTATGGATTTCAGGTATCATGGGACTTGAGTGTGAGAATCCGCAAAAATGGGTATATATTGCTTGATCAATCTGTAGTGCGTCATCTCAAGAGTCACAGGATAACTGTACTAGTAATAAAGAGAAATAAAGAAAGCTAATTTGAGCGAATACAATTCCTAGTTGGTCAAAGGAATCCAACCAACAAGGCATATTTAAAGGGAATCAGTCAGCAGGTTTTTGCTGGGTAATCTGAGAGCAGTATGGTGTAGAGTCTGAGACCCTGATTCCAGCGATGTGTCACTTATTAGGCTGTGTGTTGCTGTTTAATAAAATCAGTGTTTTATCACTGCAGGACTAGGTGTCTTGTGCCTCCTGGTCCAACCTTGCCCACAACACTGCTGAATAAAGTCTTCATGTGTTACAGTAAATTTACCATAGTATGGCCCCTACGCTATATGCAAAGCTCGGCTGCTGCAATACAGCGGAGATGGCCGACTAAACAGGGCAAATAGCATATAATTTCTATACTAACATATCTGCTGTGTGAAATCTGCAGCAAATTCTGAGCTCATGAACATAGCCATAGTTTACATGTCCACTGTCAGCAAATCTGCAGCCAGTTTAGTTTCTTACGTTAATGCAGAACTACTGTAAATTTGCAGCATTACAAAGACTGAAATCCAAAGTGAAAATCTTCTGCATAAATTGGCATGTTGCTGATGTGAAAAGCGCCAAACTGGCGCCAACTTATTATTATTGTGTCTACCACCTGCAAAAACGCTACATTGTGGCGGTTGCAAGAACACATTTTCCATTGTATCTGCCTATGATGCAAACTATTTCCAGTGCTGCTCTGAGCATTGAAGTCACCCCTGTCCTTCGTCATTTTATAGTTTGACATTATCTGACTGTCTTCTATATTTTGGCCACCCCCGGGACGCTACTTGCTTGACATTTTCCCTGTGTTCAGCAGTTTGCAGGGCAAGCATCTCATTAAATCGCTGTCATGTGTAATGTAAGAAATCCATGGCTGAGAGCGAACGATCAATGTAATTGAAATCATAGAAAAAGTTGCCACACGCCATTAACAAGTCACAAAGTCCCATCCATCTGAAAGGAAACAAATGAGTATGGCTCCCAGAATGCACCATGAACCTGAAGCACTAGCAGGGTATAATGATGCTGCAGACTGCACGCTGACCAGTCCTTGTGCTAGTGCATACGTGTGGTTTTCCATATGGATCTAAAACTCGCAGCATGCACCTCTCTAGTCTGTTTTATGAAGGCGAATATTGCATGTAATTGCCAGCGTCTCCTGAACCCATGTGCAGAGTGGACTTGCGAACGGAACTTCTCTTATTTGTGAATGATTATTTCAAACCTGGCCTAAGTACACTCCTCATCATTAAAATTGCAACACCAAGAGGATGGATAGACCGTGATCTGAAAATGTGAAAACAACATTTTCAAAATTTTTAGATTTATTCAGTATGGAGTATGAGCGCCACGTGCAGAAATCCCTCACTTACAGCTTCACCTGCTATCAATGAGGTTATTAATAGTTGACTGAGGAAGGTTCTGCCCCACTGACTGCACTTGGGCAAATCATCAAGATCCGCTGATGGCAGCTCCCTGACCAGTTGCAGACCACTGACGGCCCTAATGTGCTTGATGTGAAGTAAGTCTGGAGATGCTGCAGCCCATGGTGGCACATTTAGGCCACACAGGCTGCTCACAGTGCACGCAGCAGTACAAGTAACATACAGTGGGTGCGGAAAGTATTCAGACCCCTTTAAATTTTTCACTCTTTGTTTCATTGCAGCCATTTGGTAAATTCAAAAAAGTTCATTTGTTTCTCATTAATGTACACTCTGCACCCCATCTTGACTGAAAAAAAAAAAAACAGAAATGTAGAAATTTTTGCAAATTTATTAAAAAAGAAAAACTGAAATATCACATGGTCATAAGTATTCAGACCCTTTGCTCAGACACTCATATTTAAGTCACATGCTGTCCATTTCCTTGTGATCCTCCTTCATTAGAGTCCAGCTGTGTTTAATTAAACTGATAGGACTTAATTTGGAAAGGCACACACCTGTCTATATAAGACCTCACAGCTCACAGTGCATGTCAGACCAAATGAGAATCATGAGGTCAAAGGAACTGGCCAAGGAGCTCAGAGACAGATTTGTGGCAAGGCACAGATCTGGCAAAGGTTACAAAAGAATTTCTGCCGTACTCAAGGTTCCTGGCGTTTGCATGTTGAAAAACTGCTACTTGAACACTTTGGAAAAATGGCTGCACCACTGACTCCACCACCAAACCTGGAATGAAGATTTGAGAAGTCCAGCTATTGTACATAATGCCACCCCACACCTTAATCCCAGTAGTAGGATCAGTATGTCATTTCCTCATGAATGCAGCTTCATGGCGTTGCCAGTGCCACGTCATCTCCAGCCAGCCTCCGCCTATTATGGTGTCGCCACCAGAGAGCTTCTGATCTATGAAAGCCCATTGGCCTGGTCCTACACCCTGGTTGCAGTATAAACTTCACTTCACTCAGTTCACTTTGTCCATTAGGACCTGGATCCACTTGATGGTCATCTATTGGGCCAGCCTTGTTGACTTGTTAGCCCATTTCAACCAACATCCACTGAAAATTGATTAGTCTTTTTTCAGAAATGTTCATGACTGAATGCAGCAAACAGGCGTTCTGTCCTCTAATTTTATTTTTGTGCAGATGAAGACAAACAACATTTTAGAAGAGCATGCAACTTTTTGCTCTAAAAAGGCGCAAAAGTGATTTATTTTTTATCTTGTAGAATATTTTTGCTTTTTTTGAATCAAACTCTTCAAAATTGTGCCCAAGGGTTGATACATTTTTTTGTAAAATAAAATTTTCTCTTTTTTCTTGTCTTTTACTCTAAAAGGACACAAAAAGGTAAAAGTCACCTGATCCTTTAAAATGTTGCATGTCAGTCTTCAGTAAGACCAAAATAAAATAAGACAGATTTTGGACTCCAGTAAGGTACAGGAGTACAGTTGCACAAAAGTTTTGCCACATTTCAAAAAGTCGCAAATGATGAATTGGGTTCAAACATGTGGATAATAAAACCCATGCCCAGTTTTTATCTTAAACAATTTTACTACAGGAAAAAAAGGTGCATAGATAATGATAAATCTGAATCTGGATTTATGTACAAAATTAATCAACCAGCAAGAAGAATTTGGTGCAAAAAGAATGTAAAGACTAAAAAGAAAAGTGACCTCATAAAAGGAATAAGAGCCAAAGTTTCCTGCACCAGTATTAAAGAGGCCACCGCTAATGAAAACACTATACTTAGTTAATGGCTTACAAGGAAAATACCAAGACGTTAGTCTTCAACTTACTGATTGCTTCTTTTACTTTACGTTATATATGATGAATCAGCAGCAGGAGGGCACATTACGATAATGGGTGATGTGTGATTTTGGAATAGCTGCCAGGCTTTTATAGCCGCTATCAAGTCTGAAAACACTATAAAATCTATATTAGTACAAGGAGGATACAAATTGGATGATTTTCAGCCCTTTTGATGCTCCAGTACATAAAAAGCTCCACCTGCTAATGATTCTAGCAGCAATTGTATTATTTCTACTTGATTGTGGCCAGTGGAGGTGACCATCAAAGTGACATCTAGTGCTGAGGAATCTGAGAAGCGGTGTAATGAATGCTTTGTCTTGCTTTCCTTGTTAAATCTACTCTAAATTCATGGAAGACTCGGCAAAAATAGCGCAATAAAGACTGATCTCTTCTCCGATCTTCCCCAGCTTGTAGGCTGCAGGTTACTTGCATATTTCCCATCTCTATTGGAAGCTGAAAAGTGAAGCATTATCACATTACCCCCATGAGTCACCCGGATGGTAGGCTAATTGGCACCGGATCAAAACACTGTCTGTTTCAACTTCACAAGCCCCGATAGTGGGAAAACACAGCTGTCTAGTGCCTGTCACCGGCATCAGCATTACAGTGCTGCTTGAGCTCACTTCCCTGTCTAGTCTTCAGCTGAGAGAGGAATGCACAATGTGCCTGAACGTATTGAACAGTATGACCTGGAGTCTCCAGGTCAGGAGCTGGGTTTATACAGTACCTGAGTGGCTGACCCTCATGAAACCAGTATAATGACCCCCACGCCCCTTTTCCCTCAAACAATATAAAGGCCCCTCACAATGTATAATGGTCCCAGAACCCCTTATACAGTATGATGTACCCCACAGTTCCCTCCAGCAGTAATAGGACCCACACAGCCCCCATACAGTATGATGGCCCCCACAGTTCCCTCCAACAGTAATAGGGCCCACACAGCCCCCATACAGTATGATGGCCCCCACAGTTCCCTCCAACAGTAATAGGGCCCACACAGCCCCCATACAGTATGATGGCCCCTACAGTTCCCTCCAACAGTATTAAAGCCCACACAGCCCCCATACAGTATGATGGCCCCCACAGTTCCCTTCAACATTATTAAAGCCCGCACAGCCCCCATACAGTATGATGGCCCCTACAGTTCCCTCCAACAGTATTAAAGCCCGCACAGCCCCCATACAGTATGATGGCCCCTACAGTTCCTTCCAACAGTAATTGGGCCCACACAGCCCCCATACAGTATGATGGCCCCTACAGTTCCCTCCAACAGTATTAAGGCCCGCACAGCCCCCATACAGTGTGATGGCCCCCACAGCCACCCTATGCAGTAATATAGACATCTGCAAATTGTTATATATGTGGCTTAGTCCGAGCAGGGATATTGCTTATCGCTTGCCATAAATGGTGGATGTGCTAAAATATCTGGAGGGTTCATTTGATCTGAAGAGTTTTTAGGTCAAAATTCTAACTTTAAGAGCTCGTGCACACGACCGTAAAAATCAGACAAGTGCTATCCATCGTTTTGACGGGTAACACTTGTCCCCGTGTTAGTCTATGTCAGTCAGCCTTAGGAAAAAAATCACAGCATGCACTAGTTGCATCCGATTGTCACACTCGGTCATTCATGTCTATGGATCTGTAGAAAAAGATTGGACATCCCAGTGCGGTCCTATTTTCACAGACTGACAGAATGTGGAAAATTAGCATTTTTTTATTTTTTATTCTTGTCATCCAAAAATATTGGATCCCAGTCTGCTCAAACTCTCATTAGAATCAGAATGTGATTACCATTTTCTCGGATGAGAGAAAAACGGTCATGTGGCCCTATAGCCTTAGGGGTTGTCCCATATATCAAAAATGTATCACCTATCCATGGGATACTTGATAAATTTATGATTGGAAGGGGTCCGGCTGCTGAGATCTCCAGTGATCCTGAGAATAGGGGGCTAAAGTGTTCTGTGTGAATTAAACGGTAATATGCATGCTATAGACAGTAAATGGATGGATTTTAGTAATGTTGAAAAGTTTTCTGCCCCTTTCTTTGACTTTACAGTCAGTGGGGTAATATAATAGGAGAAAATACCTATCGACCCCACAGCGTTCCTTCGTCCCATTGCCCATGTCCCCCATGATCTCCAATTCTTCTCTTCCAGCCTGGTTGGCGCCTGACAGCTGTAGCCAATCGATAAGACCCCCATAGCAAAATTATTCAGAGTATTTCCAGTTCTTTGTATTCATCATGTCTGAATTTTCTGATGGTTCATGTTTATGTCTCCTGTAGATAAAATAGAGAATGGAGATGTCTACCAGAGAAAGAGAGGGGCTCATTCTCCCCTAGCCGAAGATCCGTCTGCACTGGGCACTCGGGATTCACCACACAAAGAAGTGGGCAGCAGCTGGAGACGGATTATGCTGCTGATCCTCGCAATTACAATTCACAACATTCCAGGTAAGAGATTATTTCTGTAGATATACATTACCAATAGTATTTACTCTCAGTATGATCTGGGATCTGGGACAGACTGCATACTTATGTTAGAGATTTTCTTCCAGCCAAACATTACAGTTCTAAAGTCCAGCTGTTGTTATATCTGCAGAGCTATTAATGTGTGTTACATTCATGACTGAATATACATCAGCTTTGATTGTCTCATTGTTGCAAGAAGGTTGAAAAATAGATCTGCCACCCTGTTACAATAAAGAAAGGACTGATAATATATGAGCCTCACAGTTCTATTGTGAAGTTTCAAGGATGTGGGGCTGGCATTAGCGTGCGACTCTGCTCCCCTGTGGCATCTGAAGGGCTTGATAGACATGGCTGTTGCGCCAGTAGAGGATGGGTTTCAATCATTTTGATTGCAACTCTATCACCCACTATGGAACCCCCTTTCATAGCCCCTATAGAGGATCATGACCTCAAAAATGTCCCCACAAAAAGTATGCCTCACAGTGAATCCCCTCACATAATTATCTCCCACACGCTCAATATGATCACCCCACAGCAACCTGCACTAATATAATGCACCCACAATCCCTCACCCACACATACACACACACACATTATGTTGCCTATACAGCACCACCCCACACAGTATGATGGACCCCTTATCCCATCCATACAATATGATGGCCCCCAGAGCACCCTATAACGTAGTATGATGGACCCCATTGCACTCTATACACGGTAAGATGGACTCCACAGTACCTGTTCACAGTATAATAGACCACATAGCCACCAATACAGTATTATGGACCCCACAGCACCATATGCATTGTAATGACTCCCCATTTCCCTCAAACAATATAAAGGCCTAACAGCCCTCTACACAGTATAATAGTCCCAGAGCGCATCATACAGTATGATGGACCTCTCAGTTCCCTCCTACAGTATGAGTGCCCCCACCACCCTTGTACAGTATGATGGCCCCCACAGCTCTCTATACAGTATGACGGACCTTACAGTTCCCTAGCACAGTATGATGGACCACACAGTTCCCTAACACAGTATGATGGACCAAACAGTTCCCTAACACAGTATGATGGGCCACACCGTTCCCTAACACAGTATGATGGACCACACAGTTCCCTAACAACAGTGTGATGGACCACACAGTTCCCTAACACAGTATGATGGACCAAACAGTTCCCTAACACAGTATGATGGACCACACAGTTCCCGAACACAGTATGATGGACCACACAGTTCCCGAACACAGTATGATGGACCGCATGGTTCCCTAACACAGTATGACGGACCACACGGTTCCCTAACACAGTATGATGGACCGCACGGTTCCCTAACACAGTATGGCGGACCACACAGTTCCCTAACACAGTATGATGGATTGCACAGTTCCCTAACACAGTATGATGGACCACACAGTTCCCTAACACAGTATGATGGACCACACCGTTCCCTAACACAGTATAATGGACTACAAAGTTCCCTAACAACAGTACCTTTTCATTAAAATATAAAAGATTGAGGCTTCCCGAGTAGGCGGGATGTAACAGCAGCATGGCGCCTGCTGCGCTGAGACTGAGAGCTCGGATAGATAGGGAGAATGATAGAACAATGAGCCAATAACTCCCTGTATTCAACTGTATCTGCCTCCCAAGTATATAGATCATTGAAATGGGAAAGGGGCAGAGGGTGGTGCTTCTTGGCACCAAGCCCCTTCTGCTCACGGGCCTTATAGTGGCCACGAGGTTTGCCGTTATGGGTGGTATGCCTCTGGTATCCATCCATCTCCAGCTCTCTCTTCATGCTGTGAGAAGTAATCTCTATGAGCTCGGCTTATGTGAGCAATGGTGTTGCACAGATCAGCGGCACATAACCAGGCAGCTGTTTTTCTGCAGATGTTTATATCGGTGCAGTAAATCATAGTTGGGGCTGCGGATCCCCTCAGGTAGATTGGCCACATCCTGCTGCCGCGTCCTTCTTCTTGTCAGCAGCTGCTCCCGTCTGTCTTTAGGCTCCACGGCTTTGATTGTGCACAGAGTAAACACCAAGCTCCTTATTAGAGCAGTTCATACATAAGGCACACAACCCAATCTGCGCCAGACCCAGGAATACCCATCCAGCTCCAATTTGCCTGTTTAAAAGGCTTGTTTGGCTGGCAGAAGCCTGGCAGTCAGCAGCAGTGTATTGTGCACTTGTCATGCAGACACCGCTTGGAAAAGAAAACCCCTTGTTTTTCTTGGCCGCCTTTTATCCCAGCTCCTCTTTCTGATCTCTCATCTGTAGCTCCTGGGTTATTGTTGTTTTTATTTATAAACCACCAGCAGATTGCCATATACTGTAGATTAAGCTGGAGGTAAGTAGCTCAGAATATCTTTTGCCTGGATGAAATGGATCCTACACTTATCATATGACCCGGAAGATGTCATTTTGCGATTTCATGCTTTGACATTCCCTTTCCCTTAAGGATATTTCCTATAATAAGCTCAGTGATGGCCCAACCTCTGAATAAAGGAAGATAAATAAAGAACAAGTGCATCTATATGTGAATAGAATTAATGTATTGAAAAACTGTTTCTTTGGAAATACACTGCTCAAAAAAATAAAGGGAACACTAAAATACCATATCCAAGATATCACTGAATGAAATATTCCAGTTGTAAATCTTTATTCATTACATAGTGGAATGTGTTGAGAACAATAAAATATAAAAATGATCAATGTAAATCAAAATAAATATCCCATGGAGGTCTAGATTTGGAATGATACTCAAAATCAAAGTGGAAAATCAAATTACAGGCTGATTTAACTTCAGTGAAAATGCCTCAAGACAGAATAATGTTCAGTTGTGTGTGTGTTGCCTCCATGTGCCTGTATGACCTCCCTACAATGCCTAGGCATGCTCCCGATGATCTCCTGAGGGATCTCCTCCCAGACTGGACTAAAGCATCCACCAACTCCTGGACAGTCTGTGGTGGATGGTGGATGGTGCGAGACATGGTGTACCAGATGTGTTCAATTGGATTCAGGTCTGGGGAACGGGCGGGCCAGTCCATAGCTTCAATGCCTTCATATTGCAGGAACTGCTGACACACTCCAGCCACATGAGGTCTGGCATTGTCCTGCATTAGGCGGAACCCAGGGCCAACCGCACCAGCATATGGTCTCACAATGGGTCTGAGGATCTCTTCTCAGTACTTAATGGCAGTCAGGCTACCTCTGGCGAGCACATGGAGGGCTGTGCGGCCCTCCAAAGAAATGCCACCCCACGCCATTACTGACCCACTGCGATACTGGACATACTGAAGGATGTTGCAGGCAGCAGATCGCTCTCCACGGCATCTCCAGACTGTCATGTCTGTCACATGTGCTCAGTGTGAACATGCTTTCATCTGTGAAGAGCACAAGGCGCCAGTGGTGAATTTGCCAATCCTGGTGTTCTGTGGCAAATGAACTACGGCAAGGCGCCGGAAAGGTCAGAGAGGCGCCGGAGCCGCGGGGTGAAGACCAGAAGAGGACGTCATGGAATGAAGATAGGAGGCGCCGGAGTGGACCTGAGACACCCATCGGACCGGACCGCAGCAGGACCACCCCTGGGTGAGTATAATCTAACCTCTTTTTCTCCTCTTTCAGGTAACATCGGGGGCTTATCTACAGCATTACAGAATGCTGTAGATAAGCCCCTGATGACGGTGAGCTTACCTCATCATCGATTTTGGGGGTGACAGGTTCCCTTTAACATTTCTGCTATGAAGCCTAAAAACTTAGAAATTACATCTAAACATACTCATCACAAAGATAAGCTCTGGAGGCAGATTCTCATTTACATATTAAAAAAGGCATGGATTTCTCTGGAATAAGACATTTGATCACAAATATCAGGGTATCATTTTATTCATCTTTCTATGACCTGCATACCCATATAGACGGCTTAGGAGGGTTGATCCCACTGAGAGATTCCCTTTAATGCCCCTATGCACATTAGATATGCCGATATCGCCTTGTTTAGCCAACTGTTCAGTGGTTATGGGGGCTTCCCAACAATTGATGATAGGAAGATCAGGGTCAGGCTTGACCAGTCACAGACTGCCAATCCTTCTTTTCTTTAAAAGCTAAGCTTCTGCCTGAGATGTCTGGTAGAGGAGACGTGAGCTGCCGGCCAAACAATCAGCCAGACCCTTATTTGTGTGACAGCCATTTAATGGGTATGGCGGGACTTAGGAATATGACCATTTTCTTATGGTATGACCGCCGGAGAATTAAAAATTGATTCAGTGGCTTATATGGCTATATTTTGGATTCCTTCTTTGTCCCCCCACCCCCAAACATTGGGAGCAATTGGGAACCACTTACTCTACAGTGTTAATCAAGAAGACCGTATATTATTAGACCAAACTTTTTGACTGGCGCTTTATCTCAGTCCTTCATGAAGTCAATCTTTACATGGAGGTGACACATGATGGCATCATCTGTTCTCATCTCTCATTCCTGCTCACACGCTTACATTTGCATAGAGTACAGTATAAATGATGTGTAATTTATAACTTCACCCAGTAATGTATGCAGATATGTGATTACAATATACCCTCCATTATAATAAATCCTTAATACATTGTGATATCATTTGGCGTCAGTCTATGCTTTTTAATAGCTGCAGACCGATCTATAACCCATAAATCCCACGTAATTGGTTTGCCTTGGAAAGCTCGTGATCCCTGTCTGCAGTTAGTCCTGAGAAATCGGAGATTGTGACTCCCGTATACTTTAATGCATAGATGATGACATATATGAAGCACACGGCTGGGATTCTCTTCTCCTATGATTTTAAGGCAGACTTCGTAATGATATATAATGAATGTGACATGCACACCTAGTTTTACCTAAAAAGGCATTTCTGTGATTTTTATTTTTATACGTAATGTATCTGACTTATTAGATTTTTTGGTTCATTTGTGTTTTCTTCAATCCATATGAATATCTGATAACTTTGGGATAAGTGGGTGGTGGGTCAGTCATGGGTACGGCACAAATCCCAAAAGCTGATCTGTAAAATGCTTTGTCAGAATTAACCTGTAAATCCGAGTTTTCTATGACATCCAGCCACAGGCTGATCATCATAGAAAAGATCTCAACATAGGCACTAGGGCATTCAGATGGCCCCAGGCTTTCCTACCAGCCCATCGACTCCCTGCTATCGTGTTGCGGAGGGGCCAATGGGTGCTTGAACTAACATCTGGGCTGGATCACGACAAATGCCAGTGATTGGCAGCAGCATTTAAGAGGTTAAGAGCAGCAATTGGCAGGTGCACTGTTAGAGGCAGATGCCGTTTATGTAATTTAGCCGACATCTGCCCATGTGGAGAGCTCTGCTTCTTTTCAGCCTGCTCCAAAGTCCCTGATGCTCTGTTATGTAATGTTACATCATGGAGTGTTAAGGGGTCCTGAGTTAATTGTGGGGGTCCTCTTGTTCAGGATCCTCACCTTTTGACCAAAGTACAAAGTTGTAACAAAGCGACTCTCTTGTTCAGGAGGACCGGTCTTGTTCTACATTATACAGTCAACCCATGGATTTTGACAAATATCATGTAATACTTCATTTCTCCAGTGGTGTCACTGCAGGGAAATTGAACTCTTACTGCCAGGACATTTCCCCTCTCAATCACAGCCTATCACTAGGGGGCCCAGCATGGAGGATACTTTTCTAACCAGCTTATTGTCAAAGGACTATCCTAACAAGTAAGGATTGTCCAAAAGTGGAAAACTAAGCTGGAGCTTTTCTGTTAATCTCTGAGACTGGAAATAGTGAGCAGCTGCTTCAGCCATCCGGGTGCGTCTCTGAACAATACATCACTAAGTAGCAATGATCTTTGTTTTTTTTCCCTGGTCTAGTTGTTCATTAAATTAGCAATTGGCATTGTGAACATTTAGCAGCTGGGGAAGGTGTGTGATTTCTTGTCTTCCTGTTTTGTCTATGGCTGCTAGAAATTAGAGACAGTAAACAGACAGGGAGTGGTATGTGGTCAGGTGTAGAGAAATGTCATGGTCACTGAACCTTTACTCAAAAGTCTTAGGTGTACAAAATAACTAAAAGTTCAGAATCCAAGAATAAAAAGAAGATAAACTTCATCTTTTTCTTAGAAGGGTCCCAAGATCAAGAAAAAATCACAAGCAGCAAGTGTTTAGTTCTCCTTAGTGACATGTGTCCATTTACTTTAAGGCCGGCGTCACACTCAGCGTAAGACAACACGGTCCGTTTTTTACGGCCGTAATACGGAGAAATGTTCCCATAAATAGTGGTCCGTATGTCATCCGTAGGCTGGGTGTGTCAGCGTATTTTGCGCATGGCATCCTCCGTATGTAATCCGTATGGCATCCGTACTGCGATATTTTCTCGCAGGCTTGCAAAACCGACATCTAATGGATTTATGTGCTCAAATGTTCGGTAAAACATATATACAGTATATATATATATATATATATATATATATATATATATATATATATATATATATATATATATATATATGTCATTGAGACACATATATATATATTCTGTATTTATATTTAATTCAGCGCGATATATGTGAAAAGCCGGTAAATCAATTGCCGGCTTTTCATTTCTCCTTCACAAACCCGACATGATATGAGACATGGTTTACATACAGTAAACCATCTCATATCCCCTTTTTTTTTTTGCATATTCCACACTACTAATGTTAGGACGCGGCTGTGAACCGCGGCGCCTTCTTTGGCGCTGAACATGATGCAAGTCCTGGCGCGGCTGACGCGTTACATGCGCCGCAATTAGGCGCACATGATCCGGACTCATCGGCACTATATAATCTAGCCCGATAAAAAGCACCTCACTGCCCCCTGACGAAGCCAACGCGAAACGTGCATTGGGGCTGCGGCGGTGATTTCCCTGATACCGGACTCCTATGGGTAAGAGCTAATTTAACTATGTGGGATGTTATGCACGCCGACTGGGCTAAAGGGTACCCTGTTGTGGACCTGGCATATTCCGCTAAGCTATTTATATAATGTAATAGGCTCTTTTATCTGAAACATGCACTATTAGCATTTTTTGGATTAATACTGTCTGTGTTATTGAGGTTTTCCCTGCTGTTATTTTTCAGTGTTCTCTGAAGGTCTCCTCATTGTCTCTAGTTATTAGTGTATATTAATTGCTCTGTACTTTTTTTAAAAATAAAAACTCTATTTTTTATCTTCTAAAAATGGGACTGAAACTCCGTGTGTTATTCTCCGGTCTTTGTAATGTTAGTAGTGTGTATGTGCAAAATTTGGGTGCTGTAGCTGCTAAAATAAAGGGTTAAATCGCGGAAAAAATTGGCGTGGGCGCAATTTTCTCCGCCAGAGTGGTAAAGCCAGTGACTGAGGGCAGATATTAATAGCCTAGAGAGGGTCCATGGTTATTGGCCCCCCCTGGCTACAAACATCTGCCCCCAGCCACCCCAGAAAAGGCACATCTGGAAGATGCGCCTATTCTGGCACTTAGCCACTCTCTTCCCACTCCCGTGTAGCGGTGGGATATGGGGTAATGAAGGGTTAATGTCACCTTGCTATTGTAAGGTGACATTAAGCCAGATTAATAATGGAGAGGCGTCAATTATGACACCTATCCATTATTAATCCAATTGTATGAAAGGGTTAAAAAACACACACACATTATTAAAAAGTATTTTAATGAAATAAACAAACAGGTTGTTTTAGTATTTTATTGCTCTCTCAATCCATCCGGAAGACCCTCGCTTGGCAAAATATTAAACCAACAATATACACTCACCGGCCACTTTATTAGGTACACCTGTCCAACTTCTTGTTAACACTTAATTTCTAATCAGCCAATCACATGGCGGCAACTCAGTGCATTTAGGCATGTAGACATGGTCAAGACAATCTCCTGCAGTTCAAACCGAGCATCAGTATGGGGAAGAAAGGTGATTTGAGTGCCTTGAACGTGGCATGGTTGTTGGTGCCAGAAGGGCTGGTCTGAGTATTTCAGAAACTGCTGATCTACTGGGATTTTCACGCACAACCATCTCTAGGGTTTACAGAGAATGGTCCGAAAAAGAAAAAAAATCCAGTGAGCGGCAGTTCTGTGGGCGGAAATGCCTTGTTGATGCCAGAGGTCAGAGGAGAATGGGCAGACTGGTTCGAGCTGATAGAAAGGCAACAGTGACTCAAATCGCCACCCGTTACAACCAAGGTAGGCCTAAGAGCATCTCTGAACGCACAGTGCGTCGAACTTTGAGGCAGATGGGCTACAGCAGCAGAAGACCACACCGGGTACCACTCCTTTCAGCTAAGAACAGGAAACTGAGGCTACAATTTGTACAAGCTCATCGAAATTGGACAGTAGAAGATTGGAAAAACGTTGCTTGGTCTGATGAGTCTCGATTTCTGCTGCGACATTCGGATGGTAGGGTCAGAATTTGGCGTAAACAACATGAAAGCATGGATCCATCCTGCCTTGTATGGAGCATCTTTGGGATGTGCAGCCGACAAATCTGCGGCAACTGTGTGATGCAATCATGTCAATATGGACCAAAATCTCTGAGGAATGCTTCCAGCACCTTGTTGAATCTATGCCACGAAGAATTGAGGCAGTTCTGAAGGCAAAAGGGGGTCCAACCCGTTACTAGCATGGTGTACCTAATAAAGTGGCCGGTGAGTGTACATACCTTCGGATGAACTGTCGGGTCCCACGAAGTAAATCCATCTGAAGGGGTTAAATCATTTTACAGCCAGGAGCTGCGCTAAAGCACTCGCTCGTGGCTGTAAAAACCCCGGGTGCTGAAAGGAAAGCTGGGTGATCTGTACTTACATTGAGTCGCGGTGAGGCGCCCTCTGGTGGATGAACTCATATGAACTCGAGCGTGGAAATTTTTCCAAGGCTGCAGTTCATGAGAACATCCACCAGAGGGCGCCTCACCGCGACTCAATGTAAGTACAGATCACCCAGCTTTCCTTTCAGCACCCGGGGTTTTTACAGCCACGTGCGAGTGCTTTAGCGCAGCTCCTGGCTGTAAAATGATTTAACCCCTTCAGATGGATTTACTTCGTGGGACCTGACAGTTCATCAGAAGGTATGTATATTGTTGGTTTATTATTTTGCCAAGCGAGGGTCTTCCGGATGGATTGAGAGAGCAATAAAATACTAAAACAACCTGTTTGTTTATTTCATTAAAATACTTTTTAATAACGTGTGTTTGTGTTTTTTAATCCTTTCATACAATTGGATTAATAATGGATAGGTGACATAATTGACGCCTCTCCATTATTAATCTGGCTTAATGTCACCTTACAATAGCAAGGTGACATTAATCCTTCATTACCCCATATCCCACCGCTACACGGGAGTGGGAAGAGAGTGGCCAAGTGCCAGAATAGGCGCATCTTCCAGATGTGCCTTTTCTGGGGTGTCTGGGGGCAGATGTTTGTAGCCAGGGGGGGCCAATAACCATGGACCCTCTCCTGGCTATTAATATCTGCCCTCAGTCACTGGCTTTACCACTCTGGCGGAGAAAATTGCGCGGGAGCCCACGCCAATTTTTTCCGCGATTTATCCCTTTATTTTACAAGCTACAGCGCCCAAATTTTGCACATACACACTACTAACATTAGTAGTGTGGAATATGCAAAAGAAAAGGGGGATATGAGATGGTTTACTGTATGTAAACCATGTCTCATATCCTGTCGGGTTGGGGAAGGAGAAATGAAAAGCCGGCAATTGAATTACTGGCTTTTCACTAACACCGCTGCGTATTTCTCGCAAGTCACACTGCTGTTCCGTGTGGAATCCGTATTTTTCTCGCCCCCATAGACTTTCATTGGCGTATTTTTTGCGCAATACGCTGACAAACGCAGCATGCTGCGATTTTGTACGGCCATAGAAAGGCGTATATTACGGATGCGTTATATACGGCTGATAGGACCTGACCCATTTGGAATAATTGGGCCGTTTGTTAGGCGTGTTTTACGGACGTATTTTATGCGCTCTTACGTCCGTAAAACTCGCTAGTGTGACGGCAGCCTAATAGCTCTGGAATGTTTCTACATTTTTCAGTGATCCTGAGATCGTTTTTTTTGACACATTGCACTTTATTCTAGTGGTAAATTTAGATCAATATATTTTGTGTAACAGACATTTGATGAAAATTTTGAACAATTAGCAACTTTCAAACTTTGAATGTCTATACCCTTACATCAGATGTTTTAATTAGTAACTTTTTTGTGTAGTATAACTTTTATCGTATTTCTACTTTACTTCACAATCATTTTTCAAATGCCCTTTAATCTTTGCAGTGTGTTATAAGGTTTAAAAGTTCAGCAGCAATTACGGTATTCATTTTTTTTCAAGGAAATTTACAAAACTCTTTATTTTTAAGAGATCTATTCAGTTTTTAATGGACTTTAAAAGGAATCTGTTGATATGTAATCTGACAGCAGCATAGTGTAGAGGCTGGGACCCTGATTTTCAGCGCTATGTTATTTCATTTACTGGGTACAGCAGTTTAGATAGAATAACACTTTTCTCTGCTGGAAATCTAGCAGAGCTCTAAATGCTGAGCTGTGTATAACACCACCCCCACCACTGATTGGCTGTATAACACTTATTTTATTGAAACAGCAATTTATTGACACATCACTGGAACCAGGGTCTTTGCCAATACATCATGCAGCAGACAGATTCCCTTTAAGAGGACTATATATTGGATGACCCCTAAAATTGATACCATTTTAAAAACAGCACCCCTCAAAGAATTCAAAACTGCTGTCAGGAACTTTGCTAACCCTTCAGATGCTTCAGAGTTGCAAAGTGGAATGAGTAAAATGAAAAATGATACATTTTTTCCGCTAAAATTTTGCTAGTATCCATACAGACCACTATATCTGGCAGACCCCAAGGCTACTAGCTGGCGTCGGACTGCTAGGCAACCATCGAGACCACACAATCGCGATATTGCGGTGCAGACGGGGTTATAGAAGGAGCCCCCTGCCTTTGTTAACCATCTAGCTGCTGCTGTCGCTGTTGACAGCAGCATCCAGGGAGTTAAACGGCTGCGATCAGTGCCAACTCCCGCTTGTGACCATTTCTGCAGTGTGTCAACTATAGCATGCAATTGACACCTGCTAGATTTTGACCTGTCAGAGAATGCTATTCGCTAATTTTTCAGTATAGTAAAAAGGCGTTTTGATGGTCATTAAATGGTTGATAGCCTGTACTCTGCCGATTATACAGAAGGTAGACTATAAAAAAATATTATGTTATAAATAATAGAGTGTGCTGTGCTAAATTGATCTCTTTGGAAACCTCTGAATCGATCCTGCGAATGAACAGGAATACAGCGCTGGCTTTAGTTTTCCTCGCTCCGTGGTGCTTCGGCTATTTGGCTCTGCAAGCTGGTATCTGGGATGCCAAATGGTGATATGCCGCCACTTTATAAAAAATGGGAATTCCCTTTTAACTACAGTGTTTAAAGGCTTAAATGACCCGCACGTCGCACCATACATATGTCTGTTTGTAGTAGCAGTTTTAACTGCGTGTATACACGAGTAGCATGGAACTTGATGGGTTTACATCAAATCTTGGGAAGAATTCTCTTAAACCTATTGCTCTCTTCTCCTTCACACTGCAGGGTTGGGAGAACTAGTGGCACTTTTTTTACTATCAGCGTGTCTACGTTATATAAGGGGCTATGCTGGACCTGTATGTCAGTGGCCAGGAGGAGGGGCTACGCTGGACCTGTATGTCAGTGGCCAGGCGGAGGGGCTATGCCGGATCTGTATGTCGGTGGCCAGGCGGAGGGGCTACGCCGGAACTGTATGTCAGTGGCCAGGCGGAGGGGCTACGCTGGACCTGTGTGTCAGTGGCCAGGCGGAGGAGCTATGCCGGATTTGTATGTCAGTGGCCAGGCGGGGAGGGGCTATGCCAGATCTGTATGTCAGTGGCCAGGCGGAAGGGCTATGCTGGACCTGTATGTCAGTGGCCAGATGGAGGGGCTATGCTGGATCTGTATGTCAGTGGCCAGGCAGAGGGGCTACGCTGGACCTGTATGTCAGTGGCCAGATGCAGGGGCTATGCTAGATCTGTATGTCAGTGGCCAGGCAGAGGGGCTACACGGGATCTGTATGTCAGTGGCCAGGTGGAGGAGCTATGCCAGATCTGTATGTCAGTGGCCAGGCGGAGGGGCTACACTGGATCTGTATGTTAGTGGTCAGGCAGAGGGGCTACGCGGGATCTGTATGTCAGTGGCCAGGCAGAGGGGCTACGCGGGATCTGTATATCAGTGGCAAGGCAGAGGGGCTACGCTGGATCTGTATGTCAGTGGCCAGGCGGAGGGGCTACGCTGGATCTGTATATCAGTGGCCAGGTGGAGGAGCTATGCCAGATCTGTATGTCAGTGGCCAGGCGGAGGGGCTACACTGGATCTGTATGTTAGTAGTCAGGCAGAGGGGCTACGCGGGATCTGTATGTCAGTGGCCAGGCAGAGGGGCTACGCGGGATCTGTATGTCAGTGGCTGGGCGGAGGGGCTACGCTAGATCTATAGGTCAGTGGCCAGATGGCCATCTGGACTCTTATCATCTGTCTTGCAGGGGAGCATCCATTATGGTGTTTGTTGCGTTCTTGTCCACCTTAAGCAGAATTCAGCTTTAATTCAAATAATCCAGAGCAGCTTTCTTTTTACAAAAGGTAATGGGTGAAATAAATGGTGTGTGGACTTCAGACCTTCCTGCGTGTTGCCTCTGCGCAGCATTGCTATGGTGATACGAATTACTGACCTCTGGGCATCTCTTCCAGGAGCCGAATTCAGAGTAGGCAGCGGCTGTCATCAGGAAGTGATTAATGTGTTCTCACCAACACTGTGAACACTGACATTATATGCAAATAGTAAAATATGTATCTGTCGCATGGTTTCCCTCCCTCCGACTCTCATTGTCTGGCTCTTTCTTTGCATCCCAGTGTCTCACATGTTTAGGATCAAGGGACGCTCTTGTCGCGCTCTCTATTCCCTGATGACCGCTTCATCCCAAATCAGAAGTGACTGGAGGACTATGGAGAGATCTGATCAGGGCCACTCTTCTTACAGTATTTTTTTATACTGAATGTGTCTCATTTTTAAGGCTCGTGCAGATGAGCAGAGAAATTGTGTATCCTGCACCTCGCCCTTCTCAAATCCATTACATTTCAACATAACCACTTGGGCCAGATATTTTTCTGTTGCGGATTTGACTGAACTTAGCTCATCACATGCAGATTTTGCATCATGTGTAGATAAATCTTCGGTGGAAAAATAAATCCTGTGTAAATACAACCTGCACCAAGTTATTTTATGGGAAGGTTTTTTCATTTTTGTTGCTGAAACATCAACCCCACTGAGTACATGTTTTTTGGTGCATAGTTTGACAGTATTTTTGAAACACTGCACAATTTTGTAAGCTGAAGCAGATCAAAAATTAACATTTTGCTTTTTTATGTGGATAAAAACTCAATATGTGCACTATGGGTATGCTTTCTTATTGGAAGCAATAGGAAGCTTTTTCAAATAGTATTTAAAGTTATTTTTCTCCATGTGGATTGTAGAGCAAAACGCGCTCTAAAGTACACATCTAAATTGTGTGTGAACATATGATAAATGCAAACAGAAAAGTTTTCACTGCTGATTTTCCTCTGCAAATCTGCCAAAGTGAATGCACCCAAATCAGCTTGTGTTACATGCGAGTTTAACCCTACATATTACAAAGGATGAAATTAACAATGAAAAAATGTACAAAATCTTTAAAATTTGCACCACAGGTCACTTTAAACATTTCTGCAAAGCGTGGACGCAATTTTTAAAATCTCATTTACTGCACTGGCATGGATTTTCTGCGTGCAAATCCACATGGAAAATCTTCCCTATGTACAAACTGTGTTCATTCACTCTTCACATTCAGTCTGAGCCCCATTCCTATGCCATTCACTCTTCACATTTGCTCTGAGCCCCCTTCGTATGCCATTCACTCTTCACATTCACTCTGAGCCCCCTTCCTATGCCACTTGCTCTGAGCCCCATTCCTATGCCTTTCACTCTTTACATTCGCTCTGAGCCCCCTTCCTATGCCACTCGCTCTGAGCCCCCTTCCTATGCCACTCGCTCTGAGCCCCCTTCCTATGCCATTCACTCTTGACATTCACTCTGAGCCCCCTTCCTATGTCCATTCATTTTTCACATTTGCTCTGAGCCCCCTTCCTATGTCACTCACTCTTCACATTCGCTCTGAGCCCCCTTCCTATGTCACTCACTCTTCACATTCGCTCTGAGCCCCCTTCCTATGTCCATTCATTTTTCACATTTGCTCTGAGCCCCCTTCCTATGTCACTCACTCCTCACATTCGCTCTGAGCCCCCTTCCTATGTCACTCACTCTTCACATTCACTCTGAGCCCCCTTCCTATGCCCATTCACTCTTCACATTCGCTCTGAGCCACTTCTTATGCCATTCACTCTTCATATTCACTCTGAGCACCCATCCTATGCCAGTCACTCATCAAATTCGCTCTGAGCCCCTTTCCTATGCTTTTGGCTACAGCCCTTAGTACAGGAGGTTTGTCTTCCCAGCAGGCCCCTCCAGCTGCATGTAGAGAATCCTACAGATAACTTAGTTACATAGTTATTAAGGTTGAAGGAAGACTGTAAGTCCATCTAGTTCAACCCATAGCCTAACCTAACATGATGCCCTAACTTGTCTCCCCACTTCGATTTCCTGCAACGTCCTTCTAGATCCTCCTTCCCTGTAGACTTTTCCATCATGTGCATGCTCCCCCCCTTTCATGAAGTGAGCATACTCTCCCTCGCCCCCCCTGCATGCAGTGAGCATACTCTCCCTCGCCCCCCCTGCATGCAGTGAGCATACTCTCCCTCGCCCCCCTTCATGCAGTGAGCATACTCTCCCTCGCCCCCCCTGCATGCAGTGAGCATACTCTCCCTCGCCCCCCTGCATGCAGTGAGCATACTCTCCCTCGCCCCCCTGCATGCATTGAGCATTCTCTCCCTCGTCCCCCCTGCATGCAGTGAGCATACTCTCCCTCGCCCCCTGCATGCAGTGAGCATACTCTCCCTCGCCCCCCCTGCATGCAGTGAGCATACTCTTCCTCGCCCCCCCTGCATGCAGTGAGCATACTCTCCCTGACCCCCTGCATGCAGTGAGCATACTCTCCCTCGCCCTCCCCTGCATGCAGTGAGCATACTCTCTCTCGCCCCCCCTGCATGCAGTGAGCATACTCTCCCACGCCTCCCCTGCATGCAGTGAGCATACTCTCCCTCGCCCCCTGCATGCAGTGAGCATACTCTCCCTCGCCCTCCCCCCCTGCATGCAGTGAGCATACTCTCCCTCGCCCCCTTCATGCAGTGAGCATACTCTCCCTCGCCCCCCTTCATGCAGTGAGCATACTCTCCCTCGCCCCCCTGCATGCAGTGAGCATACTCTCCCTCGTCCCCCTGCATGCAGTGAGCATACTCTCCCTCGCCCCCTGCATGCAGTGAGCATACTCTCCCTCGCCCCCCCTGCATGCAGTGAGCATACTCTCCCTCGCCCCCCCTGCATGCAGTGAGCATACTCTCCCTGCCCCCCTGCATGCAGTGAGCATACTCTCTCTCGCCCCCCCTGCATGCAGTGAGCATACTCTCCCACGCCTCCCCTGCATGCAGTGAGCATACTCTCCCTCGCCCCCTGCATGCAGTGAGCATACTCTCCCTCGCCCTCCCCCCCCTGCATGCAGTGAGCATACTCTCCCTCGCCCCCCTTCATGCAGTGAGCATACACTCCCTCACACCCATGCATGCAGTGAGCGTGCTTGCCACCTCTGGGATTAGAGGGATTAAATGTATAATGCAGTCTCTTAATTATAAGATAAGTGGGAGCCCTGACATTGTAATTAATGCTGCTCCTGTGAGTAATGACATGTTGCCTAATATATCAAGCAGTGTGTGCTGCTCTTCATAGAGTCTTTCTCTGCCTCATTAACTCCTTGTCAACCAAAATGCGAGCATAATATAGACGGCACAGATGTCGTGTCGAGTGGAGTTTTATAATCCACTGGTGTGAATTGTCTGCCGTTCATTTGCGCCTCTGTGCATCGGCACCACCCTGAGGCCACCTATAGATCTCTCCTGTACCCTCAGGCTTGCTTTTGTTTTTACGCAAGGTCTCAGCAGAAAGATGCAGAAACATAACACCCCAAAAGCAAGATTCAGGGCTTCCTTTTTTTGCATGGGAATTTCTATTTCATTTAGAGGAACATTTCCCTGCACAAATTGTTGTCTTCGTGATGTGTAAAACCTGTGAGTCAGACCATGCTGATCATCAACAGCCAGACGCCTCCTCACCTTCTACCAGCGACTAACCCATACATTGCCAGCACTGGATCTTCACACAATGGATAGCACTATAAATCACACAGTATAAATTCCTATTTTGTTATGGAAAAGAAACTCAGCCTTAAAATATTACCCAATGTGTCAGACTGCTCCTTTTTTGTGTGCTGCTTATAGAGCTTTTCCACAATATTAAAGCCACCATATTGTGTAGGTTTCCTTTGTACCCTCTGACCCATTGAGGCTTGGACTCCACAAGACCTCTGAAGGAGTATCTTGCACCAAGACATTAGCAGCAGATCCTTTAAGTGTTGTATGATGTGAAGTGCCGTGTCTTTCAGCGGATCGGAGATATTCCATCAGATTGAAATCTGGGAATTTGGAGACATGTTATCACAATCCTTTCATTATCATGTTCCTCAGACCTTTCCTGACTGACTGTTATCTTGCTGGAAGAGGCACTGCCAAGGACGATATCCTGACTGGTGTGTAGGTAGTTGGTACTTGTTGCATTCACATGATGCCAGGACCCAGGATTTCTCAGCAGAACATCGCCCTTTTACACTGGCTCTGTTGGCTTGTCTTCTTCCCTTTAGTGTATCTAAGGACATGTTCAGTATTTTGTTAGTATTTTACATCAGTGTGTGTAAGCCAAAATCAGCAGGGGAACAATCAGAGGAAAAGTAGAATAGAAACACATGCACCGTTTCTGCATTTTCTATTCACTCCTGGTTTTGGCTTACAAATACTGATACTCTCATATTTTGAAAGCCTGTTTAATAAAAATTATTATTTTGAAAGTTTTCTTTTATGGCACTTGATTTTTGATGACTTTGCAATATTTATACTTTGCTTACAAATACTCATGTAAAATACTGACCAAATATTAAACTTGTAAACATGGCCTTAATGCCGTCTCTTCTCCAGGTAAGTAACATACACAGACTCAGCCGACCATATTATGGAAAACATGACCAGGCCTTGTTTTTTAATTTACACCAATCAGACAAACAAAAACACAGGTTTAAAAGAAAAATTAACCCCTGTGCCCGTTGGGAGATGTTACAACCAAAAACGGTCCTGTACAAAAAACACATATAAACCTATAAATAATATGTACGAATCAGACCTCAAAGTCAAAAAAATATAAAATTTTATTAAGAACCAAAGTTACGAAAGACAACAGTGATGGTAACAAATACAAATGCGATTGACACCATAGACCCGAGGCACGTGTTAAAGCCAATTATCCCTACTGCCATATATATATAAATCTCCCATGAGAGATCAACTTGTTACGCCCAGTGGCATGTTAACATTGTTCCCATAATGCTAAATTTCTAATATGGCATAATAGTGGAATACTAAAAACTATCTGCTACATTACCTCAAGTCTGATGGTGCCACGTCCCCTACGCGCGTTTCGGCCGCGTGAGCCTTCTTCCGGGGGAGTCTTTACGCGCGTTTCGGCCTCGTGAGCCTTCTTCCGGGGGAGTGGCATCATCAGATCACTAACTGGTTTAAATACTGCTCTCATCCAATCATATTAAAAGAATGCTCAACGTCATATAGCCGCTTCCTTGTTGCAGCGCATGCTCCGACCGCCGCCACGAGACCCGAGTCCTCCACAGCGTCATCAGATACCCATGCCCACGTGACCGCCCATATAGGTAATCACGTGAGCGCAAGACCCGATAGAGACGCCAGTGGACAACGCACAGTCCAGCGGCGGGGGACGCGCACGCGCACAGAAGCAGGTCATATACGGAGCTAAGACAACCATGATAAAACAGATCACATTAACATTTAATTTTTAACCCAAACATCATATAATAACGGCGAACATGGAAGAAATCCCCCAAACTCCAAATATCTATATATCCCTATACAAAGTGCTGCAAAACAGGTACAATAATGCATAATGGTATAAATTAGTAGACTACACATACAAAAAGTGCATTATAAGAGCAACAATTATTATACATAAGAAATACATATTAAAATTGCATTATTAAGGCAATAATCTTTTACAATCAACATGCTGAAATAAAATAGCCTAATAAGGGCTACAAGTGTTACCAAATATTGGTGACCATTATACTAAAAAATTCCTATGCAGAGGAAAAAAAATGAATCAACCAGATTACCACTCAACATGTGTGAAAAACATAAAATACTATGTATACATCCATTATATAAAAAGTGCAATATAATTATTTAAAGAGCATCCTATACAGGATTCTTCCATTTTCGTCCAACCATATTCAAAAAAGGGACAACAAACATGGCGAAAACTAAAAATACAAGAGAAATAGTTATAAAATAAACTTAAAAACAATAAAATCCAATGAACCACACATTAAAACAGCAACAACATTAAAGAAAAGGTGCAAAACTCAGAGTTTCGTTCAAACCATCAGGTTTCAGGGTTCGTAGTTCCCAGATCCAACGGGATTCTTTTTGGGCCAACACTCTGCTCACATTACCTCCTCGTGGATTCAAAGGGATACAATCTATCCCCTTTACCTTCAAACAAGAAGGGTCACTAGCGTGAAACTGTTTAAAGTGCCTCGGGACGCTTTTTAGTAAATCCAAATTTTCTTCCTCCTTCCCAGCAATGATATCCCTCACATGTTCCCTGACTCGTATCTTCAGGGCTCTTGTAGTCAATCCTACATAGATTTTGGTGCATGTACAATACGCATAATACACTACTGCAGTAGTAGTGCACGTTATTGTATGTGTAATTTTAAATTTTCGTCCATCAGAAGACACAAAGTCAGTTGCTGTATCAATATTGGGGCATGCTATACATTTCCCACAGGGTTTACACCCCCATAGGGATTTTGGCTGCTGTCTCTGTAGCCCCCCGGAAGAAGGCTCACGCGGCCGCAACGCGCGTAGGGGACATGGCACCATCAGACAGCAGATAGTTTTTAGTATTCCACTATTATGCCATATTAGAGATTTAGCATTATGGGAACAATGTTAACATGCCACTGGGCGTAACAAGTTGATCTCTCATGGGAGATTTATATATATGGCAGTAGGGATAATTGGCTTTAACACGTGCCTCAGGTCTATGGTGTCAATCGCATTTGTATTTGTTACCATCACTGTTGTCTTTCGTAACTTTGGTTCTTAATAAAGTTTGATATTTTTTGGACTTTGAGGTCTGACTTGTTTTTTCATTGCTGCATGCTCCAGTTCTTCTGCACATATGGCCATTGTATGAGCTTTCGGTGATGGATAGGAGTCAGCAAGGGCACTCTGATGATCTTCAGCTACACAACTCGTGCACAGCAAGGAGCAATGCTCCGTATATCCTGACACCTTTCAATGATACAGTGGGGAAATTAAGTATTTGATACACTGCCGATTTTGCAAGTTTTCCCACCTACAAAGAATGGACAGGTCTGTTATTTTTAGTATTTGATCACCTACCAACCAGCAAGAATTCTGTCTCTCACAGACCTGTTAGTTTTTCTTTAAGAAGCCCTCCTACACAAGATGACATTCAATCTTCCTTGGTCTGAGACTCCATGCAAGATCTCTCATTGTGGGGTAAGAATGTTTCTGAGACTGGTCAGGAATCGGCCCAGAACTACACCAGAGAACCTGGTCAATGACTTGAAGAGAGCCGGGACCACAGTCTCAAACGTTATCTTCAGTAATACACTAAGCCATCATGGATTAAAATCCTGCAGGGCACACAAGGGTCCCCCTACTCACATCAGCACATGTCCATGCCCATTTGAAGTTAGCCAGTGACCATCTGGAAGATTCAGAGGAAGCATGGGAGAAGATCATGTGGTCAGATGAGAACAAAATAGAACTTTTTTGTATCCACTCCGCTTGGAGGAAGAAGAATAATGTGTACAACCCCAAGAACACCGTTCCAACCGTGAAGCATGTTGGGGAAAATATTACACTTTAAGGGTACTTTTCTTCAAATGGGACAGCTCAACTGCACCATTTTGAAGGAAGGATGGATGGGGTCATGTATTGTGAGATTTTGGCCTACAACATCATTCCCTCATTAAGAGCATTGAAGATGTGTCGTGGCTGGATCTTCTAGCATGACAATGACCTAAAACGCACTGTCAAGGCAACTAAGGCGTGGCATGTCAAGGTCCAGGAGTGTCCTAGCCAGTCTCCAGACCTGAACCAGATAGAAAATCTTTGGAGGGAGCTGAAACTCAATGTTGCCCACAACATCCCCGAAAACTGGAAGATATGGGCAAAATTCCTGTGCCGTGTGTGAAAACTTGGTCAAGAACTACAGGAAACGTCTGACCTCTTTAATTGCAAACAAAGCTTTCTGTACCAAATATTAACTTCTGTTTTTCTATTGTATCAAATACTTAGTTCATGCAATAAAATGCAAATTAATTATGTAAAAATCATACCGTGTGATTTTCTGGATTTTTTTTTAGATTCTATCTCTCACAGTTGAAAGGTACCTACGATAAAAATTACAGACCTCTCCATTCTTTGTAGGTGAGAAAACTTGTAAAATTGGAAGTGAATCAAATATTTATTTTCCCCACTGTAGCTGCAACGCTGTCTGACTCCTGACACCTATCTATCATAGCTGCAATTGTGTCCAGATACCTTTGTATCATAGCTTCAATGCTCTGCCTGTCCTGATACTTTTTTATCATAGCTGTGATGCTTTACGAGTCTTGACATTTTTATGTCGTAGCTGCGATGCTCTGTGTGTCCTGACACCTTTCTATCATAAGACGCCTAAACCAAAAAGAACCCTCTCGGCCAATAGAGGAGACACCTCTAAGCCAGAACATATAACCTAAAAAGCTCACTAGGTTGCAGGTTTGAAAAATCAATATATACACACAAATTCGCAACCAGGTGAGAGGAGGTGTCCAAAATAGTAAATAATTTTATTAAAGTATCAAAATGTACACCAATATAAACATTACATACGGACAAATACGGTGAGAGGAAAAGTGTGCCAAATGACACCAGCAACAGAAGATGTTAAAAGGTGCTGGAAAAAGAACACACCAAAAGCAGGCCTCCTGATATCACAACCACGCTGGAGAATGCCTATAAATTGTTATGGCAGTCTATAGTAAAGCAGTCAAACTTCAACAAAGTAGAAGAAATAAAGAACATAAAAATAACCAATAGACCCTTGAAGTGAATATGTCACAAGAGACTAAAGACCGCATGTAGAGTGAACATGTTGCTACACTCAGTAATAGCAAGGCATGCAGATGTACTACACACTGGCACCACCAAGTTCTGAGGAAAATGTAAGCATGTTAAAGTGTATCAAGAATATTTACCTTGAGACATGGTGGAAACCGTGGATCAGCGTGGTGTGAGCAGGAGGAGGCCTCGACGTACGTTTCGCCCTGGGGGGCTTCGTCAGGAGGCGTGGCTTAATGTGGCAGAGCTGGGGTATAAATATGAGAGGGAGGGGGTATATTGGCCAATCGGCGCACACCCATCATGCCGTGGAGGTCCCCGGCCGGCGGATGCAGCGGCGCACCACGGGACATGGGCGGGAGGACAGACGTCATCTCCGCCCATCCCCGCGGCAACGCCGCAAACACCCGACACGGCCGGGGACACCACAGCGCATGCGTGGGGCGCGCTCAGGCCAAGAGGATGGATAACAGAAACATCGATACCGCAGTGGGAACAATATGAGAGGGAGGGGGTATATTGGCCAAACGGCGCGCACCCATCATGTTGTGGGGGTCCCCGGCCGGCGGATGCAGCGGCGCACCACGGTACATGGGCGGGAGGACTGACGTCATCTCCGCCCATCCCCGCGGCAACGCCGCGAACATCCGACACGGCCGGGGACGCCACAGCGCATGCGTGGGGCGCGCACAGGCCAAAAGGATGGATAGCAGAGACATAAATGCCACAGTGGAAACAACAACTAACGGAGAAGGATGTCAGGTTGGATCAGAAAATAATCGGGCATCTTATTCTCAAAAATAGAGGCCGAACCACCCATAGAAGGGAAAACATAAACCAATTGATATATAAAATGTAAACTAGGGAAAAGCATTAAATAATGATATGCCCAGACACTGACGCAAGAACATAGGGTAAAGTGATATATATAGAGCCTGGGTAAATGAGAATAAACAAATGCCCGATGCTAAAATAAATAGTTGCAGCCATGCGCCATAACACATAAGTGTGCACAACCCATCAAGTTGGTATGTTAGTATCCACGCACACTCCTATGGAGTAAATGACATGTATAATATAATAATAATTATAACGTACATCTGAGTCCAAAGAGTAACCCCAAAAATGAGTTACGGGGCCATAAATGTCCATATAGGCCCATAAAAGGAAGTATGGTACCCCAATAAAGATGGGTATGCCGTGGCAGTCTCGTGAATGATGGAATTCTTTTGATGATCCAATAGGTGCAGTGATCTCCTGTTAGCTGATGTCCACCGCAGAGTCCCACCAGGAAGACGGACACAAACGGAATACAGGTGAGTGTCTAAACAAGGATTAAAGTATAAAGTTAAAAACAAATAAAAAAACAAACACAAAATATAACTTAAAAACAGAAAAATGAAAAAACCCCAACACACAAGATTTAAAAACAACCTGCCTTTAAAGAAAAGACTTGAAGCTGATGGCCTCATTGAGGCCTATCGGTGAGAGTGTGCCCAGATTAACCATCCAACGTGTCTCTTTTTGGAGGAGTTTTTGTTTGACGTTGCCACCGCGAATCCCCGTATAAACATGGTCAATGCCACGAAAGTTTAAGCCTTTGGGGTTACTCTGGTGGACATCAAAAAAATGTCTAGGAATTGACTTGAGTAAAAGAGGCTCAGAACATGTAGCCGAGTTTTTGATATCCCTGATGTGCTCCTGGACACGGACCTTAAAAGCCCGCGTTGTCATGCCAATATAAATACGATCACACGGACATTTAGCGTAGTACACGATGGCCTCTGTATTACAAGTTATATGATGTACAATCTTGTACGTCCTATCTCCAGTGGAGTTAGTAAACTCTTTAGTTCTGGGGATGTACTTGCAGGCAGAGCAGCTGCCACATGGAAAGCAGCCCCACGGAGGGCCTTTGGAGTTGATGCCAAAGGGGTTGCTTTTGGGAGGGACATAATGGCTGTTACAGAGGGCATCGCGTAGCGTGCGAGATCTCCGCCACGTAATTAGTGGATACGGCGTCAATTGTCCAGACAGGTCTTTGTCCGTCAGGAGGACCGACCAGTGTTTTTTAAAAATGTCATTAATTTTGGTCCAATTAGAGTTGAATTGGGTAATAAACCGTGGTGCGGACGCATTATTGGTTGCAGACCTTCTGGATGGACCTGCCAAGAGCGAGGGCCTGTCTGAACATAAAGCCCGCGAATACCCTCTCTGAATATCAGCCTGTTTATAGCCCCTATCCCTAAACCGACTGGCAAGTACGCCTGCCTGTCTGAGAAAAGTGTCATCACTGGAACAGATTCTGCGTGCCCGCAGAAACTGTCCAATGGGTATGGAGCCCTTGAGTTTAGGCGGATGGGAGGAGGAAAAATGTAAAAGAGCGTTGGTGGCAGTGCTCTTGCGGAAAACATCAGTGGCTATTGAGCCATCAGACAGCCTGGAGATAGCCAAATCCAAAAAATCAATGGAAACCTGGCTATACTTCCAAGTTAGTCTAATATTGAATGTGTTGTTATTGAGATGGCCCAAGAAGGTTTCCAGGTGCGACGCGGAGCCCTGCCAGATGAAGAAAATGTCGTCGATATACCGAAGCCACGAGACAACGGAGCTGTGACCGGGTGTGTCAAGGACCACATCCCTCTCCCACAGCCCCAGGAACAAATTAGCATACGAGGGCGCACAGGACGCCCCCATAGCAGTGCCCTGGAGCTGTAGGAAAGGACGGTCCTTGAACACAAAAAAATTATGAGTCAAAATGAACTCCAATAACTCCAAAATAAAATTAATGAGTTCCGGTCCAAGGTTGGTCATATCGAGAAAAAATCTAACAGCCCGCATCCCGTGGCCATGGCATATCGACGTATACAGGGACTCCACGTCGCAGGTCACCATCCACATGTCGTCCTCAAGAGCAAGGCCATCGAGCCTCCTCAACACATCCGTGGTGTCCTTTACAAAAGATGGCAGGGTCTCCACACATTGTTTCAAATAAAAATCAACAAATTGGCAAGAAGGTTCACAAAGACCCCCCATGCCCGAGACGATGGGTCTGCCTGGTGGGCATGTGGGATCCTTGTGAACCTTGGGCAACAAATAAAAAGTTGGCACAACAGGAAACTCGGGAAAAAGAGCATCTCTCATCTTGGGAGTGATAGCTGAACACTCAACACCCTCATCAAGTAGAGATTTTAGTCTCCGTTGGAAACCTGGTAGGGGTATACTGTCCAGCCTTCTATAGTGTTCAGGTCTCAACAACTGGCGAAAAGCCTCCGCCTCATAGAGTGAAACCGGCCAGATCACAACATTGCCGCCCTTGTCCGCCTGCTTGATGACAACATCTTTCATGTTGCTCAACTCCTTAATAGCCTTCCTTAGTGGAGGGGTCAGGTTATCTTGTGTAGGGTCAGTACTCTTGGAGGCAGAGAATGCCTGTACTCTGTCTCCATCTGCTCCTGTACATCTTCATCGGCGATCACTTACCTTTCCGCCCTTGTCCGCCTGCCCATCGGTGGAGATATTTGTCAAGTTGGTGGGGAAAGAGTTTGATCAATTGAGTACTGACCCTACACAAGATAACCTGACCCCTCCACTAAGGAAGGCTATTAAGGAGTTGAGCAACATGAAAGATGTTGTCATCAAGCAGGCGGACAAGGGCGGCAATGTTGTGATCTGGCCGGTTTCACTCTATGAGGCGGAGGCTTTTCGCCAGTTGTTGAGACCTGAACACTATAGAAGGCTGGACAGTATACCCCTACCAGGTTTCCAACGGAGACTAAAATCTCTACTTGATGAGGGTGTTGAGTGTTCAGCTATCACTCCCAAGATGAGAGATGCTCTTTTTCCCGAGTTTCCTGTTGTGCCAACTTTTTATTTGTTGCCCAAGGTTCACAAGGATCCCACATGCCCACCAGGCAGACCCATCGTCTCGGGCATGGGGGGTCTTTGTGAACCTTCTTGCCAATTTGTTGATTTTTATTTGAAACAATGTGTGGAGACCCTGCCATCTTTTGTAAAGGACACCACGGATGTGTTGAGGAGGCTCGATGGCCTTGCTCTTGAGGACGACATGTGGATGGTGACCTGCGACGTGGAGTCCCTGTATACGTCGATATGCCATGGCCACGGGATGCGGGCTGTTAGATTTTTTCTCGATATGACCAACCTTGGACCGGAACTCATTAATTTTATTTTGGAGTTATTGGAGTTCATTTTGACTCATAATTTTTTTGTGTTCAAGGACCGTCCTTTCCTACAGCTCCAGGGCACTGCTATGGGGGCGTCCTGTGCGCCCTCGTATGCTAATTTGTTCCTGGGGCTGTGGGAGAGGGATGTGGTCCTTGACACACCCGGTCACAGCTCCGTTGTCTCGTGGCTTCGGTATATCGACGACATTTTCTTCATCTGGCAGGGCTCCGCGTCGCACCTGGAAACCTTCTTGGGCCATCTCAATAACAACACATTCAATATTAGACTAACTTGGAAGTATAGCCAGGTTTCCATTGATTTTTTGGATTTGGCTATCTCCAGGCTGTCTGATGGCTCAATAGCCACTGATGTTTTCCGCAAGAGCACTGCCACCAACGCTCTTTTACATTTTTCCTCCTCCCATCCGCCTAAACTCAAGGGCTCCATACCCATTGGACAGTTTCTGCGGGCACGCAGAATCTGTTCCAGTGATGACACTTTTCTCAGACAGGCAGGCGTACTTGCCAGTCGGTTTAGGGATAGGGGCTATAAACAGGCTGATATTCAGAGAGGGTATTCGCGGGCTTTATGTTCAGACAGGCCCTCGCTCTTGGCAGGTCCATCCAGAAGGTCTGCAACCAATAATGCGTCCGCACCACGGTTTATTACCCAATTCAACTCTAATTGGACCAAAATTAATGACATTTTTAAAAAACACTGGTCGGTCCTCCTGACGGACAAAGACCTGTCTGGACAATTGACGCCGTATCCACTAATTACGTGGCGGAGATCTCGCACGCTACGCGATGCCCTCTGTAACAGCCATTATGTCCCTCCCAAAAGCAACCCCTTTGGCATCAACTCCAAAGGCCCTCCGTGGGGCTGCTTTCCATGTGGCAGCTGCTCTGCCTGCAAGTACATCCCCAGAACTAAAGAGTTTACTAACTCCACTGGAGATAGGACGTACAAGATTGTACATCATATAACTTGTAATACAGAGGCCATCGTGTACTACGCTAAATGTCCGTGTGATCGTATTTATATTGGCATGACAACGCGGGCTTTTAAGGTCCGTGTCCAGGAGCACATCAGGGATATCAAAAACTCGGCTACATGTTCTGAGCCTCTTTTACTCAAGTCAATTCCTAGACATTTTTTTGATGTCCACCAGAGTAACCCCAAAGGCTTAAACTTTCGTGGCATTGACCATGTTTATACGGGGATTCGCGGTGGCAACGTCAAACAAAAACTCCTCCAAAAAGAGACACGTTGGATGGTTAATCTGGGCACACTCTCACCGATAGGCCTCAATGAGGCCATCAGCTTCAAGTCTTTTCTTTAAAGGCAGGTTGTTTTTAAATCTTGTGTGTTGGGGTTTTTTCATTTTTCTGTTTTTAAGTTATATTTTGTGTTTGTTTTTTTATTTGTTTTTAACTTTATACTTTAATCCTTGTTTAGACACTCACCTGTATTCCGTTTGTGTCCGTCTTCCTGGTGGGACTCTGCGGTGGACATCAGCTAACAGGAGATCACTGCACCTATTGGATCATCAAAAGAATTCCATCATTCACGAGACTGCCACGGCATACCCATCTTTATTGGGGTACCATACTTCCTTTTATGGGCCTATATGGACATTTATGGCCCCGTAACTCATTTTTGGGGTTACTCTTTGGACTCAGATGTACGTTATAATTATTATTATATTATACATGTCATTTACTCCATAGGAGTGTGCGTGGATACTAACATACCAACTTGATGGGTTGTGCACACTTATGTGTTATGGCGCATGGCTGCAACTATTTATTTTAGCATCGGGCATTTGTTTATTCTCATTTACCCAGGCTCTATATATATCACTTTACCCTATGTTCTTGCGTCAGTGTCTGGGCATATCATTATTTAATGCTTTTCCCTAGTTTACATTTTATATATCAATTGGTTTATGTTTTCCCTTCTATGGGTGGTTCGGCCTCTATTTTTGAGAATAAGATGCCTGATTATTTTCTGATCCAACCTGACATCCTTCTCCGTTAGTTGTTGTTTCCACTGTGGCATTTATGTCTCTGCTATCCATCCTTTTGGCCTGTGCGCGCCCCACGCATGCGCTGTGGCGTCCCCGGCCGTGTCGGATGTTCGCGGCGTTGCCGCGGGGATGGGCGGAGATGACGTCAGTCCTCCCGCCCATGTACCGTGGTGCGCCGCTGCATCCGCCGGCCGGGGACCCCCACAACATGATGGGTGCGCGCCGTTTGGCCAATATACCCCCTCCCTCTCATATTGTTCCCACTGCGGTATCGATGTTTCTGTTATCCATCCTCTTGGCCTGAGCGCGCCCCACGCATGCGCTGTGGTGTCCCCGGCCGTGTCGGGTGTTTGCGGCGTTGCCGCGGGGATGGGCGGAGATGACGTCTGTCCTCCCGCCCATGTCCCGTGGTGCGCCGCTGCATCCGCCGGCCGGGGACCTCCACGGCATGATGGGTGTGCGCCGATTGGCCAATATACCCCCTCCCTCTCATATTTATACCCCAGCTCTGCCACATTAAGCCACGCCTCCTGACGAAGCCCCCCAGGGCGAAACGTACGTCGAGGCCTCCTCCTGCTCACACCACGCTGATCCACGGTTTCCACCATGTCTCAAGGTAAATATTCTTGATACACTTTAACATGCTTACATTTTCCTCAGAACTTGGTGGTGCCAGTGTGTAGTACATCTGCATGCCTTGCTATTACTGAGTGTAGCAACATGTTCACTCTACATGCGGTCTTTAGTCTCTTGTGACATATTCACTTCAAGGGTCTATTGGTTATTTTTATGTTCTTTATTTCTTCTACTTTGTTGAAGTTTGACTGCTTTACTATAGACTGCCATAACAATTTATAGGCATTCTCCAGCGTGGTTGTGATATCAGGAGGCCTGCTTTTGGTGTGTTCTTTTTCCAGCACCTTTTAACATCTTCTGTTGCTGGTGTCATTTGGCACACTTTTCCTCTCACCGTATTTGTCCGTATGTAATGTTTATATTGGTGTACATTTTGATACTTTAATAAAATTATTTACTATTTTGGACACCTCCTCTCACCTGGTTGCGAATTTGTGTGTATATATTGATTTTTCCAACCTGCAACCTAGTGAGCTTTTTAGGTTATATATACCTTTCTATCATAGCTGTGAAGCTCTTTCCTGACACCTCTCTATCATAGCTGCGATGCTTTGTGTGTCTTGACACCTTTCTATCATAACTGTGAAGCTCTTTCCTGACACCTTTTATCATAGCTGCGATGCTCTGCATGCCCTGTCACTTCTCTATCATAGCTGCGGTTCTGTGTCCTGACACCTATCAAAGCTGTGATGCTCTGCGTGTCCTGATACCTCTCTATCATAGCTGCAATGCTGTGTGTCCTGACACTTTTTATAATCGCTACATTTCTTTGTCGTGATTCCTTTTTATCATCACTGTGATGTTCTGCATATTCTGACACCTTTCTATTATATCTGCGATTCTCTATGTCCTGACACTTTTTTTTCATAGCTGCGATGCTATGAGTGTTCTGACATCTTTCTATACTAGCTGCAATGCTCTTCATGTCCTGACACCTTTCTATCATAGCTCCATGCTCCACATATCCTGACACCTTTCTATCATAGCTGCGATGCTTTGTGTGCTGACACCTTTCTATCATAGCTGCGATGCTTTGTGTGCTGACACCTTTCTATCATAGCTGTGATGCTCTGTGTGCTGACACCTTTCTATCATAGCTCTGATGCTCTGTGTCCTCACAAATTTCTGTCTATTTTGGGAATGGATTTCTTAGTTTTTGCCTCCTTGAGACAAGGAACCAGTGAGGAGCGGACTCCCGACATCGACCCTGTGGCCACATCTCTGTCCCTCCGTACATTATACCCATGGAATATATGGTAATCGCTTTAGATTTCTTTTGGCATTGGTTGGTCCCTGGAGTGAAGTTGTGTTTGTCTGGCACAATGCTCGGTCTTTCTCCTTTCTAGAATCAGATCTTTGCCTTCTATCGAACCGTCTGTCTGCAAATTAAGTGCACTGATGAGTATTGATTCGGAGTTCTGCCATGACTGGAAATTTAGGATTTTCTCATCACAAAAGGAGAGCAAAGGAAAGAATCAGACAACCAAAATGAACTCTGACAGCCATCGGATGATCAGAAATCCTTCTAAGACCAAATGAGTAGTTAATATATTCATGAAGTGTTGGCGGGGGATAGTGCATTAATTATGTATTGAACTTTACTTTCTGCGTGTACCGGAATGATTGATAACATTGTAATCCAGGATCTTACTGGAATCCGCAAGAATGCATAGTCGCCCGACAATAAACACACAGAAATAGATTATTGCAATATATACGGGGTCATAATTACCCATGTAACTGTGCCTTCCTAGCAAGGAGGATTCAGCTTGCTGTCAGTGAATGGGAATTCGTTTGAGGCTGAAAATCTGGGATCACATCTGCAATATAAGGCCAGATTTACATCAAGTCTGTGTCTCCCATTAATGCCTAAGTCTGGGGCTTCCATCTGAATCTCCAAAAATTAGATTGAGTCATAATCTCTACAGGGCCAGTGATGTCTCGAACCATCCACCAACGTCACATTGCACCACAGACTGTCCTGGAGTGGGCGGATGCTTTAGTCCAGGTCTGGGAGGAGATCCCTCAGGAGACCATCCGCCGCCTCATCAGGACCATGCCCAGGCATTGTACAGTAGGGAGGTCATACAGGCTCATGGAGGCCACACACAATACTGAACATATTTTCCTTGTCATGAGGCATTTCCACTGAAGTTGGATCAGCCTGTAATTTTGATTTTCCACTTTGATTTTGAGTATCATTCCAAATCCAGACCTAATTTGCATTGATTTACATTGATTTACATTGATAATTTTTAGGTTTTATTGTTCTGAACACATTCCACTATGCAATGATTAAAATTTTCAACTGAAATATTTCATTCAGTGATATCTAGGTTATGGTATTTTAGTGTTCACTTTAATGGGGGTTGGGACCATCAGTTGTGTTGTGCAGACGTCTGGTGGATACACAGCTGATAGTCCTACTGAATAGACTGTTAGAATTTGTATTATGGCAAGAAAAGAGCAGCTAAGTAAAGAAAAACGAGTGGCCATCATTACTTTAAGAAATGAAGGTCAGTCAGTCCGAAAAATTGTGAAAACTTTGAAAGAGTCCCCAAGTGCAGTGGCAAAAACCATCAAGCGCTACAAAGAAACTGGCTCACATGAGGACCGCCCCAGGAAAGGAAGACCAAGAGTCACCTCTGCTTCTGAGGATAAGTTTATCCGAGTCACCAGCCTCAGAAATCGCAGGTTAACAGCAGCTCAGATTAGAGATCAGGTCAATGCCACACAGAGTTCTAGCAGCAGACACATCTCTACAACAACTGTTAAGAGGAGACTTTGTGCAGCAGACCTTCATGGTAAAATAGCTGCTAGCAAACCACTGCTAAGGACAGGCAACAAGCAGAAGAGACTTGTTTGGGCTAAAGAACACAAGGAATGGACATTAGACCAGTGGAAATCTGTGCTTTGGTCTGATGAGTCCAAATTTGAGATCTTTGGTTCCAACCACCGTGTCTTTGTGCGACGCAGAAAGGGTGAACGGATGGACTCTACATGCCCGGTTCCCACCGTGAAGCATGGAGGAGGAGGTGTGATGGTGTGGGGGTGCTTTGCTGGTGACACTGTTGGGGATTTATCCAAAATTGAAGGCATACTGAACCACCATGGCTACTACAGCTGTTATGACCTGGTGGTTAGGAGCACCCGAAGTGACCTGATGGTTAAAACAGAAAACCTGGGACAAGCTCTGAGGAAGTGGTAACTCTACTGACCGCAATCCCTAATCCTATCACACACACTAGAAATAGCCGTGGAGCGTACCTAACTCTCCCTAGACGCCTCTTCACAGCCTAAGAGCTAACTACCCCTAAAGATAGAAATAGCAGCCTACCTTGCCTCAGAGAAATTCCCCAAAATAAAGGTAGCCCCCCACAAATATTAACTGTGAGTTAAGAGGGAAGTAACAAACACAGGAATGAAACAGATTTTAGCAAAGGAGGCCGAATCTTCTCTAGAAAGACAGAGGATAGGAAAGGGAACTATGCGGTCAGTATAAAAAAACTACAAAAACCACGCAGAGTGTGCAAAAAGACCTCCACACCGACTCACGGTGTGGAGGTGCAGCTCTGCACCACCAGAGCTTCCAGCTAGCAAGGAAATATCGTAATAGCAGGCTGGACTGAAACATAGCATGTACTGAAAAATATATTCAAAAACCAATGAACAGCAAATGACTAGCAAGGACTTAGCTTCTGCTGGAGTAGTCAGGTCATCTGAGAATTCCAAGAGAGATCTGAACCAGTACTGAGACATTGACAGCTGGCATGGACTAACGACCTGGGCAGAGTTAAATAGGGAAGCCAGCAGCAGCAATAAACGAGGGCAGCTGAGAAAGCCAACCTCAAAGATCAGCAGTTCCACTCAAAGCCACCAGAGGGTGTCCAAGGACAGAACTCACCAAAGTACCATTCACGACCACAGGAGGGAGCCCGAGAACGGAATTCACAACAGTACCCCCCCCCTTGAGGAGGGGTCACCGAACCCTCACCAGAGCCCCCAGGCCGATCAGGACGAGCCAAATGAAAGGCACGAACCAAATCGGCAGCATGGACATCGGAGGCAACAACCCAGGAATTTTCCTCCTGACCATAGCCCTTCCATTTAACCTAAAGTTATATGAGAGAAGAAAGGATTGGTTGGCACTGAATATACTTCAAATGTTCCTGCTTAACTGTTGCAGTTATGGAGCACAGATGTCCGGGGGTTAATGCTTACTTCAAGAGCTCGGGCGGTGCTTAAGCCATGAAAGACAACACATTCAATCTGCAGTGGTGTAGTAGAAAAAGAAAGGCAGCACTCACCCTTGTATGCTTCTGTTGAAAAAGTTTCTTTAATCCATAAAGGTCAGACTTTACAAACAAATGCGGGGTTGGCTAGGGCATAGGAGTGGAGAGGGAGCGGTGATGACAAGACGGACGACGGCCGTTTCGCTCTTACGAGCTTCTACGGGTCCATGTGTGCTTGTGCAACAACGTCATTTCCTTTATCAGGTAAGAGACGTAACACGTGCTGAATAAATACATATATCATTAAAAACAACATTGCATTCTTTTATCTATTTCTTTCGGATTTAAATGAAAATGGCCATATCTAATTTGTCGTTTAATCCCCAGGGACCCTGAGCGTTAGTTTTAAGGATCCATTTAGCTTCACTCTGGAGGAGTAATTTATTGTGATCTCCTCCATGGGGTGGAAACTTAACCATTTCTAACCCTGCAAATTTTAGCTGATTAGGATCTCCTCCATGAACTTCTTGGATGTGTTTAATTAAACGAACACGTCCCTTCCCTGTGAGCACTGAATTGTAGTGCTCTCGGAAGCGGACCATAAGAGGCCTAATTGTTTTCCCTATAT
Source organism: Ranitomeya variabilis (assembly GCF_051348905.1). Classification (NCBI taxonomy): domain Eukaryota; kingdom Metazoa; phylum Chordata; class Amphibia; order Anura; family Dendrobatidae; genus Ranitomeya; species Ranitomeya variabilis. The sequence continues at coordinate 614,528,265 of NC_135235.1, forward strand.
AGAATTTATTACAGGGGCAGAGGATCACGTACACGACAAATTTAGTTTTACATGTGATGAAGTCTCTTACGGAATGGGTTATCGTGCCTATTTTAAGAGGATTATTAGTACAATGCAAGTGGCACATACTACAATTCCCACATTTGAAATTTCCCTGTGGACGTGACTTTTTAATCCAATCTGGATTATCTATTGTGATTTTATTCTTTACCACTAAGTCACCTATATTTCTCGAGCGTTTGTACGCAAAACGTGGGCGGCAATCGGGCAAGTTCCTAAAATCTGCATCATTTTTTATAATGTGCCAATTTTTTCGTATCACTGAGTAGATTTCCTTGTCCAGTGGACTATGTTTAAAGATAAAGGTGAAAATCCCTTCTCTCTTTTCCCTATCGTTTCCGTTAGTTTTTTTTCTTTTTTTATTTCTCCCTTTTTTCAGGAGTTCTAGTTGGGAGAGATTTGCTGCCCGTGATTCGGCCTGCTGCAAAATATCTTTAGGGTATCCTCTCTTACTAAAACGCGATTTCAGATCCTGTACCTGACTTTTAACCAGGTACTGAAGCTTCCGTCTCGAAATACGAGAATCTAAAATCTTCTCCACCACATACTCCAACTCCCCCTCAACCAACACCGGAGCAGGAGGATCAACGGAAGGAACCATAGGCGCCACATATCTCCGCAACAACGACCTATGGAACACATTATGGATGGCAAAAGAAGCTGGAAGGGCCAAACGAAACGACACAGGATTGATAATTTCAGAAATCTTATAAGGACCAATGAAACGAGGCTTGAACTTAGGAGAAGAAACCTTCATAGGAACATAACGAGAAGACAACCAAACCAAATCCCCAACGCGAAGTCGGGGACCAACACAGCAACGGCGGTTAGCAAAACGTTGCACCTTCTCCTGAGACAACGTCAAATTGTCCACCACGTGAGTCCAAATTTGTTGCAACCTGTCCACCACAGAATCCACACCAGGACAGTCAGAAGGCTCAACCTGCCCTGAAGAAAAACGAGGATGAAAACCAGAATTACAAAAAAAAGGCGAAACCAAAGTAGCAGAACTAGCCCGATTATTAAGGGCGAACTTGGCCAATGGCAAGAAGGTCACCCAATCATCCTGATCAGCAGAAACAAAGCATCTCAGATAGGTTTCCAAGGTCTGATTGGTTCGTTCGGTTTGGCCATTTGTCTGAGGATGGAACGCTGAAGAAAAAGACAAATCAATGCCCATCTTAGCACAAAAGGACCGCCAAAACCTAGAAACAAATTGGGAACCTCTGTCCGACACAATGTTCTCCGGAATGCCATGCAAACGAACCACATGCTGAAAAAATAATGGAATCAAATCAGAGGAGGAAGGCAATTTAGGCAAGGGTACCAAATGGACCATCTTAGAAAACCGATCACAAACCACCCAGATGACAGACATCCTTTGAGAGACAGGAAGATCAGAAATAAAATCCATGGAAATATGTGTCCAGGGCCTCTTTGGGACAGGCAAAGGCAAAATCAACCCACTGGCACGAGAACAGCAAGGTTTGGCCCGAGCACAAGTCCCACAGGACTGCACAAAAGAACGCACATCCCGTGACAAGGATGGCCACCAAAAGGACCTGGCAACCAAATCTCTGGTACCAAAAATCCCCGGATGACCAGCCAACACTGAACAAAGAACCTCAGAAATAACCCTACTAGTCCATCTATCAGGGACAAACAGTTTCTCCACTGGGCAGTGGTCAGGTCTATCAGCCTGAAACTCCTGCAGCACCCGCCGCAAATCAGGGGAGATGGCAGACAGAATCACCCCCTCTTTAAGAATACCAGCCGGCTCAGGGACTCCCGGAGAATCAGGCAAAAAACTCCTAGAAAGGGCATCAGCCTTCACATTCTTAGATCCCGTAAGGTATGAGACCACAAAATCGAAACGGGAGAAAAACAGTGACCATCGAGCCTGTCTAGGGTTCAACCGCTTGGCGGACTCGAGGTAAGTCAGATTATTGTGATCAGTCAGGACCACCACGAGATGTTTGGCTTCCTCAAGCCAATGTCGCCACTCCTCAAATGCCCACTTCATAGCCAAGAACTCCCAATTGCCGACATCATAATTACGCTCGGCAGGCGAAAACTTTCTAGAAAAGAAAGCACACGGCTTCATCAAGGAGCCATCATAACTTCTCTGAGACAAAACAGCCCCTGCCCCAATCTCAGAAGCATCAACCTCGACCTGAAAAGGGAGCAAAACATCTGGCTGACGCAACACAGGGGCCGAATTAAAACGACGTTTAAGCTCCTGAAAGGCCTCAACAGCCGCAGGGGACCAATTCACCACATCAGCGCCTTTCTTCGTCAAATCAGTCAAAGGCTTAACCACACTAGAAAAATTAGCGATGAAGCGACGGTAAAAATTAGCAAAGCCCAGGAACTTCTGAAGACTCTTCACAGATGTAGGTTGAGTCCAATCATAAATGGCCTGAACTTTAACAGGATCCATCTCGATAGTAGAAGGGGAAAAAATGAAGCCCAAAAAGGAAACCTTCTGAACTCCAAAGAGGCATTTAGAGCCCTTCACAAACAACGCATTAGCACGAAGGACCTGGAACACCATCTTGACCTGCCTTACATGAGACTTCCAATCATCTGAAAAGACCAAAATATCATCCAAATTTACGATCATGAACCTATCCAGATACTTCCGGAAGATGTCGTGCATAAAGGACTGAAACACAGATGGAGCATTAGCAAGCCCGAATGGCATCACCAGGTACTCAAAATGGCCCTCGGGCATATTAAATGCTGTTTTCCATTCATCGCCCTGTTTAATACGCACAAGATTATACGCCCCTTGAAGGTCAATCTTGGTAAACCAACTAGCCCCCTTAATCCGAGCAAACAAATCAGACAACAGAGGCAAAGGGTACTGAAATTTGACCGTGATTTTATTGAGAAGGCGGTAATCTATACAGGGTCTCAGAGAGCCATCCTTCTTGGCCACAAAAAAGAACCCTGCTCCCAACGGCGATAAAGACGGGCGAATATGCCCTTTCTCCAAGGACTCCTTTACATAACTCCGCATAGCGGCATGTTCTGGCACAGATAAATTGAACAGTCAGCCCTTAGGGAACTTACTACCAGGAATCAAATTAATAGCGCAATCACAGTCCCTATGAGGAGGTAGGGCACTGGACTTGGGCTCATCAAATACATCCTGGTAATCTGACAAAAACTCAGGGACTTCAGAAGGAGTGGAAGAAGAAATTGACGTCAAAGGAACATCACTATGTATCCCTTGACAACCCCAACTAGACACAGACATTGATTTCCAATCCAGTACTGGATTATGAACCTGTAACCATGGCAAACCCAACACAACAACATCATGCAAATTATGCAACACCAAAAAGCGAATATTTTCCTGATGTTCGGGAGCCATGTACATGGTCAGCTGAGTCCAGTACTGAGGTTTATTCTTGGCCAATGGCGTAGCATCAATCCCCCTTAAGGGAATAGGACTCTGCAAAGGCTCCAAGGAAAAACCACAGCGCCTGGCAAACTCCAAGTCCATCAAGTTCAGGGCAGCGCCCGAATCCACAAATGCCATAACAGAGTAGGACGACAGTGAGCAAATCCGAGTAACAGATAAGAGAAATTTAGGCTGCAAAGTACTAATGGTGACAGACCTAGCGAACCTCTTAGTGCGCTTAGGACAATCAGAGATAGCATGAGAGGAGTCACCACAGTAAAAACACAGCCCATTCTGACGTCTGTGTTTTTGCTGTTCAGCTCTGGTCAAAGTCCTGTCACATTGCATAGGCTCAGGCCTCCGCTCAGAGGACACCGCCAAATGGTGCACAACTTTGTGCTCGCGCAAACGCCGATCAATCTAAATGGCCAATGACATTGACTCATTCAGACCAGCAGGCGTGGGGAACCCCACCATAACATCCTTAAGGGCTTCAGAAAGACCCTTTCTGAAAATTGCTGCCAGGGCACACTCAATCCATTGAGTAAGCACAGACCACTTTCTAAACTTCTGGCAATATACTTCTGCCTCATCCTGACCCTGACATAGAGTCAGCAAGCTTTTCTGCCTGATCCACAGAATTAGGTTCGTCATAAAGCAATCCAAGCTCTAGAAAAAATGCATCCACATTAAGCAATGCAGGATTTCCTGGCTCAAGGGAGAATGCCCAGTCTTGCGGGTCACCACGCAACAAAGAAATAACAATCTTTACTTGCTGAATGGGATCACCAGAGGAGCGGGGTTTCAGAGCAAGAAACAGTCTGCAATTATTTTTGAAATTCAAAAATTTAGATCTATCCCCAGAAAACAAATCAGGAATTGGAATTCTAGGCTCTAACTTCGGATTCTGAACTACATAATCTTGAATACTCTGTACCCTAGCAGTGAGTTGATCCACACAAGAGGACAAACCTTGAATATCCATATCTACACCTGAGTCCTGAACCACCCAGAGGTTAAGGGGAAAAGAAAGACAAAACAAGCTGCAAAGAAAAAAAAATTGACTCAGAACTTCTCTTATCCCTCTTTTGAGATGCATTAACACTTTGTGGGCCAGCTGTACTGTTATGACCTGGTGGTTAGGAGCACCCGAAGTGACCTGATGGTTAAAACAGAAAACCTAGGACATGCTCTGAGGAAGTGGTAACTCTACTGACCGCAATCCCTAATCCTATCACACACACTAGAAATGGCCGTGGAGCGTACCTAACTCTCCCTAGACGCCTCTTCACAGCCTAAGAGCTAACTACCCCTAAAGATAGAAATAGCAGCCTACCTTGCCTCAGAGAAATTCCCCAAGGTAAAGGTAGCCCCCCACAAATATTAACTGTGAGTTAAGAGGGAAGTAACAAACACAGGAATGAAACAGATTTTAGCAAAGGAGGCCGAATCTTCTCTAGAAAGACAGAGGATAAGAAAGGGAACTATGCGGTCAGTATAAAAAACTACAAAAACCACGCAGAGTGTGCAAAAAGACCTCCACACCGACTCACAGTGTGGAGGTGCAGCTCTGCACCCCCAGAGCTTCCAGCTAGCAAGGAAATATCATAATAGCAGGCTGGACTGAAACATAGCATGTACTGAAAAATATATTCAAAAACCAATGAACAGCAAATGACTAGCAAGGACTTAGCTTCTGCTGGAGTAGTCAGGTCATCTGAGAATTCCAAGAGAGATCTGAACCAGTACTGAGACATTGACAGCTGACATGGACTAACGACCTGGGCAGAGTTAAATAGGGAAGCCAGCAGCAGCAATAAACGAGGGCAGCTGAGAAAGCCAACCTCAAAGATCAGCAGTTCCACTCAAAGCAACCAGAGGGTGTCCAAGGACAGAACTCACCAAAGTACCATTCACGACCACAGGAGTGAGCCCGAGAACGGAATTCACAACATACAGCATCTTGCAGTGGCATGTTATTCCATCCGGTTTGCGTTTAGTTGGACCATCATTTATTTTTCAACAGGACAATGACCCCAAACACACACCTCCAGGCTGTGTAAGGGATATTTGACCAAGAAGGAGAGTGATGGGATGCTACGCCAGATGACCTGGCCTCCACAGTCACCAGACCTGAACCCAATCGAGATGGTTTGGGGTGAGCTGGACCGCAGAGTGAAGGCGAAAGGGCCAACAAGTGCTAAGCATCTCTGGGAACTCCTTCAAGATTGTTGGAAGACCATTCCTGGTGACTACCTCTTGAAGCTCATCAAGTGAATGCCAAGAGTGTGCAAAGCAGTCATCAAAGCAAAAGGTGGCTACTTTGAAGAAACTAGAATATAAGACATAATTTCAGTTGTTTCACACTTTTTTAAGTATATAATTCCACATGTGTTATTTCATAGTTTTGATGCCTTCAGTGTGAATGTACTATTTTCATAGTCATGAAAATACAGAAAAATCTTTAAATGAGAAGGTGTGTCCAAACTTTTGGTCTGTACTGTATATATATAATACACCGTAACTAGATGGTGGCCAGATTCCAACGCATCGGGTATTCTAGAATATGCATGTCCACGTAGTATATTGCACAGCCCACGTAGTGCAGTAATGTTATCTCATCTGCTCTTTGGTGAACACCCTGAATTTTGAAAGAAGGAGCAGACGACTCCCTCCTCCACCATTGTATTCACTGCTATCTGCATCGTAAAGATGCAAATAGCTGCAACATTGGCCTATGGTGCTGCCTGTGGGCCATTGTTTTCAAACCTTCGGTTGTCTCAGCCCTCTGGCCGGACTGAAACGGGCAGAGAGCCAGATGTGGCTTGTGAGCCACACAATACATGACGCTCCTCATCCATACTAGACCTGCACTAATCCATAGAGAACCTTGTGGTGCTGATGTGTTCAGCTCACAGAGGATTGTGTAGATTGAATAACAACCGCAGCAAACTCTCAGCTGTGAGAAGTATTTGATCTATGTAGTTTCTGGATATAAACTAATGAGTAAATTCTGTTCCCTGGCTTCCAGCAGTGCACAGCATGCATTATCTATAGCCTTCCATGTCTGTGTTGCTTGTGCTGAGCATTGGGCTGTAATTCAGGTAATGAATGGCGACACATCGCTCCTATGTTTTGTCTGTAAACACAGAACCCTCCTGAAACTGCGGAACATTCTTAGGATTCAGCACGTTCTAGAACTGTCGTCTCATGTGGTAGGTTATTACTGTGACTGTCATTCTCCCGGTTTCTGCACTCTCCAGTATCCTCATGTGGCTCTCATTCCGCGCTCAGCTATTCCCCACCTCTCGTTTTTTATGTTTTTTTCCCATCCTTTTTGAATCTCTAACCCTCTCTTCCTGCTATCTTTCTGCCCATGTCTCATCAGCTGTTACCATGCACTGATTAGTTTCAGCCATGAATGCAGAGAGATCTCTGTTGCTGCCCTGGGGTCTCTTGAGAAGGACTTTAGATTGTCCTATATGAAATAAAACTCTCTCCTCCGTAGAAAAGTGATTACCACCATGAATGAGCTTGTGAAATCTATTAGCGTTCTGGAGAACCAGCAATATAGGAGGAATAACCGCTTCCAAGCTACTTTTAAAGCGTATCTGTCCTTTCACACAAACCTATAGAAAAATATTGGCCTGCTGCTCTCATTCTCACATGGTAAAAATTGCTTTTGGTGCACATATGGGGTCCAGGAACTGTTCTGAAACTTGTTGTTCACTCTCTATGAGTAAGCAGTTCTTATTCATCTGCATTCTGCCAGGTCTGTAGGTGCAGGAACTTCCTTTTATCTCACTTTTCAGTATGCACTTGCCTATTGCCTCGCCACACTTATCTAACTATCTCTGTTTTGCCCAGATTGTAAGCTTGTGAGCAGGGCCCTCGCTCCTCTTGGTTTATGTGTTAAGTTATGTATTATTCCGTAATGTCTTTTTTTACCTTCCTGGCCGCCATATTGAGTGTAGACCACCACCACTGTAGACCACCTGTCAAAGATCACAGCCAGGAAGGTCACGCTGAACCCACCACACTGTTATCTTTTTGTCATGAACAGCCCTCAGCTGCCCCCTATAGTCAGGACAATTACACAATTAACTAATTAATTAATGGAGGAGGCCGCAGGCTGCTTCCACTACTAAGGCAGTTAGTGGAGAACGATATGATATGCTATGGTGTGTATATATGGTATATACACCACTATATGGTATATACAACATAAGGTATGTGCACCACTATATGGTACTGTATATACACCTCCGGTTCCAACGCATAGAATATATGTATATACCCCAGTACGGTCACCACCAACTTCACAATAACAAAATATCTACTCTCTGCCACCAGCAATTGTTTATAGGCCGATTGGACACCGCACAGATAGTGTATGGCTTTCAGTAGTGTGGTTTACAAAACAAAAGGAAAAGAACTATTACATTTTATATTTAATCTAAAAAGATGCAGTGTTTACAAAAAATATTTTACAAAGGGGACAACACAATTAAGCATATATAATTACATAAAACAAAGCGATAAACAAAAGAAAATAACTAAACCTAATGTCAATGCAATGTCTTCAGAGCTTACCGGATGAAAGCAATCCCATTGAGAATGTCCGTAGATGTGGATCAAGCCTACACAGCGATGTATCTTCCGGCATTGAGCACAGATCATAATTTGCCTTGTCTTTTTATAAGCACCTAAGTTACAAAAACATCCGCCCATTAATGTCTCATAACAGGGCTGGTCATGGGATATGGCTTCAGTTTCAGAAGACTATAAGATTCCCAATATTCATGATATCTTCACTCCTGACGATCACAGGCAATCGATATCACCTTCATATTTTTTATTGTAATTTTATCTTTTCATAGATAGCTGACAACAGCCATGCAATGTTTCCTAACTAGCCACTATTGATTCGGGGCTGATTGGCATGTCTCACAGTTAAGAAAAAATATGCAAATTCTTCCCCTATTAGTCCTGATGTTTAAGGGTACCGTTACACAAAACTATTTACCAACGATCACGACCAGCGATACGACCTGGCCGAGATCGTTGGTAAGTCGTTGTGTGGTCGCTGGGGAGCTGTCACACAGACAGCTCTCCAGCGACCAACGATGCCGAAGTCCCCGGGTAACCAGGGTAAACATCGGGTTACTAAGCGCAGGGCCGCGCTTAGTAACCCGATGTTTACCCTGGTTACCATCGTAAATGTAAAAAAACCAAACCGTACATACTCACATTCCGGTGTCCGTCAGGTCCCTAGCCGTCTGCTTCCCGCACTGACTGCCGGCCGTAAAGTGAAAGCAGAGCACAGCGGTGACGTCACCGCTGTGCTCTGCTTTTACTTTCCGGCCGGCAGTCAGTCAGTGCGGGAAGCAGACGGCAAGGGACCTGACGGACACCGGAATGTAAGTATGTACGTTTTTTTTTTATTTTTACATTTACGATGGTAACCAGGGTAAACATCGGATTACTAAGCGCGGCCCTGCGCTTAGTAACCCGATGTTTACCCTGGTTACAAACGAACGCATCGCTGGATCGGTGTCACACACACCGATCCAGCGATGACAGCGGGAGATCCAGCGACGAAATAAAGTTCCAAACGATCTGCTACGACGTACGATTCTCAGCAGGGTCCCTGATCGCTGCTGCGTGTCAGACACAGCGATATTGTAACGATATCGCTAGAACGTCACGAATCGTGCCGTCGTAGCGACAAAAGTGCTACTGTGAGACGGTACCCTAAGATGTATGTCCCAAGACAAAGATAGCACTGTTAAGTGAAGAGACAGGAACACAACCCTGCCCCCTCTGAAGACCAGTCCTCACTTCCTCTCTGCATCTCTCCCCTTGAGACAGATGACACCTGATAACAGGCAGTGTCCAGCAAGTTGCACAGACTGGAGACATCTAGTTGCAGATTGTCTGTAATATTATCTTTCAAATAAGCTCTCATTGTCGGAGTCAGCACCCATGCTGCATTTTTTCTGCAATTTTTTAAAATTGTAACGAACATGTTGCAATTTTGCTGAGATTTCAGAGGAAATGCATCAAAAAAGCCACAGCATTGGCCATTTAAGGAACAAACCGTGCAATGTTATCCCGTTCTCTTTGAAGCGTCCCATAATGATCACTCTTGTTTTGGTTAATGGATTTGTCTTTTCAGATCTGTACATCCCGCTCTCTGTCCGATCTCTACACCTGTTTTCCTTCCACTTTTGTAATAGATTCTGCAGGAAGACTTCAATACAACTCATATCACATGTCATTTTGTGTATTTTTTTAGTCCTTACATAATGAATTCACTATAGCAGGGAGCTCCAACCTGCGGCTCTACAGCTGCCGTGACGCTGCCACCAGACTCTGGCTCCTGCTGAGGAGTTAAATAATTGCTGGAGAAATTACAAATGAACAGATTACTTGTTTTTCACTTTAGGTCACACAATACATCATTTCTAGCTGGATTTTATAAAATATATATATATATATATATATATATATATATATATATATATATATATATATATATATATATATATATATATACACTCACCGGCCACTTTATTAGGTACACCATGCTAGTAACGGGTTGGACCCCTTTTGCCTTCAGAACTGCCTCAATTCTTCGTGGCATAGATTCAACAAGGTGCT